>NW_024097011.1:520000-1120000 GCF_016545835.1 Crotalus tigris
TACAAAGATAAACATCCTGATATTCTGAATTTAAACTCCACAGCCTAAGTTAGTAGCAGCAATGGCAATGGATATGGGACTCTAATCCAGACATTAGTATTGGAGTAAGTAAAGCTTTATAAGGTTCAACTTCTTTATCATTAGTTGTAATACTGGATAATTTAAATTAAATATGAAAAAGAAGACTTTATTAACAATGACCAACAATGCTTTAGTATGCCAGTTTGTCCAACAGGCTACTGTTTTATTAGTGTTAATTTAGATTGTAATTCAGAAGTCAAAAGAATGTTGAGTGGGATAACATGATAGTCTGTTGCAGAAAAAATAAAGCCATATAATATTTTAAAGATTATGGAAGGATGGCCAAGGCAACCAGCTTACATATTGTTATCTTGCAAACTTATTATTTTAAATATGTTCAAATAACACATACACACACACACACACACACACACACACACACACACACACACGAATAATTTTAGTTAATGTTTATATGACTACACAGAAGACATGCTGTAGTATACTAATTCTACCAAGTTCACAAATAAGCCAATGTTTGTTCTTATTGGTGGCTTCTTGTTTAGTTTGCCTCTTGACTTAGAATCTTTAATGTTAAATGCTAACCTAAAAGGAACACAAATTATTATGTTGGGTTAATGCCTGAACTGGTAGTTCATTTGTTTCGATGAATAAATCATGTATTATGAAATACATTTATATTATTCATTTTGAGTATCAAGTGCAGGAAACCATTTCACCCAATTCATATACTTTGATTTATAAGCAAATAGGGCTGTCTATTCAAAAAATATTGAATTCTATTTGTAAGATAAGAAGACAACTGTGACTCAGGTGAAACCAATAATCTTACTAAAGTAAATTGGTCTATTGACGCCAATAACATTTTTATGACACAGTCTTATATCTTCCACATTAAGTAGTTTCTCTCTCTCATAATATTTAGTTTATTCAAAGAAAGTTAAAATACAAAACACCAAAATATTAAAAAAAGAAAAAAAAATAGACAAAACAAAGTATCCTAGGGGAAAATAAAAAGACTGAGACATATAGACATAGAATCCTGCCTAGTTGAATGCTGATTAATATAATACAACAATGTTAGTTTTCCACCATTGACTTTCTGGTTGCTCCCAAAAGGAACTTGCAATTTTCAAGATTCTCCACAACCATTTAAAAGTCATTCCTAAAGTGTCCCCATTGAAACCCAGGAGGCAGGGCTGTCAAAGAACACAGCAGACTGTGATAAGAGTAAGGTGACCAACTGTCCTCCTTTTGGAAGGACAGTCCTCCTTTTTTGAGTTCTGTCTTCCCTTGAAAAGTGTCCTCCTAAATGTCCTCCTTTTCCATATACCGTTCTCCTTTTGGGAGGACAATCCTCCTTTTGTGAGTTCTGTCCTCTCTCGAAAATGTCCTCCTAAATGTCCTCTTTTTGACGACTAATCTGCAGGGCTTTTGTTTCCTCATAGAACGCTCAGAAGGCGTTCCGGGACCTTTTTTTTAATTTTTTTTTCAACTTTTGCATTTACTCCCCCTATTGGCTTTCGAAAGCCAATAGGAATTGCTGCTGGGCGCGCCAAAACACCCAGGCGGCAAACTTTGCATGTGCAAGTTGCAGGAACTTGCACCCCTCACTGCTACCCAACTACACGATCTCCTACTTCTTAGTTCCAAAGATAGCTGGAGGAGACTGGAGCGGTAAGTTTCACTTGATCTTCCCTGTTTGGTTCTATGTGGGGATACACAGGGTAGGCAATGGTGCTGGGGGGCGGCTGGGGGGGGGTGGCTGCAGGACCAGAGCCAGCGCGGCTGGTGCTTTGCAAGCCGCGGGGCTGGCTCTACGGGGATGGGCAGGGGGGGTGGTGCTGGGGGGCGGCTGCAGGGCCGGAGCTGGCGTGGCTGGTGCTTTGCGAGCCGTAGGCCCGGCTCTCCATGGCAGGGCAGCAGTGCCGGCGGTGCGGCTGTGGGCGAGGGCGCGGCGGGCAGTTGACCTTCCATGGGCTGCGCTAGCTGGTGGTCTACGCAGTGCTGACCTGCGCTGCCACCACCTCACCCTGCGCATCTACATGGCCATCCTGGAGCGCTTGGCTCACAACGTCTGCCTCCGCCGCCCACCCCCGCGCAGTCCAGCCGTGTAGATTTTTGGACAAGTGAGAAATCGATATTGAATATTGATACTCTAGTTGCAGCACTTGCCATAAAATTCAATATGAAGGATATTTCTTGTTCAGATATTTCCAATATATTGTTAGAAGATGATACATTGACAAAAAAATTCATTCAATGGAAAAGTACTCATTTAAATAATTAATAGGCATGTAAGCATAATTACAATATAAAATGTTATTGTTACAAATGGTTTTTATTATGCATTTATCATATTATAGTGTATTCTGTATTATTGTTGCAATAAATACAATGTTTCTTTTATTTACAATATTTTTTTCTTAATTTTATTCATGTCCTCCTTTTTGTTGTAAAAAAGTTGGTCACCTTAATAAGAGTCACCCTTCAGCAGCCATTTTGGGAATGAGTCAAATATAATTTCTCTCACAACTATCACATATGCTCTGCAGATTTTGTGAGAGTCTACATATGTACAAATGATTATGTAGGTACCCTCATATGAACAGGGAACTCATATGGTTCTTATTAAGGTAGAAAACTGTGTACAGTGGAACAAATGGAGGCTCATTCTTTGAAAAAGTTCATGCTGGATAAGCTGACACACAGTATATTACATGAGTAACTTCAGGAGATTTTCACAAAGAAATTGGCATGTTTCAACTGCTCACTTCTGTGTTCAGTCAGGGTTTATATTGACTAGATTAGATTAGCTGGGTGATGCTTAAAAGTTTAGAGTTTTATGTTCCACAGTTTTGGTGTAGTGAAATACTTTTTTCTCTCTCTCTCCATTCCTGACCATCCACTTACAGGTGCAATCTGTGCACACCTTTGGGTGGTTCAGAGATTGAATTGATGTTGAACAAACTTCTCCAACCCACATGAAACTTTTTATGGTTATTGCCTAATTTTTCAATCTGGTTTTAGGTTTTTAAAATTGTTTGGAAAATGTGATCATTAGCAGTTTGAGCATATTTCCAATGAATAGCCATCTGTGAGAAGATGGAATATTTCCCAGGGCAAAACAGTATTTTCCAGAAATGGAAAAGAAAAGGAAAGGGAATGATGAGTATGTATATGAAATGTGAACATCAATTGAGGGTTCTACAAAAAGAGGAAAAATTCTGTTGGCAGGGATCTTAAATGTCACATTGGCCCTATTTTCCTTTCTGACATAGATCTGTATTTTTTTTTTTTTTTTGAAACAACTGCTTCACTATTGACTTTACTGAGGCATGGCTTGGATCTTGAATAAGAGCATAGTATCCTGCATCACATACTACAGTCACTACTACTGACTAGAACGGTGAGAAAGCATGAGAAAACACAAAATCATCCTTATATAAATAGGATGTAAAGGGCAATTTGAATTCTCTTTTAAAAGTGGCTCCCTATGATTTATGGAATGATTCATCCATATTGATCAATTACTTCATCATAGTTTGTCTTCTTTTGTTAAATATCTTAAGGATGAGCCAAAAACAGTGATTTAATATATGTTTCTCTCAGTTTAGAGTAGACTTTCTTTAGTATGTTAAGAGTCCAGATCTTTTTTTTTTTTTAAAAAGGATGTTGCGATGTATACTTTATGACATTATCATAAAGTTTTTGATAATGTTTATATAGTTTTTTTATTTTGGATTTATCCCATTCTTTAGGCAACAAAATGTCAACTGCTAGATTTCTCCATGCCCTATTTAAAGCTAATGGGGGAGAGATTGCTCTCATCATTTCAGCCTATGATATTCCAAGTCACTGTTATATCATTTTAATGTTTTGCTGTTTAAATTTTTGGAATTTAATTTCATTTATATTTCACATGCACTATGTCCAGCAAAATGGTTACTAGAAGAGAGGTTCATATCTGTATGAGACTGAAAAAAGCTGGGCATGGTATGGATTAAAATTAAATATTGCTTATTTGCAGGAATTGAACTAGCCTAAGAGTAAACTTTGAAACATCTTACTGATGTGTTTTAGGGGACAACTCTAGATTATGGCATTCATGGACTGCTTATGAAATGAAGGTAATGATTTGGGAACATGGCAGAAAAATTATCTTGCTTGTGTTGTGGCTGAGTACAAGTAAAAAAAGCCCACAGAGATTAATCAGGATATCTGCCTTCAAAAGTGACTCTTTTCCCCTGTACTTTCCAGTGCACACATACAGTACTACACAAAAACACAAAGACACAAAAAGGATGATCAGAATGTACACAGGCACCCACCCCACTCTGTTACACAGAATAAAAGACAGATGCTCTCCTACGATCATTGCTCGTAAATGGATTGGAAAGAATTCCCCGCCTTCTTGTTCTTTCCAAACCAATAGAATATTGGAAAGAAAATATGTAAACGTGCTTGGGATTCTGTACATCTCTCTGTCAACATGGTGCAGAACTAGTTTAAAAATTTTATAGTAGAAGTTGTCAAACAAAAAAATTGAGTTTAAAAAATTGAGTTTAAAAAGTCATTTTTTCAGTGCAGGCTTTCACTTGAGACTGTGGAAAAAATAAAATTCTGAAAATTCTCTCACTGCATGGAAATCATAATAATATAATGATGATGATGATGATGATGATGATGATGATGATAATGATGATAATAATAATAATAATAATAATAATAATAATAATAATAATAATAATAATAATAAAAGTTGGAAGGGACCTTGGAGGTCCTCTAGTCCAACTGCCTGCTCAGGCAAGAAACCCTATACCATTTCAGACAAATGACTGTCCAGTCTCCTCTTAAAAACTTCCAGTGTTGGAGCATTCATAGCTTCTGGAGGCAGGTTGTTCCACTGATTAATTGTTCTAACTGTCAGGACATTTCTCCTTAGTTCTAGATTGTTTCTCTCTTTGGTTAGTTTCCATCCATTGCTTCTTGTCCTGCCTTCAGGAGCTTTGGAGAATAGCTTGACTCCCTCTTCTTTGTGGCAGCCCCTGAGATATTGGAACACTGTTATCATGTCACCCCTTGTCCTTCTCTTCATTAAACTAGACATACCCAATTCCAGCAACCTTTCCTTATATGTTTTATCCTCCAGTCCCCTAATCATCTTTGTTGCTCTTCTCTGTACTCTTCCTAGAATCTCAACATCTTTTTTACATTGTGGTGATCAAAACTGGATGCAGTATTCCAAGTGTGGCCTTACCAAGGCATTGTAAAGTGGCATTAACACTTCACGTGATCTTGATTCTATCCCTCTGTTTTGGCTTTTTTGGCAGCTGCAGCACACTGCTGGCTCATATTTAAGTGACTGTCCACTAGGACTCCGAGATCCCTCTCACAGTTAATACTATTGAGCAAGATATCACCTATACTGTACTTGTGCATTTGGTTTTTCTTGCTTAAATATAGAACCTTACTGATAGTTGGGCGTCAGTTTGGAATGTTGGCAACTACTCCATTCTAGCCCCCCCCCATTTCCAGTCATGTGGTTTAGAGCAGAGAACAGGTAGTTGACTTACAACAGTTCATTTAGTGATCACTTAAAATTACAACTGCACTGAAAAAATGACTTTTGCAGTATCCCCATGGCCATGTGATCAAAATTCATACACTTGGCAACTGACTCCTATTTATTACAGTTGCAATATCCTGGGGTCATGTGATCACCTTTTATAATGCTGACAAGCAAAATCAGTGGAAAAGTCAAATTCACTTAAAAACTGTGTTACTAATTTAACAATTGCAGTGATTCACTTAACAAATGAGGCAAGAAAGGTAATAAAATGGGACAAAACTCACTTATGTCTCACTTAGAAACAGAAATTTGGAGCTTAACTGTGGTTGTAAATTGAGGACTCCTTGTATATCAAGGCTTTCCAATGCTCCTAAGTATATACATTCAAAAACATACAGATACAACAGGAGAAGAGAGCACAAACATGTACACAGAGGCCACACATATATACTGACCTTGATTACAACTTGGAGAGAAAGTGTAACATATATAGCTGTATGTATATAACACATCACTTCACCTTAGATACATCCATTGCTGGTAAAGTATCTGCAAAGAATTCAGGAAGTCATATTCTGCATGCCTTCTTCTGTTTTTTTTTTTTTTTTTGTCAACAGGTTCGATCAGAGATGCCTTGGCAATAATAATCCATGATCAGGTAATTTTTCATCATGGTTATTATATTTTCTACATGATCATGCCTATAAGAATGGGAATTCCAATATATTCCAATTCCAATTAGTGCAATGTATGACTGCAAGGATGCAGTCCACCTAATACTGATCTTGAGATATTAGTTGATCATTAGTTGATTGTTTTGGGGTTGAATGTAATATTCTGATACACTGCCATTTGTCAAGATATTTATGTTTTATTATTAGATGTTTTATGTTGCTACCTACTGTATGTTGGGATATGTTTATTAAATAGTGGCAACAAATGGAAATTATATATAATATAATGTTTGATGAATCAATATAGTTTGGAGATCTTATTCTAACAATTCTTGAATGTTGAGAGAAAATGTTTAAAATGTCAGTCTAATCAATTTAAAACATGTTTATGTATTTTTCTTGTGGGTGCTGATTTGGTTATGTAGTCAAAGGAAGATTTAAAAAATGAATATATTGTTCTATTTTCTGATATATACTTTCAGATAAAAATGTATCAGTTTTTAAAAGAACAAGACTTCCCATCTTCTTACACTGTAAGCTGTTTTTGATAAAATTATATTGTTGGGAAATAACTGTACCAATATGCAATACCTGTGTATCATGAAATATTTGAACAAGCTTAATATTAAAGGCTAGAAAATAATAAATGCATTGCATATGAGACATCAGAAACCTTATTCATAAAAACACTGCAATATTGCAAAATGAATGGAATGTGGGTGTGGAAGAGACAAAATATTAGATTCGTTATATAAATGCTGCATAAAAAAGCTTACTGTAAGATTAGACAGAATTATATTATTAAATGTTATGGGAAAATGTTTAAAATGTCAGTCTAGCCAATTATTTATTACATTGAATGAAGAGCCAGAAAGCCAATATGGTCTGGTGCAGGGGTAGGCAACCTTGGCTCTTTTATGACTCGTGGGCCAACTCCAAGAATTCCTGAGCCAGCCATGGGAGTTGAAGTCCACGAGCCATAAAAGAGCCAAGGTTGCCTACCCCTGGCCTAGTGGTTAAGGCACCAGGATAGAAACCAGGAGAATGTAAGTTCTAATCCTGCCTTAGGCATGAAAGCCACTTGAGTGACTTTGGATCAGTCATTCTCTCTCAGCCCAACCCACCTCACAGGGTTGTTGTTGGGGTGAAAATAGAAAGAAGGAAAAGTATTAGGTATGCTTGTCACTTTGAAGTATTTATAAACATAATAAACATGGGATGTAAATAAATAAAATAATAATATGCAGTTTGAAGTTCATTTCTAGAGACAGATTGAGGGGAATTAGAGGCAGCACTCTGTCCTTTACTTCCTTTCTTCCTATCCTTCATTTAACCTATGGAGTCTTCACTGTTGTAATGGTTTAACTAAAACCAAAATGCTTAATTTATTGACTTGGCAATAGGCTTTTACTAAACCCACCGATGCATTTCTAGGCAACTGTAGAATTATAGTGCGCACAGCAAATAGGCATTACATTTAACCAGAATTCACTGTTAACACATACACTAAAGGGACAAGGTTTTGACTGTGCTGCCAGGACCACTGATTTGTCTTGTTTGGCATCCTCCTGCAGACATCTGTAAGGAACAAGCATCAGGATTTGTAGTAAGGAATAAACAAATAAAATAATAAGTTTGAATAAATACATACATAAAAAATAAAAAGTTAGGTAAACATATTTATTTTTCAAATTTATATAGCTGCCCATCTTACAAAACACATGACTCAGATAAACTTCATTGGGGAAAAAGGACAACTAAGTGTATTGTCTTCCACCTTATTGAGAACCTTCTTTGTCTCATTCCGTACAGGAAATAAAAGAGCCCTGATCGAGATGTTAATGTTCTCATACCTTTATCAGTCATTACTTAGCCATGTGAAGTTAAACACTTGACAAATGTACCTTCCTGTTTGAGATGTATCCAGTGTGCTGTAGTTCATTTTTTGAATAAACTAATAAAACTAATATTTTCTGATGTGTAATAGAAAGATATTATTCCTTGTCTTCATAAGGATCAGGAACAAACTCCATACTATCGGGAACAAACTCCATACTACTGTAACTACTATTTAACTTCACAATGTATGCATTCACAATGAATAAGCCAATCAAATTTTATTGATGACTTAAATGTTTTGGTCAATATTATTAGAGAGGGCTATCCTCTGAAGTTGTCTTTGTTTTATCAACTATTAATTGACCGCAAGGAATTGGAGATAGTCCTGGATTCAGAACTGCTGGTCAGAGAGGTGACAGTGATGGTCAACATACATAGAATGTACCAGTTGTACCCTTTCCTGGACTGGGGTTTTCTGGACAAAGGACTATTGGCTGCCAGCCAAAAAGATATGACCCTGGATGCTTGCCACAGTCTGGTGCTAAAAAACTCAGGCAGAATTTTAAGAAGCAAAGTGTGCCTCTTAAGGCAGCAAGCATAACTATTGTCCCAGGCTTGGCACTGGTTGAGACCAGCAATCCAATAAACAAACAACAAATCCCAGGGAAAAGACAAGAGCCATAGGGAGGTGGAACTCAGTGTTCTAAGCAGACTATAGCAAGGTAAACATGACAGAAAAGCTGTTTTTAGCGTTTTGTTTTTGGTAGGAAAGCCAGTAAATAAGCTAAATGTCATCTTGTGAGACTCGAGAAGTGTAGCTTTCCTGTCATGATGCCTCTCCTCTGAAATTTTCCCTTACAAATCCAGATGGCTCCTACAAATGAAAGGGAAAGGTTTCATTTATATCAGCAGAAATCTACTCACATGACTGGAGATGAGTGTAAGAGCTTAAGAAAGAATAAAACAAATGAAAAATGTATGTACAAACTGCTTGTGCAAGCAATCTGTTTCTCAGGTAATTTTTGATCTTGAGTTCTCCATCGGGCTATCATAGCATGCTGTGGTATACTATGGTTCATACAGCAAAACAAAATCTGTTTTTCACCACGGGATCATCAAATTTGGTCAAATCCAGGTTTCCAAGGCAAAAAGACTAATTTTTTAATGGTACATCTGAAATTTTGCTTAGGCAGTTCCAACATAATAGTATTATCAATGGATACATTATCATATGTTATTCTCAAGGAACAGACAGTTTAATATATAAAAGAGTTTAATTAGAATATCCATGAAATTAGCAGCTTTCACCCTTTCATATTCTAGACTACCTCAAAAACCTATCATCTGCTGAAATAGAAAAACTTACAATTGATTGTACTTTCCTCCATTCTGTGGGAGAATGAAGCTCTTTTTCTTGAACCTTGTCTCAAATAACATATTCGATTGGAATGGTTCTGAACTGAGCTTGAAAAAGGCTTTTGTGGAATTGTTAATGATTTTACCCCCACCCACCAACATCAGATGGCTGCGCCTTTTTAATTTTTACACTTGAATTTTGCACATAAGTGTACTTTTCCTGGTATACAGTGTGTATTCAAAATACTTCAAGAACATGCTTATTTTTCAAAAGTTTTATTGTTAAGGTTGAAGACTAGACTGTTTTAACATCATTCTACGTAATTTAAGTATATACAAAATACATTGGAACTTTACACAGATTGTCAAGGTATCTGAGAGAGTTCTGTACTTACTGACACATAAGAAGCCAGTTTTGAAAATTGTATACACACAGGTACACTCATTAGAATTCTTAGTCTTCAAAACTGCATGAATTTGTATGTCTTCATTCCAAAAGAGAAAGTCAATCTAAAAATCAGAACTGGATATATTCATTGCGGTTGATTTTGTGACAAGCCCTTAATACAATTAAGTAGATTATCCTAAGTCTTGTGCATTATGTTTTAATTCTCAGGCTATAAAAGTAGCAAATTAGGAAAGCTATAGAAAGGTGAAGTCTATCTAGAAATAAATAATTAAATCATTTTTAGGTAAATAGAGGGGAAATTAAATAATATTCTGTTTTACTGTTAAAGATAAAACAAAAGTTAAAAACAATTTTATCATATCGTTCCAACAAGTTTACTCTCTTCTTAACATTTGATTTTAAGTAATAAGTCACTCAAAAGGAAATGACTTGGGAGATGTTACTCTAAAATAAACAACCTGTTGATTTTAAATCAAATTTAGTTGTGAATCTCAAGGTACCAACTTCTGGAAAATTTCCATTGGCTTCAGATAACATAAATTGAAAGTGGGCAATCTCTCTCTCTCTCTCTCTCTCTCTCTCTCTCTCTCTCTCTCTCTCTCTCTCTCTCTCTCTCTCTCTCTCTCTCTCTCTCTCTCTCTCTCTCTTTTTCTTGCTTGCATCACAAGTGAAGTGGGACAATAGTCCCAGACTTCCACATACACGGACAGTATGTTTTCTGGAATATAGTGAAGAACTAGAGGGAAGATCGGATGCTATCCCCCATTCGTAGTTTCATTTATCCAAGGTCTGAATATGCACACAAATTTATCTGTACAAAATCCTGCAACATGATTACTGAATCCTGAAAAAAGATAGGTTTTCCCATTCCAGGTAGAGAGTCTATACTTGTCCTTTTATGTTTGTTATCTTCTAATATTTTGATGAATCACATCACAAAATGTCTTAAAAATGATGAGACATTTAATGATATTTTGTACTGTATGATCATACCAGAAGGGGCAAACAGGCCACATGAACAGAGCAAATTTATGTTAAAAAATACACATAAGACTAAGGTTGTACAAAACACTCTACATATGGTGTAATTGCATGACTTAATTCTAAATTCACCATTTTGTGTGAGGCACATACACGTTAGGCTAGTTTAGCTAGTTTTGTGAATCTGCTGTCCTATTTTAGGCCAAAAGTTGCAGTTATCATTCACCAGCTATTTATCTTGGACTGGAATACTGGCTACTGAACTGACTTAGCACAAACAGTTTATAAAACACAGCCAGCCAAATGTAATATATGTGAAACTGCATGATGGAATTCTGTTTCTTTAATAAGATACAGTTTATAGACCTAGGGCTGACTTAAACACATATGTACATCACACACTATTCAAGTACTCAATTATTAACATCTGATGATTTGCAATTGAGTGTGTGAAGTTTCTGTATGAAAAAGCTTTGTATTTGATGGGATTGACTTGTTTGGAGGTATTTGATCAGTGACGGCTGTTTCACCCGTGTTGTTTACTGAACAACTATGAATAGATGTACACATTCATTCTTACTACAGAATACATCCTAAAGCAGTAGAAAATTTCAAACAATGACACATAGAATTAAAAAGTGCAATTTAGTTGTCAACTTATTTAAGATCCAAAGAACACAATTCACTGAGAAAATGTATCCTTTGCAAGTCTAATTGACTAACAAATTAAATATATTCATTATATGAGTGTACCAGTTTTTATACACTTTTTTCTGTATAAATAGCAGCTGTAAGGTAGCATTAACAGGATTATGGAAGGATAAGGGAATTTAAAAATAATTCCTTCCTTTCCTTGGTCCAATAAAGATTACTCATGAGAAGCAGACAGTTTTACTTCAAAGGAATCTCCCACTGGCATCAGTGAAAGCTTCCATTTTCCATTTAACATAATTCTGATCAACTTTCTCTATAGCTGTACTAGGACACAAATATAGCTATAGCAGGGTAATCCATTTATTCATTTAAGTAGGTCTTGCAAGAATTATTTTTCAACAAATTGTGCCCATATTTGCTAAAAACAGACACTTTTCAGAATCATATAATTAAGTAGTTTACAGAAATAAACAAAGAATAAATAACACAATCATTTTAAAAAGAACAATAAATATAAATCACTACATTTGAAGATGACATTTTATGCACTATAAATTATGACCCATGTTAATAGTGAACCAAATAAATATTCACTTCCTTGCATTTTAAAAAAATAAAGCACTAATACATTTTATAAGTCTATAATGACTAGCAGCGCAATGAAATGGTGCTAGGAGTATGAGAAGTTTGTTAGATTGGAACTCAATATAGAAACCATTTCTTATTGAAGGGATAGGGTAGATCCAGGCAAATTTCCTCCATATGACTCTCTACAGAGTAAAAAATATGTTTATTACCTTGATCTATCAAAGACAATCTTAGTATTAGTATGGTGTTGATCTGGAATCCACATATGCCAAAATGTATCATTTCTGCAATTCAGTCGCTATGTGCCTGGCACAAAAACATAATAATAAAAAAATAGCAGTGATTTGGTTGGCATGGGTTACCTGCTTGGGATGTTAATCCAGATTTTATCTGCCTGATTTCAAAAAAAGTCATATGTAGACCCCTGCATTGGGTTCTGAATTTGTTCTCAGTGCCAAGACCTAAATTAATTTATTTTGCATTGCATGAACCTATGGCTACAAGTGCAACCTTCGGTCCAATAACACTGAAAGAAGGAATGAGGTTGCTAACCAGGATGGGCAACCTGCCACAAGCAAATTCCCAGCCCTATTCTTGCAGCTTCTCGCTGAGCCTCCTTTTGGTGGATTTAACCTTTTTTAATTTTTTTGCCTCAGCAAGCATAGACTATAGGCTTACAAAATTTCCATAGAGTTTAATTTACCCCCACTTGTATAGATCTAATTTTTAAAGAGATCTAAAATCTAATGTTTCCCTCTGATTGGCATTTCAGTATAATTGTTACTTTCCCTTGTGGCTTTCAAAGGCTGAAGAAATGCATATCAGCAGCACTCTTTAGCTAATCTCTGCTTTAAAGTATAGATCCACTATAAAATGAAAGTCTTACAACAAGCTAAAGTTTATTGCTGCAGCTTTAACTTCTAGTATAGGCATTTAGAATTGAACAGATTCACTTGGTTGTGATTTGTAGCATTTTCATAAGAGCTAAAATGCAGAATAGGGGCTGTATATAGTTCAATGCCATCTTGGTTACTACCTTTATTCCATCAGACTTTTGCACCTTAATACAATCAGAATTGACTTTCTCTTTAAAATTATTCACTACAATCAAAGACAATTCCATAAATAACATTGTTAGGAAATGTTAACACAGTTACAGACAAGACAGTAACAGTCTAGTGGGATTGTAATGCAGCACAAATCCAACTAAAACAAACACACATACACAAAAGTCATAAACATACACAGAACCTTGGCATTCCTTACAGATACTTGCTTTACCTTGATTAGATTCCCCTACTGAACATCTCTGAGTATCTTTGTCTAAGCCTTACAAATTAAATGTGTGAGTTCTGATCATTTTAAGACTAGACAGAAGTCCTTTTTTATGGGTACACTTTTTTGGGAAAGACATTTTTAAGAAATATCATCTGAAAATTAAAAACTTATGTAGCCCAAACTACTTGTGGCAAATCTTTAGGAGAATCTGTGAAGAACTTGGGATATATATATAACATTACATCTGCTTGTGCTATACTATCTGTCTCCCTTTACTGTTTTTTTTCCCATGCTCCCATGTATTCCCAAATGTGCTCTAGAGATTTCCATGGGGAAAGAGATTTTGGTTTCAAAAATAATAATCTATCCCACCATCCATTCCACTGCAGGAAGCCAGTGCTGGCTATAACCTTTTTTCTAATTATACTCTTTACAATTATAGAGTAGCTCTTTTTATATATATCAAGGTTGTAGAAGCCATGCTTACATTACCATGATTTGAAAAAAAAGAAATGCAATTTAATAAAAATGTTTAGTGTGAACTATTTTAATGAGGCTAAAAAAACCCATCAATCCCACATACCTTTTATGAAAATAAGAATGGAGATGGTGATTAATATAGAGCAGGGGTCTTCAAACTTGGTCTTTTTATGACTTGTGGACTTCAACTCCCAGAATTCCTTAACCAGTGTGCCTGGCTGAGGAATTCTGGGAGCTGAAGTCCACAAGTCATAAAAGGGCCAAATTTGAATATCCCTGATATAGAGTTTCAAGTAAAAAAAAAAAATACATTCAGCAAATACTTTGTTTAAATGAAAGTGCTTTGCAAACATGGCCAGGATCACTGTCTAGCAGAACCCCCTGAACAAACTGGAGTTTCATTTCAAATTCCACTTATTAAGTCATCTGTCAAATTCTCACAGTCTTTTTTTATATAATTATCACTATGGCTGGGCATAAGTGGAAACAAGAAGCCACTCAACCATCCTTTTGCAGTACCTTGGTACCCTCCTTCCCATGGCAACAGGATCTCATATCTTGTTTGGCTAAGGATGAGCACAAACTAGAGATTCATGGCTCTCTAGCATTGACTGATGTGCATTGAATCCTAGTTGTATATTTTCAGATAGGATATCCAAGGTACAGAAAGCAATATTTCTTAATCAAGGTGCATGATAATTGGCATTATGGCTAATTCTTGTCACATAAGTACCTTTGATGTGTTAGAAGAGAGAGAAAGGAGCTAGGTAGATAGGATAGTAACATTATGAACTACTGTGATCTAGACCATCAGTTTGAAAACCTTAATCCTCTCCCAATAACTTTATTACTTTCATACTGTTAGAAAGCTCTGGCAGAATGGAATGCAGCTTGTCCTAGGTCACAGAGTAAATGAAAGCTGAATTCCAGTAGCAGGGGTCTTGGGCTAGTTAGTCGTCTTTTAGTAGCCTAATTTCTATACACACAGCAGTTAAACTCTTTTAGTAGAGAAAGAAATATTCTTTGTTTTAAAAATAATTGAAATTACATTATTATCTGTGATGTGATGTTATTAGAAGCTATACAGCATCTTTACAGTCTTAAGAACCAGAGACATGCTCAATTTGAAATTAAGTCTGATGTTTGCATTCAGTAAAACTGTTCTGCTTTCTCCTGCTTTTCCTTCTATCTTTGCCTGTTCCTGGCTCTATTATCAAACCTGTGTGCTCAAAATAACTTTGTACAGCTGAAGGTTGCAATCATTTAAAGATCATAAGAGCATCCAGCCCATTGCTTGTATATGTCCCTCTGAACTGTAGCTTATGGATAATGGTATAGCGAAGTTGCATTTCTGAACTAAGATACATTGGTTCATTTTGGAATGAATTCTAGATTTTTTTTTAAATCACACTCCCTTGCCCATTGACCCAAGGGGCTGGGGCAGCTCTTTCATAGATTAACAAGCCAACTCCAAAGGGAGTAAAGACAGGAGCACATGAATGCCATATTAAGTTATTTATGCAACTTTCTTTTACTGAGAATCAGCTTAGGATTTGGTCCATGTTCTTGTCAGCCCAGCATTGTTTAGGGAGAAAAAACCCTGTAAACTGAATTAATTTACAAAATCATAGACTTCGTGATATAACAATGACAGATTTTGTTCTATAAAATTCAGCTTTGGTCATAAATAAACAGCAGTAGTTAATGGGATTACATGTAAAAGACAATGAAATGTTTCCATTATACTCAATGAAAAGTGAAACAACTGGAAACGAAATCTAAAGTGTGTGGACTCAGCTCTTTTAAAGAAATTACAAAATGTAATATGTGACATCAGAAGGACTGCAGACCACAGATTTTTGTTTTCAAAAATAGTATCATTTGTCATGACAGTATGTGATAGGCACAAGGGAAGGAATCAAATGGAGTCATTCTCGAGAAAAACTTATTGCTAAAGCCACAGTATCACTTGTAAATAAGTAAGATGACCGCATGGGTTTGGAAATAATGACTTCCATCAGCTTGTTTTCAGATTACTAATGAACTCTGTAAAACCATGTTCATTTCCTTTGCAAAAATGATGACATTTTTTTTATTTCTTATCACATTTTAGCCAATGAGAACAACTCAAAAGAGAACTTGAAATTTCACAGTAAAACAGAGAAATAACTGGAGCAGATTTAAAAGGGACTAAAAGAAAAAAAATAAGAATATGCATCAGAATTGGACCATTTTAAGGGCAGGCTTAGACTTCCTTACAAAAGAGAACAGCCTACCAGAAAGTGAGCACTTATTCATGAAAAGCCCATTCAACTTCCTACAGGTTTTACAGTTTCTTCTATGGAACTTTATATATAATATATATATATATATATATAGAAATATCAAGAGTTGTGCTATTAAGTGCAGATTTAGGCATCAGTCCTCTTCTGTACAGCCCAAAAGCTCTGACCGTAAAGTGATTCTGCCATACCACGACCAGGGGAGGATCCTTATGTGCCGTGCATAGATTGGAGGATCAATAACGTTCTTTCTGTGAGTATCATTGTCAAAGTTTCCCTGGAAAACCTGAAAGGTAATCAACAAGATTTAGTTATAAAAAATACATAGTGCACAAAACAAATAAATATATTCACTTCAAGGATGTTATATCTTCTGGCCTCAAAAAGGATATTTTGTCACATGAAAGAAAAGTTACCCTAGAAAGGAATTATTCTATTTTTAAATAGATATTTGGCTTAATGGGAAAAACTTCATGCACCACTGAAAATTAATGTCTATTAGTTTTAGGGTCTATTAGGGAGCAAATCCTTCTAAATTAAGGAAGATTTATTCTTAAGATAAGTATACTGAGTGGTTTTACAGGTATCTACAATCACAAACCCTTCTCTCATCAGATTTGATCAACTGATCAACTGTTCTCTGGCAGCTCTAATATCTTAAATGCAAATAAATAAAAGTCCATTATATTTTATTATTAAGAAAATTGTTGCTCAAAACATCACTAAATATTCATAGACTGTTTAAATCAGTCAATAATTACATTAATGTTATTATGAACTTTTAGATATATTTTATGTGTGGGTGCTTTGTGTCTCTCAGTTTGGTTGTTTAATTACTAAGGTTTAATACCCAACTAGCTAATACCATCAATTCTAGTGAATGTGGTATTTGCTCCCTGTGCATATACAGTTGCTTTCCATGCCAGTATTGGTGAAGATAGGGTTTTCTAACTGATACTGGTTGACAGAGCGTGCTTTCATAGGCATTCAGAAAGAACAGCTGTTCCTTTGCTTCTCCCATTTGCCTGCTTTCTAAAGTGTTTGATGTCTATATGTGGTACAATAGAAGAAAATGTATGTAGCTTGGGGTTGAACTGTGGAGTCTTTGGTGTATTGATATTGTGATTGATATTGTGCTATTTATTGATGTTTTAAATTTATCAATATACTGTAATTACTTTCTAGTTGGTTGAATGCATCAAACATGTTGGCATGAAAGAAGTCTCTAGATTAGGGATTAAACTATAGGTCACAAAAAATTGCATGTTGGGCTGAAATTGAGTTTTGGACTATAGAATAGTCTTGAAAATGTATCAGAATTGACCAGTGTTCTTACTGTTGGAAGCAAATGTTGTACTTGGCAGAAATACAATTAAAGCTGAGAAGTTACAGTACAACCTCTCTGTCTTATTTAAATACATTTAAATACATCAGGGAAAGCTTCAATTCACCAAAACCATATTGGAGGCAGGTCATAGAAAAGATTGCAATCTGGAATATAAGTGCTAAATAACATGAAATGAAATAAATAAAAATGCATAGCTGTTAAGTTTGTGAAACTAAGGGAATGGAGAAGGATATAAGAAATCTGAATGAAGACTGACCTTGTGGAGTCAATATGAAGAGTCCATGAAGGGATATGAAACTGTAGGGATACGAAACTATAAATTATAAGGCTCACATAGGGAAAGTAGGAACTTGTGTCATAAGAATTGTTGTTATGTACATATGAAACTAAACATTCAGGGGCTGGTGATAGTTATGTATGGCGAGGATGGAAGAACAACAGATGAAGGTTTTTTGTTTTTTTTAAAAAAGAACATTCTAAATGAATGTTATCCAGAAAGAAAAGTCATTCTGTTTGGTAACATGAATAGATGGGACCAAGTGAATTATTGGGACATTCAGAGACCAAGGAATGAATGAGAATTGTTTTCGATATATGGTTAGGAAAACATTAGTTTCAAATGTGTGTATTAATCAGTCTTTTTATGCTTACAATGTCAAAGGAATAAAAATTTAAAAGCATTACTATTTTGGCAGTTAATGAATGAAGACTATATCCTACAGTGAATAGACAATGGCTAAAATGATGATGAAGACAAGAATGTGCAATGTTTTCTTGGTTTTTAAATATATTCATGGATAAATACATAAGAAATATTTGTGGCAATTTTAGAGGCATGTTTGTCAAGAAGATAAATGTGTGTGTGGAACTGATTTTCAGAAAACATGCAAAGAGACATGGATTTGAAAACTGAATCTATTGAAGTCTGAGTGTCATTGATTTGAGAATGGACCAAACAATTGCAAGTTATAAAACTATGATTAAAAAAAACTAGAGTAGGCTAATATTTGTAGAATATTTAGATGTACAAATACTGGTGGAAAATTAGATGTTTGTTAGGAGAAATGAATGCTTATTGACTGAGGGGAAAATGACTGTAACCTGTATAAAAGGTTTATTGTGGGTAAGTGAGAATTAGGAGGAATAAATTGAAGACGGTAGAAAGAGGCTATTTAAGATGTGTGGCAAAACAATAAGAGCTAGACTCCTAAATGCATGTGAACTGAATGATAAAATAAAAGGAAGGGGAAAGTAACACAGACAGTTTTTGAGATGCTTTGTTCGTATACGGAGAATTAATAAGGATCAAATCACAAAACAAATTCATAGACAAAGAATGAATAGGTTGAGAGAAAGTGGACATATGAGATAGTTATAGTTTGATAGAGTATGTATCTAATAAAAATGTTTGAAAAGAGAGTTAAGAAGTTTACAATCAAAACTGTGAAGTGAGTGTAGCGACATGGTGGAAGCAAGGATGGGTTGCAAGCAGTGGTGGGATTCAAATATGTGAACAACCGGTTCTCTGTGTGGATGTCACTTCCGGAAGTCCATTCTGGCCCTGGGCAACAAAAAATTAGCTACTGGTTCTGCCGAAGTGGTGCAAACTGGCTAAATCCCACCACTGGTTACAAGGATAGAAACATGAAAAGTATCAGTGTACTTGACATTTATTTGTTTTTGTTTCTCATCTGATATCTTTAATTTCTTTTCCTCACTACTTCTTATTCTTTTTGTATGTGCTTTGCAGGACATTGTTTTCTTTAAAAGAGAATGGCATGTATGCACCATCAAACAATGCTCCCATAAAATTACTAACATACAGGAATTGCAGTAAGTTGGGGAAATTAGTGAAGCTGGTACAAACTTGCAGAAGGATGCCATGAAAAGGAAATAAATGATCAGAGTGTTTTGATTATGGTGAGTGGATGGAAAAAGAGTTTGAGACCAAGAAAAAGCGACACACTTGTAAAAGATACCTGGAAATAGGTGGGGCCTGGCAGAACTGAAAAGCTGAGAATCAGCCAATCTGGATTTGGTTTAAGGCCAGAGAGGAAGAGATGCAAGAGGAATTATGTGGAGGTAAGAGGGAGAGAATGGAAATGGCTCTTTGAGCAAGTAAGAGTCTAGAAAGTGTGGTCAATATTATCTGGAGGAAGGGGGAGATGACAAAACAACATAAAAACAAACAGAGCTCGTCACCCTCTAGACTTTTTTTTAACCACACCCTGTGGACACTCCTATTCATGAGACTTTTGGAAGGCAACTAATGGTGGATTTGTGTGTGTGTGTGTGTGTGTGTGTGTGAGAGAGAGAGAGAGAGAGAGAGAAAGAGAGAGAGAGGGGGGGGAGATATTTTCATTTCAAGTTCCTTTTGTGTACATCCATCCGATAACGGATATGGCATAAAAAGAAGAAGAAGACGTATTTTGCAATACTTTCTCTGGACTTCATGGTTGTTACTTTAATGCAAATTGCCAAATACATATACAATTTGGTTCTGGATCATGTAACACAATAAGGGCGTGCTGTCTGTTCATAAGCGGAAATGTCCTCAATTTTTTAGGAAATATGAAGGTAGGATGGAGCCCCTTCCGCAACTGTGTGTTAGTTGGGGAAATGTTAGCATGCTTAGTTTTAAATAGATAAAAGAGAGAGATTGATAGCAATACTATGATGGCAGTTTCTTCAGAGATAATTTCAGAGATAAGCTCAGAACTAAGAAAACAATTTGACACTTCCATTAAATGGCATGGATTTAAAAAGAGATATTGATAGAAGGCATTCCCACCACCTGCAAAACAGAACATGTACCGTAAATGCCGGCGTATAAGGCGACTTCCGCGAGCACTGAAATCGGCGCCAAAGATGGGGGTCGTCTTATACGCCGAGTTGTCTTATACGCCGGAAATACTGGTAGTTTCCGGCGTATAAGACGACGTTCTAAGAATGCAGCCCAGCTATAAAGAAGAGGGTCGTCTTATACGCCGGGTCGCCTTGTATGCCGGCATTTACGGTATATAATGTCTGTAGCTCCCTGAAATATTTTACTGCTTTTATAATTTAATTACCTTTAATGATACTTCAGTAAAGGGCATAATTTTGCAAGGAGATAATAAGGAAAAATATTGTTTATGTGCACTTTTGGAAAGCTGAGGTGATATTTTATCACTAGCATGCAGCTTGGAGATTTTTCTAAAAAAGCTGCTAATGAATGAAATGACATCTCTCCCAAAGAAATATATGTTAATAAGGTAATTGTTTTCAAACAGCAAAACAGACTGATTCAATGTAAATGTCTGCATGATATACAGGTCACATTTTAGGCTTCATTTGCTAAGGTGAGATAAGCTAATGTGCAGAAGTATATTCCTTTTCCTTCTTGCCAGGTGATTGCAGAAGGATAATCACATAAGCATCAGCCCCAAAGTGGAAATTAATTGTTAGAAAAAATGAAGGGTGAAATAGGATGCAGATTGAAAATTTTATAATAATTGTGATGATTTCAAGGAATTACCAAGTCAAATATGTGAGTTAAATGTAGAAAATTATAAAGACTAGGTGTACCAGAAAGTTTTTTTAAATATAAATATTTTATTTATTTATCAGACCATTTTACATAAATTTGTATAGAACAAACTTAGAACAGTTAATATGTGCAAAAGATTACCTGGGGAGTTCTGGGAAGACATAAGAGGCAATATGGAAATGGAAGTACAAAAAAGAATCTTCACATTTCCCCAAAGAGAAAAATATCAAATGTTAATTTATTTGTTTGTTTTTCACATTTCCGAACTGCCCATCTCCTTCTTAGAGGGATCCTGGGTGGTATACCAAAAAAAGATAAACAATATAAAATAGTATATAATAAAATTAAAAATTTAGGAGGAGGCAAGAGTGACTAAATACTGTTAAAATTAGTTAAAAGGTGAGAGGAGGACTATTAGGGGATTAATCAGCCCCGCACCTGGGCTTCCCACACAGGACTGTAGAGCCATGTTTTAACCTCTTTTCAGAAGACCAGGAAACTGGGGGCCTGCCTCACTTCCAGAGGAAGAATATTCCATAGGGCAGGGGCAGCAGCAGAGAAGGTTCTCTTTCTAGATCCTGTCAGTCAGAGTTCATTAACTGACAGAGTTTACCACATACCTTCCCTGCCTTCAATTTAGTCTTCAGAACAAACAGTCATGACACCTATGAAAGGATGTAGAATAATAGTCTAAAACAAGAAGAATATCATTGAATAATACCATTACCACTAATAATGACCGTAATCAGAAAATATTTTTTTGACATTGGAACACCGAACAAGGATTTATTCAGAACTTATCCAATGAAGGAAGAATTTATCCATTAGAAAAAAATTTATCTAGACTCAAATGTCACTGAACAACAAGAGATGCAGAACTAGAGGAGATTCAGAAAGAAATTGTGAAGATCTAGAAACAATGGTAGAATAGTAAAAAACTCAAATAACAACAATTGCAAACATAAAGGAAAAAGCTGATATGAACAATAGAAATAATAAGTTAGAAGAAGCAACAGTAAAAGTCACTACAGAATCAGTACTGAAACAACCTATGAACTGACCCCCAGTTGGGGGTAAAATCACGAACAGCAATAGAATTGAAATGCCAAACATCAGGAGCCATCAGGACAGAGCCTATATGTGTCTGGGCATATTACAATTGACAAAATCAAGCATGGACTAGTTAAAAATGTGATTAGTAAAGTATACATCCAAAAACTGAGAAAAGTGCTAAAGACAAAAATAAATGATAGAAAAACCATCAAAGCCATCAATACCTGGGCCATATTATAATATGATACACTGCTGGAATTATTAAATGGACACAAGCTGAACTAAAAAACAAGAAAGTTAATGACTATTCACAATGCATTACATCCTCCTGGTGATATTGATAGATTACATGTGCCCCTCGGAAATAGAGGAAGAGGTTTACTTCAGTTCAAACTATCAAAGAAGAAAAGCATGCATAGGCTGATTGCATAAAAAGAAAGCCAAGAACAAGCATTGATGCAAGTTAAAAATTGGAACTTATAAAAGGTGCAGGAAACAAAACATGAATATCAATATAATGAAAACAAGAACAGAATGCTGGCAAGGAAAAAGATTACACGGTCAATTTCTATAAAAGACTGAGGGGACAGTAGAGAAAGATAAACTATGGCAATGGCTTACATACTGAAACATTAAAAGTAAAATTGGAAGGCTTGATTTTGGCTGCTTAAGAACAAGTTATGTAAACTAATGCAATTAAGAACAGAATCAAAATCTGTCAAATGATTCAAAGTGCAGATTGTGCAAAGAGGCTGAAAAAATAGTAGATCTTATGCTCAGTTTATGCAAAAGGATTACACAATCTTTTAAACAATGACATAATATAATCACCAAAATTATTCACTGGAACATCTGTAAAATTTGTCAGGTACCAGTGACAAAAAAGTGACTTGAAAATTTGTTGAAAATGAGCAGCTTAAAATATTGCAGGAATTCTGAATACAAATTGATAAACGTGGCTCAAAATTGAGGTTAAAAAGAAATGAGCATGGATAACTGATGTATCAAAATCTGAAAATTGAAATTGAAAGATTATGGCATAAACTGACTATGGTGATCCCAGTGGTGGTCCCACTGGGTGCCACATTAAAAATCTTGGATGCCACTTAGAAAATCTGCATATTGACAAAATTTACATCTATCAATTATAAAAAGCTACACTGCTTAGATCCACTCATACTGATACATCATAACATCCTAGGTTTTTGGAAAGAATGCATATCAAGTGCAACACCAGCTAAAGAGCTGGCAGTTGCAATTTCACATTTTTGTGCATAGCACCTTGGGTGTAATCCCAAAATATCTGGATCACCACTGAACAATACTGACATTGACAACATCACCATGAATCCATTGCAAAAAGCAACCTTACTTGGATTGGTTTACATTGTGCAGTAATACTTTTGATAGGTGGATAAAAATATGAAATCCAATCTAAACTCAGTTGTGATCTACTGTGTGTGACAGTGACTGTATGACTAACCAATAGTAATAATAAGGTCAGTACCTGGAGACAGCAGAATAGAAAAGAAAGAACAAAATAATCACAAAATACAAAGATCTGCAAATAGAAGTAGAATGACTCTGGCAAAAGAAAGCAAAGATGTGCTGGAATAGTGAAGAGATTAATGTTAGGGGGAAGATGATGAACTCATTATGAACAACAAGAAAATTTCAGTAACAACAAAGATTGTAATAGTTAAAGTTATGTACAGTTTTGAGACTTGGATGTTGAGAAAGACTAAGAGAAAGAAGATGCCTTCACATTATGGATTTGAATATGGCTAATAAATATATTATGGGCTGTAGGAAGAACCAATTATTCCTTAGCCAAATACTGACTGGCTGCTTTCTTGAAATGATATTTAGCAAGCAGAAGCTCACATATTTAGACATGTGCATTATGTGTCACTGTTTAATCCTTCCCTTAAGATCTGTTTGGCACCAATCCTACTATCCTTTAGAAAAACTTTAAACTTGGTTTTCACACAGGCCAGAAACAGATTTGCAATTCTGCTTGATTGATGATAGGTAGTAGAATGTTCTTGTTTGTGTATTTTCCCAATGCACTGATATTTTTTTGGATTTGATTGTGAATTGTTATTTTAAATATTGCATGCTACCTTAAGTCTCTTTTGATTTACCCCATTATGCATCTATTTCATTATGAATAAATTGATAAATTATGGATACAAGTGATTTAAGGATTAGAAAATTTATGCTGGCAAAGCTGCGGGAAATAGAAAAAAGGCAAGAAAATTGTAAAGAAGAGAGACAGAAATAGAGAATGTCCTTGGAAAAATAGCACAAGTTATTCCCAAGCTAGCAAATTAAATAATTAAATTGGAAATTGTCACTCATTTCTTGTGGCCGGTCAATTGTTCTGTCTCCTTGTCCTGCCTCAGCACATTAAAATTCAAGCCTAAAATCTCTGGTGACCTTGTTTCATACATATTGTCACATTGTTGTGTGTGTATATATATATATATATATATATATATATATATATATATATATATATATATATAGGTCTTTGGTTTTTCGGGTTTTCTCCCGCGTAAAATTGGAAGTGTCTTGGCAACGTTTCGACGAAGTCACATTCGTCATCTTCAGGCTGGTGTTTTTAGCTTCTTGCTTTGAGCAGCAATGTGTGGTTTTAGCTGTTTCTTCCTTTTAACTGCCAGTGAGGGTATGAACTGATTGGATGGGAGCTTGGCTGTGTTCTGATTTGGTGGAGGTGTGTTCTGAATGGTTAGGGGCTTGGCTGTGCTCTGATTGGCTGGGGGAGTGTTCTGTTTGGTTGTGCTCAGGTTAGTCTGAGTTGCAGAGGGGTTTAAGATTTTGGGGTTAGGGAGTCGTTTGTCAATAAGGGCAGGTTTCCAAATGGCTGGTAGGCGGGAGGTATCATCTCCCTTGTTCATGCTGTGTGGGCGTTTTTCTATCTCGATGGCTTCTCTGATTATTCTGTTATTAAAATGTTCACTTTTGGCAATGGTTCTGGTATTTTTAAAGTCAATTTCATGTCCTGTAGCTTTAAGGTGTTGGACCAGGGAAGATTTTGGTTCCTCTTTTTTGACTGAGTTCTTATGTTCTTCAATGCGTGCACTTATTCTTCTGTTGGTTTGTCCGATGTATGTGGTGGGACAAGTGGTGCATGGGATTTCGTATACTCCTTGATTTTCTAATTCAATTTTATCTTTGGGGTTTCTAAGGATGGTGGATTGTATAGTTTGTTTGGTGTAGGGTTGTTGTGTGTGTGTGTTTTGTTGGGTACGGTTATTTGGAATGTTTGTGTGTGTTCGTTTGTTATGCTTATTAGTTGTAGGTGGTTTTGTGGTGTTTGGGAATTGGGCTGTAATATTTTGTTCCATTGAATGTGATAAGTCATATTTCATTGTAGGGGGGGAGTTTTGGTCTTGGTCTTAATATTCTGTTGTTACTTAGGTGTTGTGTGTGTATGTTTTGTTGTGTGTGAGTATCTTGTGAGGGTGCAGGATTTATGTTTTGGATGTTTGTGTCCTGGATGTTGTGGTCAGGGGGGTTGTTGTTTCTGTGTGTGAGAATATCAGAACATGGTGTGTTGGTTGTGTGAGTTGTCATGGTTGTGTTAGAATTATATTCTTTAGTTAGGTTTGATGAAAAGTATTGTGTTGTAGAAAGGATATCTATTGTGTTGGTTTGGGGTTTGATAAGTGGCTGGGGTGGTGTTTTTGTGTTATTATTGGTTGGGTTGAAGTGTTTAGGTACTTTATGTTTTTGTAAATGTCTTTTTAGGGTTTGGTAAGGAGGTAGTAGGTCTATGTGTCTATTAATAGAATGACAGTCTGAAAATCAAGCTTCTTTTAAAAGACGGCCTCCTTTCGTGGAATCATGAGCAATGACTTCTGCTCCTTTAAAGTTAAAAGTGTGGCCATGCTCAGCTATATGGGTCCAGACTTGGGAGCGCTGTTCTTGTCTTCTTACTGCCAAAACATGCTCATGTATTCTGGTCTTAAGTCTTTTTGATGTTTCTCCAATGTAGTTACATTGGCATGTGTTGCAGTTGATCTTGTATACGATGGAGGACAAATCACTGATTGGTAATGGTTCTTTGGGTTGCCCAATTCCCAAACACCACAAAACCACCCACAACTAATAAGCATAACAAACGAACACACACAAACATTCCAAATAACCGTACCCAACAAAACACACACACACAACAACCCTACACCAAACAAACTATACAATCCAAGAGGCTGGCTAAAAGGCATGCTGGATCTACGCGCCAAACAGCTGACAAGCGCGACTTTTAAAATGGTCTTGAGACTGACTGCTCTATGCCTTTAAGAGCTTCTTGGGCACAATGTGTGCACATGCCTCATTTCAACTGTTTTTTAACTGTTATGTAAATTTATTCACATGCTCCCCCTTCTCATTTAGCCCTTTGCTCTGATGATGTTAACAGGTTGTTAACGAAAGCTCAGCAGTTAATAAAAAAAAAAGCCTTTTATCTTACATCCCAGAGCTCTTTATTTTTATCTGATTGACTTTAAATGTCCATACCTGGGATTCCTATATTCAAAATTATTAAAGATATATATATATATATATATATATATATATATATATATATATATATATATATATATATATATATAAATTAATTGGGCAAGGACATGAAATAATCTTTAGGAACATATTTACAGTAAGCTATTATTCTAATTTGGCCTGGAAAGTAATATTTTTAAATTCTATATGGTAGATTAATTAAATGGTTGATTTTTTTAATAGCTAAATATTACAGCATGGCCTAGCATCTGTCATAGCAATCTTTCCTGGATGATTTAATAAAAACCCAAGGTGAATAATATAAACTGAATAGTTCATGCTATCTGAGGACAATGTAGTAGAACAACAAAATTGAAGATTGGACACTAGAGGATACCAGAAACTTTGGTTGGGAAACAATTTACCAAGGAAGAAAGGTGCCCCAAATTCCTCAGTAGCTGTTTCATTTTCCAGAAAAACTGAAGAAAAGACTAAAGAATTGACTCTCCTAGATCTGATGCTCACTGAAGAGATCTTCCAATGGACCATTGTTGCTACTTTGTCATGCCGCGTGGTTGTTGTGGAGTTCTCCCACCCGAGGCCCACCCACACCGTTAAGACCTTTGTGGGCAACGTCTCGGCCACCTGCACCAGCGGCGAGCTGCGCGTCCTCTTCCAGGAGTTCGGGCCTGTCATCGAATGCCACATCGTGAAAGGAGTGGGAGAGGCGAGCTTGTGGCTTAGAAATCTACTCTGTACATGCTCAGAGGTGTTGTTACTTTCTCCACTCCCAGCTGCGATCCCAGCAATTGAAATCAACTCAGCTTTAAGGAGCCCCAGTTTGACTAGCCGTCCCACCGTGGCTGGGTTGACTTTACACAATTGTTGGATGTCCGGAGAAGCCATTGATGAGCTGCATGAGAGGTACTTGGAGAAGTTGACCCAGGTCTTTGAGGAGCATAAGGCCAAGTACGGTCTGCCCCAAGACAAGTACCTAATGATCACCTAGCCGGCCACACTGGACCAGCCTGGGACACAGAGGGGCAATACTATTTTTTTAGAGAACGTTTGTTGTGGGTGTGAGTATGCATGTAGATGAATGGTGGCCCTGTTATGTGTAAATTTTATTATTGTATTTAGGGCGTATGAATGTGAATATTTTTATTTTTATGTATATTAATTGAGTGTGAATGTGTATTGAGTGTTTGGGATATGAGAATGGTGGAGTCGGGGGTGGAGCCTGGTACCCCCTCTGCTGAGTGCAATAGCAAAAGTAGGGGGGGCAGGACTTACCCTTGGGCTTGGTTTGTATGGAAAGCGAGTCCGGTCAGGAAGGGAGAAGGCTGGTGAGGGTGGGGGTACTCTGGGGAGGGGAGAAGGTCGGAGCATCCCGGTCATGATTGGGATAGGCAGATATGGCGGGAGCCGAGGGGCAGGCCATCTTTGGGGAACGAGGACTCGCTATGTTAGAGCGATTCCTTGTTCCGGCCCCTCAAAAGGCTCATCCTGTAGTACTGGTGACAGGGGAGTACAGGGCCCTAATTGTAGGCTGCTGTTGCTTAATGCCAGGTCCGTTGTCAGCAAAGCCCCCCTTGTCCGTGATTTAATATTGGACAGCGGGGCGGACCTGGCATGTATAACCGAAACCTGGCTGGGCCCTGAGGGGGGTGTTTCCCTCTCGGAGATGTGCCCGGACGGGTTTGTGGTGCTTCATCAGCCTCGACATCAGGGCAGGGGTGGGGGAGTGGCAGTCATCGCTCGGAAGTCCTTGAGTCCTCGTGGGATTCCTGCCCCGGAGGTTGTTGGGTGTGAGTCCCTCCTATTGAAGTTGGGTTCACGGGTTCAGTTGGGCTTGCTGCTGACGTACCTACCTCCCAGCTGCGTTGCAACAGCCCTGCCTGCGTTGCTGGAGTCAGTAGCCGGGTTGGCGGTGGAGTTCCCCAGACTTATAGTACTGGGGGACTTTAACCTACCATCACTCGGCGATCGCTCAGAGGCGGCGCAGGAGTTCATGGCTTCCATGGCAACCATGGACCTGACCCAGGTAATTCAGGATCCGACCCATAGGGGTGGTCACACACTCAACCTTGTGTTTCTCTCGGGGCAATGGAGACATGATCTGGAATTAAGGGGAATAGAGATCTCGCCCTTGTCATGTACAGATCATTTCCTATTGAGGCTGGACTTCAGAGCATCACTCCCCCATCGCAGGGAGAGGGAACCGACTAGGTGGTTCCGCCCCAGGCGCCTAATGGACCCAGATCGGTTCCAGGAGGAGCTTGGGGAAATACCTGACTCCCTTGTCCACAACTCGTCCGGGTCCCTGGTTGCGGCCTGGAATGAGGCGGCGTCCGGGCCCTGGATCGAATTGCGCCTTTGCGACCTCTCTGTGGTGGTGGTCCCCGGATTGGTTTACTGAGGAGCTCCGGGAGATGAAGCGCCACAAGAGACGTCTAGAGCGACGTTGGAGGGCCAGTAACTCTGAATCTGACCGATCACTATTAAGAGCCTATCTTAGGACTTATTTAGTGGCGATAAGGCCTCCTATTGAAGTTGGGTTCACGGGTTCAGTTGGGCTTGCTGCTGATGTACCTACCTCCAGCTGCATTGCAACAGCCCTGCCTGCGTTGCTGGAGTCAGTAGCCGGGTTGGCGGTGGAGTTCCCCAGACTTATAGTACTGGGGGACTTTAACCTACCATCACTCGGCGATCGCTCAGAGGCGGCGCAGGAGTTCATGGCTTCCATGGCAACCATGGACCTGACCCAGGTAATTCAGGATCCGACTCCTAGGGGTGGTCACACACTCGACCTTGCTCTCGGGGCAATGGAGACATGATCTGGACTCGCCCTTGTCATGTACAGATCATTTCCTATTGAGGCTGGACTTCAGAGCATGCAGGGAGAGGGAACCGACTCCGCCCCAGGCGCCTAATGGGATCGGTTTCAGGAGGAGCTTGGGGAAATACCTGACTCCCTTGTCCACAACAAATTTACCTCCCTGGTTGCGGCCTGGAATGAGGGGCGTCCGTGGCCCTGGATCGAATTGCGCCTTTGCACCTATCTGTGGTGGCCAGGGGGACCTTTGCACCTTGTTCGCCTGTGCACCAGTTGCGGCCTTATTTGGACCGAGAGGCTCTACTCACAGTCACTCATGCCCTTGTCACCTCAAGACTGGATTACTGTAATGCGCTCTACATGGGGCTACCCTTGAAGAGCGTTCGGAGGCTGCAGTTGGTTCAGAACGCAGCCGCGAGAGCGATTGTTGGCGCGCCAAGGTACGCCCACGTGTCACCTATCCTCTGCGAGCTGCACTGGCTTCCTGTGGGTCTCCGGACGCAATTCAAGGTGTTGGTTATCACCTTTAAAGCCCTTCATGGCATAGGGCCAGGTTACTTACAGGACCGCATTCTGCCGCATAGCTCCCAGAGACCGGTGAGGTCCCATAGATTGGGCCTCCTTCAGGTCCCGTCGGCCAGACAATGTCGGCTGGCGGGCCCTCGGGGAAGGGCCTTTTCTGTGGTGGCTCCGACCTGGTGGAATCAGCTTCCCCCCGAGGTTTGAACTACTCCCACCCTGCCGGCCTTTAAGAAGGCCGTTAAAACCCTCCTGTTCCGGCAGGCCTGGGGCTGATGTCCCCGGGGGGCCGGGATATGATCGGACCCGCGATATGACTGCTTTATTTTATTGTTTTATCATTGTTTTAACTTTGTACGCCGCCCTGAGTCCTTTGGGATTGGGCGGCATATAAATACTGAAATAAATAAATAAATAAATAAATAAATAAAATAAATCAAAGCATTACAATGATACTGAAAATTAATGATCCAAAATTTATTTATTTATTTCTCACCTTTATTATTTTAATAAATAAGTCAAGGCAGCTTTATGCCTAATATTCCTCCCTCCTCCTATTTTCCCCACAACAACCCTGTGAGATGGGCTGGGCTAAATGAGAATAACTGATTTAAAATCAGTCAGTCAGTTTTAGAATTTACAATCTCCTGGTTTCTAGCTTGGTGCTTGAACCACTATGCCAAATGGGGTCTCAAAATTAGTGAGGAAAAGTCCCTTGTTAAGGAAGATAGTCAGAAATGTGAAAAATAAACAAACAAATAAATATTTGGTCTGTTTTTTTTTTATAAAGATGTATCATTTCAAATTGTATGTAAAGCAGAACCCCTGCCTGGAAACTTGCAATTTTTAGAATTTTACTGTGCAGTTTGCTAGTGCACAAAAATTATGTATTAAAGTATGAACATCAAAATTGATATATTTGGAAAGAAAGTACAAATGTACATATTAATATATACCAAAATGTATATATTTAGAAACATGTATTTGACTTTATGTCAAATAGGGGGACTAATGTGGAAATAGGCTGAAATGAACTTATCCATCAAGAAAATGAGAAACAGAACAAAAACAAAAGTGACATAGCCATCCATCCTTATTTATTAAATAACAAGGTGCCCTTGTAAAAAAAATGAGATGCTCAAGGTATTTTGATAACAATCTTTCTCAGAGACTCAGGACTATTTTCTGTTATCTTGGTTTCATCTATATAATAGTACCAAAAGGAGACAAGTTACAATCTGATATTTTTTTTCCAAAACTACTTTGAAGGTGCATTTTTAAAAAATTCTTTCCTTATACATGGGACTGCATCTTTTGATTGTTTTTCATTGCAATGCCATGATACCATTAGTTGAGAATAAGTATTAACACAGACTTGAAATCCAGTATCTAGCATTTAACATAAACTTGTGTAATATTACAGGGCTCCTGTTAGGATGTTAGAAAGTTATAGGATGCAATTATATATACATAGGCTTAATTTTTTTGGCTCTATAATTTAAAAATAAAATATAAGGTTTACTTTGAATTTTAAAACTATTTAAACAATTTAATAAAAATAACATTTTCTTTAATAGTCAGGTTCCATTCAAATTATGAGGAAATTTATGAAACTCGGTCTGTTTAATTGCCTAGCATAAGGTTGTTTGAAATGCAGCCTTTATTTTCCAATAATAGCTGGGGGATGCAACTACTTCTTTGCAGTAGTTACAATGATCTCCAACAGAGCAAAGTTTCTCCCCCCCACGGGCAATATATTTGAAAAATCTGAAAATACTACAGAGGAAATTTATGGTGGCAAAATGGATGAAATACAGATGAACCCTTGATTTACCCATTTACCTTAATCTATTAGTAGTAGAGTGGGGTTAAGGAACAATGCTGCACTATCTTTACTAACAGACTGCTTTATTGATTTTTTTTTTTTTGCAATATTTTTATACTGTATATTCCTGCTGTAAGACTGAGACTACTATTAGAATTGGATGAGACTGTTTGGTCCATCATGTCCAAGTCTATACTCAATGGAAAAATTCAAACTAGAGCACCCCAACAGATGACTGTCCAATCTTCACTGAACACGACTAATAAAGGGTACTCATGACATCTCTTCTTATTTGGTTTTACTATTGCCAAGTCTGCTTTTGTGAAACTCATATCCATTATTTATATCCTGTATACTGGGATGAAAAATGTTTTGGTCTTTTTTCTGAGTATTTATTGGGTGTTTTTATGTATCACTTTAGTTTTCTTTTCTTAAGACCAAAATACCCAATCTGTCCTTGTATAACTTTAGTTTTTCCAGTCCCTTGATATCTCTTTCACGTTTCCTTTAAAAATCTCAAAACATATTATATAAGATTTTCAGATAGTTTTTAATACAAGTAATTTATAGTATGTGGTATGCTCTCGTATGCCAGATCTGCATCTTGTCCAAACATTTACATTACTTCCCATAGCTATATGTCAGGGTGGGAGCGGAGAGTTAAATAATATAACCCTTATTTAAAACCCAAAATATACAGTACATGTACTATCATGCACTTTAAAAAAATCCAAATATTTGGCACTAAAATTGCTGTAGATTTGTCTGAAATTCTGCATGACAATACTCTGCCAAGGCAATGCTAATATATTTGCCAAATGCAACTATACTTGCTATATTTGGATTTTTTTAAACACATGATAGTACACGTACTGTACATTTGGGTTTTAAATAAGTGCACATTTGGTAAATGAAGTCATACTACATACTATAAATTACTTGTATTAAAGTTTACCTGAAAATCCCACATAACAATGTTTTGAGATTTTTAAAGGAAAAGTGAAAGAGATATCAGTGCAGCTATAGTAACATGTTATAAAATTGCAGGCATTTCTGACTTTCTTATCATTGCCTTATATTTCCAAATCCTGGTTTCAGTTTGATTATAAATATCAATATGTGGTATCTGAAAGCGCTCAAGTCAAATCAGGTTATTTTAGAACTGCTGAACAGGGATAAAAAAAATAAATCTTGTGGATAACAAACTTGTCAAACTTCCCATGTGTAAAGAAAGGTAAGAAGTAAATTAGCTACTGGTTCTGCTGAAGTGGTGTGAACCGGCTGAACCCTACCACTGTACATCCCCTGTACATAATACAATGTGTTGAGTTTTCCTCCTCCAGCACATTCATTCTTGTTTGCTACATCCCAAGAATACTGGGAAAAAATTTGCAATAATAAGAATTTATTTCATGTGATGTACCATGATTATTTTCCTCTCAAATGACAGACTGCAGTAGATCTTTAAAAAGATTTGTTTACCTCGTATGATACCATTTTCAAGCCCTGAAACTGCAGTGATCTACTGACCTCTAGTTGAGAAAAGCAAGATCACCATTTAACTCAGTTTTTTTCTTCTAAAATATATTTTTCTCCAACATAGTTTCAACGATTTCCACTCAGTGCAGGTATAAAAACAGCATTCATGTGTATTCTGTTTTCAAACCACTTTAAATGAACATGAAAAACAACATTCTAATGGTATCTTTTAGCAGTTTCACTGGTCTGTATTACCTGGGGAGCCGAGTAACAATTTAAACATGAAAACCTGGCAGTTTGAAACAGCAGGTGTTACATAAACTTATATTTACATTGCTTCCAGTGGAAAGTGTGCAACTGAAGTTCAGCCAAAACAGTATCAGTTATCTCTCCCTCTCTCTCCCTCCCTCTCTCCCCCCCTCTATCATCTATAGCAACAGTATAGCTATCTATCATCTATATCTATACACACTCACACACTCACATGTACATACATATACATACAGCGGTTCATACATAAACACATGCAAATTGCACACATGTATTCACATGTGTGTTTTATCTCTATGCCTCCTTAATCTCTACCTTGCACTGCTTCTTTTTGAAGAATGAATGGCTCCCTCAACTAAGGGCTACTTCACTGAGCTTTGGGTGCTCACAGAGATCTGTGAACTTGGATGGGGAAAAAAATCACAACTTAATTTTCACTAACCTCTAATTGAAATTTAGCTTTTTATTCAATAACATATGTAGACAAGATAATTGATCGCCTCTAGACTGTAACATTGTTTTTGACTTAATAAATCTCTAAAATTATTATAGAATTGTAATTATATCTAAAATTATTATATCCTAAAATATTGTCTGGTTATTAATAAAGTACCACATATATTATATATTTGTTATTTTTAAATATTTTGATAACTGTATTGGATAATAACTGATTTCAGTATGTATCTATGTATTTTATTATATGCATTTAAATTCATTTTTTCCTGAGAAAGTGCTCATAGGTATGACCAGACTCCAAAAAAACAAAAAACAAAAATCCAACTCTAATGTAGCATAAGGAGACACAGAGACAAACCTGTCCAGGCTTTCAAAATTCTGTTATTCTAATTTACTACAATCAGAAGCATTCTTGGTATCCCTGCTGTGCTTTCTTGTTTCCTGACCTTGAGCAGCTTTTAATGAGTAGGACAGTGTCAATGCTTTTTTAAAAAACAGATGCTTTGAATTATATTTTTTTAAAAATAATGTTATGTTCTTTGAGATATACTGGTACAGAAAACAGCAAAGCACCAGCTTCTTACATTACCTTTATTTACAAAAATTCCTCTGGGTCTCACAACCATGTAAGCAATCTTTCAGCAGAAGAATGAAGAGGTCATCAGAGTTCATTACGTCATTTAGAATGTGTCCAGGTGTTTACAAAAAGGGCAAAGAGATTGTGGACATTAAAGGAAAATATATCACACTGACAAGAAAAGTAGGTATTGTCGATGCCATGGTTTTCTTAGTTATTAGACATGGCTATGAAAGCTGGATCATCAGAAAGGCTAAACAAAGAAAAATTGATTTCTGTGAATAGTAGGCTGGAAAAGAAGACAGTTGAAAATACCTTGGACTACAAGAAGAACAAATAATTCAGTACTAGATGAAATAAAACAAGAGCGTTCACTGCAAGAATTAAAAATAAAATGTAATATTTTGGAAACAAAATGTGGTAAAAATCACTGAAGAAGAACCTAATACTTAAAAAAAAAGAAAACAATGAAGAAAGAGGCTGATGGAAGGCAAAGTATATAACTGAAAATAAACACCAAAAGTTATAAGAACTCAAGTAGTTACTGACACTTGTAATGAAATTATGTCCACTAGATCACAAAGTGTTCAAAGCTCCTAAACTATTAAGCAAAAATCTAAGGTTCGGAGGGAAAAACTTAGAGAAACTAGGAGAAGAGGCATGAAATAATTTTTCGTTTGTCATGCGGCATTTGGATCACACCCATTTTGTGAGTCATCTATTCACTAGCTCAAAAATATTGGTGACTTCTGACCTGAGAAGTTGGGACTACATTAGGAGGTGAATGGTTTTTTTAACTGCTTTTAATGAATCTTCATGACTGAATTATGTTATTTGCTTAATTTGTGATTTCATTGGGTATGCCACTCAGAGTCACATGTGAATGAGATGGCTGGCTATATAAGTTCAATAAGTAAATAAAAAATAAATAAAATACAAATTATTTCATATTATATGAATTCTTCCAGATGATGTGTGAATAGTTTGAGAAATATTTTTCAAACCATTATATACATTATTTACTTCAGTATATATGTTTATGTTCTGACCACTATTTTATTACATTGAAAAGAAAATTTTAGTAAAGGTTTTTCATTTAGCAGTCTTTATTATTCATTTAAATTTGACACTTTACACATATTAATATTAAAATATGAGCAAATGTCAGTATATTTATATTAATTTTTATTTTGCATTGACCTTTAACCATGAAACTTCAACATGCACATCCCATAAAACCACACAGCATACATTAACCTGCAGCTTACTAGCTTGGAGAATGTCAGGGTTGAAAAATGCTACATCAATGCCTGCTGTATATTCCAAATATCAACCACCTTGTTACCTTATCTTTTTTTTGCTTTTCATCCTGATATATGGTCCAGTATTTGCCATCATTGCTATAGGCGAGTTTATAGGAACCCACAAACTGAACGTGACCAAAATCTTTAGCTCCTTGAGTAATAATGCCAGTGACTTTTGTAGGGACAAGAAGATCAATCTATAAAGCGAAATAAAACATAGGTTAGAATAACTTGAGTTCCCAGACCTTTTTTTAAAAAAAACTTAAAATGTATTGCTTACTTTATCAGATTATGAAAGAACTGACTGATATAAGTAAACGAAATGTGTTAATAATTTCAGTTAATGGAATGAATACCTTTTCTTTCCCAAATCAATTTTTCCCCTTCACATAAATAGTGAAGAGGAAATACTTAACAAAAAAAATTATTATGCAAGATGGATAAAATTTTAATATAAAACAGGTAAAAATTCAATTACTTCTATTTCCTGGATACAAAATGGGGAAAAAAAATCTTTCAAGTTGCATTTTTGATCCATTTCCTTTAATAGTTGTTTGCATTTTTGCCATGCTGTTTTCTATATAAACATTTTACAATCTTTTTGAAATTAATTCTTACAAAAGGAATTAGTATTTTAAATATTAACATTATTGCAAGATTTTGCCTATGAAGGCTAGTGATCTAAAACCACCTTTTCCAAGGACCTTTGTGTCTTCACATTCTTGCCCAGCCTATTGCTTTGATTTGTAACTTGGTAGTTCCGACTGCTACCATATAAATTGCAGGGGGTGCCTCACCTGGTACATCCCTTTAAACCTGGTGTATTAAAAAAAAATGAGTCTCTTGTACCATATGCTGTTTTTCTAATGATTAAAATGAAAAGAATGAAATATAGCAGTATTTCCTGATTATGCAGCTAGTAGTTTCAGTGTTTCTTTGGAGGTAGATAAATCGCACAAGATATAAAAAAACAAAATTTATATTTTGAAAAGGAAAATAAAAATTGTAATAACACTTTTAATTTTAGATATCAAAATGTCAACAATCCCTTTGAAGAAGGAAGATATGGAACTATTCAAAATCAAAGGAAAACACCAGTTTTATTGAGAAATTTTAAAAAAAGTGTTCCAAGCAGAATAAAATATGATACCGACCATGATGTAAATAGATTTAAATAGCATTTTCATTTATTATTTAAAATCATAACTACTAAAGAAAATTATTTACTTGTGCATAACCTGAAATATTCATTCAATATTGAGTTTATGTGAAGAAATAAAAGATGGGAAACTCAGAGCAAACCCCACTTTCTTCTGGCATTGATGATGTTACCTAGTTTGATAGTGAAACATCTACAAGAAAAAAAAAACAAGCTCAGAAAGCACCAAGGACCCCACAGAAGACTTGCTTACCACAGAGAAATAAATATCAAAATACAGAATAATAGAGTTAGAAGGGAGCTTGGAAGTGTTCTGGTCTAACCCCTTGCTCAAGCAGGAGACCCTATATCATTCTGGACAAATGGCTGTCCAATCTCTTCTTAGAAGCCTCCAGTGATGGGGCATCCATAACTTCTAGAGGCAAGCCATTCCACTGATTAATTGATAGGAATTTTTTCCTTAATTCTAGATTGGATCTCTGTTTGATAAACTTCCATTTATTACTTCTTGCCCTGTCCTCAGATGCTTTGGAGAATAGGTCTACCCCCTGCTCTCTATGACAGCCCTCAAGTATTGGAAAATTTTTATCTTATCACCCCTAGTTCTTCTTTTCATTAGACTAGACATACTCAGTTGCTACAACCATTCATTATATGCTTTAGCCTCCTGTCCCCTACTCAAATTTGGTGCTTCTCTGCACCATTTCTAGAGTCTTAGCATCTTTTTTTTTTTTTGCATCTCACTGGTGCAGTATAAAGTGGTACTATCACTTTATGTGATCTTGTTGCTATCTCTCTGTTGATGCAGCCTAGGATTACATTGGTTTTTTTGATAGCTCTAGCACACTGCTGGCTCATAACTGATTATCCTGTAGGACTCCTAGATCTCTCTCAGTTTTTAATGTAAATTTATTTCTAAACTCACAACTTATTTCTTCAGAATTAGTATGTGAAGTTTCTGTTCCTTTTTAAAATTTTACTTGGACTTTTTAAAAATAGAAATTCCAAATTCTGTTATCCCCCCCTTTTCTCAGTCTCAGCCCAGCAGTTTGCCTTGTTTTTAAAAAGACAAAATAGTGTCTGTCTCCCAAATAGAGAAAGGAGTTAAGATATTGCTTCCATCCATGTGACAGAGAATTGTCTCTCATAAAATTTGTACTGGGAAAGTTTGCAGTTTGAAAGCAGATTGACATTCTTAACAGATTTGTTTGTCAAGAGAACGTTAAGCAAAACTGCAGGATATTTTCCCATTACTGAGTACAAATCTAGCAATTCTGGTTATTACCAATTCTATCAGGACATCAGAAAAAAAAGTTAATAAGTTTCTTAATATTCCCTACAGTTTTAATGAGAGGTTGATCAATTTAAATAACTGTACTTCATACATATGCAATTCACAATAATTAGTGCTGTTTATAAACCATTAAATGATAGGAAAACAATCTGGCCTTATCTCTTCCTGTCTGAGTCCTTTGTAAATAAAATATTCTCATTTAAACTACAGTATAATTATTTTCAATTTTCAAATTAATTGTTGCTTGTTTTAATTAAATGTAGTCATTTTATGTAGTATAGGTGCCCAGTTTCTAATTATTATAAATAAGCAAATAAATTCATGTGTGTTTCCTTAGTCTTACAGTTCACTTAATTGTAAATGTCTCTAAACAGTGTTTGCTAATAAATAATATTCTTAGTTATAAACAATGCCTATTTCAGGATGTGAAGCTCTCTATCAAACTGCAAAGTCTTCCTGAAAAGCAAAGTTTAGTTCCTGATTAACAGCAATACTGATGCTGAACTGAACTCAATTAGAGGGCTATGATAAAAAAGAGAGGGGTAGCGATGGCAGAGGTATACTCTTGTGGTCCCCAGTCATAAAACCTCCTCAGAGATGAGTTTGATGGGTTCTTACTGGATAAGCAGAAATTGCTGGGAAAAGGTGGCTCCACAGAAATCCATGTAGACCTTTAAAGAAGACAACCCACTCTTTGAATTATACCTGACAACCAGTGCAATTTTTTAATAGTGCTAGTGTCCAAAAGAAATCCAAATTTATTTAGTGCAGCAAGCATGTATTCTTTGTGTATTTTGTTAAATGGTGTTTCAACATCTAATGAGAAAATTACAAATTTAACTTTATACTTATTCTAGTCCTTTAAATTTACAACTAATCTAATATTATCTGCTGTTTGCCTACTTTTTATTAGTCCTCCTGGACCATTCTTAATAACAAATGTTATCATTTGCTGTAATCCATTGCTAATACTGCTGTTAAAATCTCTGCATCAATATTAATAAATGAGATTGGATGATAATAAGCACATTTGGTGTGATCTTTACTTGCTTTCAGAATAACTTTAGTGTAGGTCTCATTGGTGATAAAATTCCCTTATCAAATATCTCTTTTTATAGGTGGCAAAGTTTTTGCACCAAAAGATCTATAAAAGTTTTATAAAACTCAATAGGGAGCCCATCTAAACCTGGTGTTTTACCACTTGCTGTTTTAAAAATTATTTGCTTAATCTTTGCCTCAAATAGTGAAGTAAATAAAAGTTATTTTTGTATTTTATCTAAAAGCAGTAGATTTATTTTATTTAAAAAGGGTTCTATATCTTCATTTGATACATTTTCTGATTTACTAAATACTTCTGAATACAATTTTAAAAGTTGACAGTTTATATCCATTGATGTTTTATACATTTTATCTCCTTCATTTTAAATAATTGGAATCATTGTCCTATTGTTCTTTCATTTACAATTATTAGCCAAGGTCTTACCAGGACTTTTGCTATTTTAACAGTACCTTTGTTGTGTATGTTAGCATGAAATCTGTCTGCTGAGATATTATAGTAGGTTAATTCATATCTTTTTTTTCTGTGTTTTTCTGTACAAACTTGTAGATGGGCATATAACCATCTGTGCCCATTAATGTTTCTGTTTATCTTTCAAGGTTTTTCTCTTTTATTTTTAGTCTTATTTTATATGTTGAGTAAGCATTAATTTTACATTGAACATGTGCTTTATATCATTCCCACTCAAAGATTTCACCATTCAATGTTTCTGAATTCAAACAAAAGATTGAGAGGTCTCTACCTGCATTTGTTGTATCATATTCTTTATCATTCAATAGGGAGACATTAAAATACCAATTTCTCAAGATCTTAGCCTGTTTATGAAACACATAATCCATAGTAATTGAACTATGATCAGATATATAACAAAGATCAATATTACATTGTTGAATTTGGTGATATAACATCAATGATATTAAAAAAATAATCAAGCTTATTTCCTCTTAGTACACACTCAAATGCTTATTCTCTTTTATAAAGTCAGAGTCCTAAACACACAACATTACTCTAATTTAACATATATATCCTCCTCTGCTTAAGACAGATAAAGTACTCAAAAGAACAAAGGAGAAGGAAGAGGAGAAAACTAGAGAGCAAAAGGAAGAGCTGTCATAAGACAGGCACACAATCTTCCATTTCCTTCAAGTTTTCTGCTCTTGGCATGTGACACTCATGTCATTAACCTTGAAAGGGTATGGCCCTTAGCAGAGAAAAGTTACCCAACTTGCTTTAGATAACACATGGGATTTGTTCTTCTAAAAAGCTAAAGCAGCTGCTATTAGAATGTTGAAAGCTTTTCAATTTTTAAAATCCCTTAAATATTAATTAAGAGCTTCTTGTTCTGAATTTAAACAAGAAGCACTTTGAATGTCATGGCTTCATTAATGTCACTTATATTGCTATTAAAATTATTAGCAAAAAGTTTTCCCTATGCCGTTAGGTTGAAAAATATTGCTACATTAAAGCAATACCTTTATGATGCAAATAGGTTTATTAGGCTAACTCAGAAGTCTTTATTGAAGTGAGGGTTTAACTTGAATGATTTTTGATAGAAAACAAAATAAACTCCATATAAAGTCCCTTAGGGAGAAAATTATGTTTGTGTGATGGAATGAAAATTGTTAGAATGAAAACTAGTAAATTACAGCACTTTTATATTTTATTATAAATCTATTCCAACTTTTCATAACTGCACAGGCTATGATTCATTTTGAAGTATATTATTGTTTACCTGGACTATATTCAATATTTAATGAAGTGCTGTCTCTAAGCTAGTTGTGTTCTCTTTGATAGCCAATCTGTTAGCAGATTTCATCCCTCAGGCTCTAGGGAACTATATATTATATAGTAGTATTGCTGCCTTGTTTAAGATTAAAATATCATTTGTTTATATTAAGACTTCGTAACTGCACATATATTACAATTACCAAATAACTAGTTTTTATGAAAACATTTCCTTACTTGCAGTATATGTTTTTATCTATATTTCAGGACAAGGCTAACAATATATCAATTAAATATAAAAAAGAAGCTCCTGATACAATGCACTGTGGAAACTCAGGTCTTTATCAGAGGCAGAAATCATCTATTGTAAAGTGGATAAGGGTAACAGATGCTAGAATAAGACAGCAGTGACATCCCTCTAGATATTCCTTTCTGTCTCCACTCTTGGTTACTTACACTGGCATGGGTTAAATTAGATCAGTGTTTCTCAGCCTTGGTAACTTTAAAATCTGTGCATTTCAAACCCAACATGGTGTCTAGGGAATTACTTAAACTTCACGTATCTTAAAGCTGCCAAAGTTGAGAACACTAGATTAGATTATTTTGGCTGTCACTTCCAAATTTAGGATTATTAACCTGCAAACTAGATAACCTTGAATTTCTGTTTTTTCCAAGATTCTTGAAAGATTTAGAACTAAGTACAATTTGAAACTGTCACATGAACAAATAACAACACATATAGGGATGTGTTGGCCTTACCATAAAGTGATTAACTCTATTCATGAGTCACAGATCAGTAAATGCTATTACAGGAAATTCTATCATATCATCTCCAGAGAAGCCCCATAAAATGACACACTTTATAAGCAGCAATCATTTTTCCCCAACAGGGACAAATTGGAATTCATTATAATTTTCCCATTCTCTGCTCTTCCTGTGAGAGAACTGCAATGGACTGACTATATTCTAGTAACTATATGTAGAAATCTACTGAGACTGTGGCTTATTTATTATTCTTAAAATTTCAAAAAAACTTGTTCAACAAAAGCAGTTGTTAGCCCTTTCCTAGTTCTTCGCATTCTTTGAAACCTAGGTTTTCTGTAGGATTACCATGGGCAGGATACTGCTGGCATATATGGTCTCTTGTGCCAAAAATATTTTTAAAGTAGATTCTATATATGATAATATGTACTTGCACACCAATAAAAAGTTTTTAATATATTCTAGGCATGTACATGCATGTTTGTGTGCTATTAAAAACTTTTTTAAAACCTACTAATGGTGCCTCCCTCATGCAGTAACCTTGTGTGGTGCACAATGTGCATAGTGGGTTGCCTTTATCATGGGAGTACATAATCAGATTGTACATGGTGTAACTGATAACAAGAACATTATGTCTAAATCATATTTGAACTAGATTATTTTGATTTATTTTATCGTATTTTGGTAATGAGCAATTTCTGCTAACACCAATTTCCAAAAGGTTGTTTCAAAAGAGTTTTTGTCTTTTAACTTTTAACCACTTTAATATAAATATTGTCTCCAAAAGTAAACATATATTTTGTTTATATGAGTTGCCTTGTTGGGGAGATGGGCAGCATATACATTTAATAAATAAATAATCCTTAAAAACTTCTATTTATCATATGTAAAGTAGTTAAATTCTATTTATCAAATGCAAACTAGATGGTTGTGTACCAATTTCATTTGTGCTGGCCATTTACACATATAATTTAATTATATTCCATGCAAGAACTTCAGGAGATACTGGCAGTAGTTGTAGAATAATTTATATTGGCAAATCCCTTCATTCATTGAAAAGACAATATTAGCTAGGGCTTGCCCCTAACTCATGTTGAAACAGTGTCTTCCAACCTTTGTTTTGTTCTAGTCTTATGGTGAAATTCAGTCTATTTTAATTTTTAATGAAAAAGATGAAAAAGCTTATCCAAAAACAATCCAATAATTGGAACTTGGTTTTTACATAGCTCGTGTTTGTATGTTAAGTTGTGCCATACCTTACTTTGGAATGTGTTCTTCAAACCTGTGAAGAAAGCTGCTTTTGCCTTTTATATTCTGATTCAAAATAAATTTAACCTTGGATATTATTTGATTTTGAAATATTATGTGGCAGGATTGTAGGTATGTTTACTCAGATCACAGTATCCTATTTGCTTCTAAGAAAAGTAGATTGATACAAGTAAATCCAAAGTTATAAATATATAATTGGACGAGACTGGAGGGGTCATAGTAATCATTAGAACTTTTCAATAAACAAAGACAGATTTAAGCATTATTGCTTAAATGGGATGTAGATTGGATTGTATCGCTGGCAATAAAAAAAACAGTGAAAATTGAATATATCCAGGGATCATGTTGTCTGGAAATTCTGAGAGTTGTTGTCCCATCACATATAATTTGGCCTTGAATAATATTTATATCTCTGTCTAAACCTAGAGCATTCCAATTATTTATTATGAAAGCATAAGTTACCAAGGAGGAAAAAAGGCTAGAAAATTACCATATGAATTGATGCTCCAATTGATATATGTTGTTTTGAAATCAGTGGATCTTATTTCATCCTAATGTGTTTTAGGATCAGAATGCCAGACTATAGTCTATAAATTCTAAATGGACCTTATGTTGCCGACAGATAGAAGATTGCTTGCTTTGTACAGTGATAAATAGTAATTAGCAACAAATGACTCAAAGACATGAAGGCAAATATGGCCCATACTTTATAGAGAGGAAACACCAATAGCTTTAACAAGCAACATAGCTGCCAAACTCCAAAGCCAATAACAGTCAGGAGATAGTAACTTTCTTTTTTGTGCAAGACTGTCTTTGAGTCTGCTATTACATCTTTATATAGATTTATAGGGTATATGGATTGGCCAGGCCCACTCATCCAGCAGAAGGGGTTTGCTACAGACCCCATCAGTCAAGGAATTTTGGCTAGCTAAGCCTAGGAGAAGAGCTCTTTCTGCTATGGCCACTGCCTGCTGGCATATTTTGCTGCAAGAGGTGAAATTTGCCTGTAGCCTCTTGGTCATTCAGAAGGGCCTTAGAACCTGGTTCTGTTGGCTGGCTTGGGACCCAAGTGAGAATGCTCTATATTGGAGGTGGCTGATAGGGTAAAGAGAAGTTCCCATCTCTAGGTAGTCCATCCTCTTGGTTTTTAGTTTCTATTTAATATTTATCATTTTTATTGTTTTTATATTTATCTTTTTATAATTTTGTAAGCCTCCCAGAATCATTTCACTAGTGAAATAGGAGGCATATTAATTAATTAATTAGCATTAAGTCCAAGTGGAACATCTTTACCAGTGACATAAAATTATTAACTGGCTACAAAAAGAGCAGTTAATAATGAGAAAAAAACAAGACATGCACTCACATTAGTTCAATGGCATCCAAACTGTAAGTTGTTCTAGATACATATATTCCTGAATAAGAAACATTTCATTCAATGTATTTAGTGATTACTAAATTAATAAGCATCACTAGAAGAAGCACAGACACATGGTTCCATATATATTATCATACATAATGCTTTAACAAAGACAGTGATTAGCCTTTTTCAAGAAGTAAAATAGATTGCTATTGGTTAGTTCAGTCAGCTACAATATGTAAAGCTGTGGACCATACAAAGAAATAGCTGTACAAAGATGGAAGGATGAGAATGTTAACTGAGTACAAATACAATTGCTAGGATATCCAAACTGTATTTACACTTAAGAAACAACACATGGGGCTGTTGGGATGGTCATGACCACCATGTGGGCTTTTTTGACCCTTTTTGACACCCACACTCATGTGATGGTCTGACTGCTCTGTTTTGATTAACAGAGTCCATGTACCATACCTTGAAGGTATGCTTTTATCAAAGCTTCATTAGGACAAAGCTTCTCTATGAAATTTTGTATATCATTATTATTTTGCCAAATGTTATAAATATAATGCATCCATCTTTATACTCTGAAACATGTTTTATTACACCAACATATCTTAAAAATTATTCAGTGTTTTACTTAACCACTGAATGGCCATCTCTTCCACTGAATGGCCATTGTTATCAAAACCTATCCAATGTAATATTTTGTTGAATTGAGCATAATTTTAAACTACAATATATAAATGTCATAAGATATCAAAATTATCTGCTATTGATGTTCATACACTGAACATTCCAATTCCTCATTCTATTTCTGTCTATGCTCTTTAATATCATGTGTAGTATATTCTAACATCTTTTTATACATAGCTATTAAAGGTTTAATATTTTTCAGTCACCAGCACTAGAGGGGATTTTAAAGCACCTATGACTGCTGATCTGTACTTAGATACCAAAAATATTTTAAGCAAACATACTGTTATTCTGCACTCCAGGTTTTTGTTGAAAATGAACCCACTTTTGGATTCAAGACAAACTCAATCTAAATGAGAGAAGTCATTTCATTTATTTCAAATATTCTGTAGCTGAGACATAGAGAATATGATCAATGTGCACAAAGTATCAAATTCAGTAACTATATCTCCGGGTGCCTATCTTCTGTTGTTTAGAACCTTGAGTTGTAAGCAGAATTTTTGCCCCTATTCTAGACTGATAATCAATCCATAACTGTACAAGCAATACTACTGATTTTGGGTTTGCTCTTGAACTTCTAATATAACACTCCTTGTGCATAGAATAACACTGACTTAATATTTGTCTCACTAGAAATAACCTTTATCCATATTAGAAGAGTTGAAAATTCTGCCAACATATCTGTTTTTTAAAAAATATTTCACTGGCACTTTTTAATTTTTATTGTCCTTGATTTTTTATTGAAATTTTATTCACTTCATTGCTCTCTGCTTCTTACATCTCTTCTCTTTGTTTTTGAACTTCAGAAGCAGAGCTGCATAATATGGCACAGCAGCAGGAATGCTTGATCAGTTATTCAAACAGCTTGCCCCCAAATCAATTCAGCTGCTTGAGTACTCAAGTGATACACTTGAAAAAATTGAAGGGATTTTTTGGAATGTTCAACATGAATACATAAGCAATAGCTACTGCTGCGCCAGTGTGCATGTCAGTGCCCCCTCCCCCCCTTTACAAGGAAAAATATTATTCTTCTGGAAAAAGAGGGTAGAGGTGATTGATGATAGAAAACATACGACAGGAAAGGCAGTGGAAAAGGAAAATGTGCACCTTTTCTTGAAGACTTCTTAGCTACAAATATTCAAGGCCACTTACAAATTTCAAAGAATCAGAGGAAATGCAGATAAGCCTGTAACCATTTCTATAATATGTATTTCAAAGGAAAATTGACCACAGATTACTGCAGGCTCCTAGACTGGAGCAGGATATACAGGCAATTACATAAACAGAACTCGGAAGAAAAGAAGCAAATTAAAATAGCCCATGCCCATTTGCATATTCTTCAGATATGTGAATGTTTAACTCCCAGAATTATGCAGCTAGTGCAGACATTGCTGAGAATTTTAGAAATTGAAGTGTACACAACAGACATTGTTATTGCTGGGAAAGACTGAAGTAAAAAGGTAGTTAGAAATTGGTCTCTTGCCCAAGCAATGGTCCAGGTTAGCCTAGGTCTGGCAAAATCAATGGCTTATATTGGATTAATTTATTTATTTTATTAATTTTTATTTATCAAATTTAGTCGGCCCATTTCATTCATGGGCAACCCTGGGTGATGTACAATATTATCTCATTCTACTCAAGTATTGAAGTTCAAGAAATAAATGCATGATCCATCTGCGTTTTTACAACTGCAATAAAATGTCCTCTTCTGTTGCAAAGCCTCACTGTATATATGTACACACACATATGGGTTACTGTTAGTGGTATCTTGTTGAGATATTGAAGATGAAAAGAAAAAGCAATGCATTAAATCATTCTACTTTTTTAAAAAACCAACAAAGGGAACAATTACTTTTGCATACGTCAGTAGTTTTCGCTACATCCCAGTTCATGTTATTTACATCATATGAATGGTTTCAAGAGCTTATTTTTTATTTATGATACTAACCATGCTGTTAAAAACATTTAAATGAGTTTAATAGGAATAGTTAATGTGAACTGTAAAATCTCACAAGTGTTTCTACAAAATTCTGAGGCTATGTGGCATTAAATTTTAAGCTATAAAATAATTAATATACAAATAGTAGAAATGAAAGGCAAATTTCTACCTTTTCTTTGTGCTGATTAATATAATACAGTATGCTGTTATACTAAAACAACAAATTTTACAAGTGAGGTCTAGACAATATATTATTTGTCATGTTTTCTTTCTTTAATTTGTTGCACAATATGCAATACATCACATAAAATACATATTAAATTACTCAGTGCAGACTCACTTCAAGAGTTTCATTTTTTTAAAAAAAATCACACTGCTTTGATGGTCAAAGTGCAGTGCTTAGGCATCTGTCTGTAAAATTAGATTACAGATTGAATTTGAATAATTAATTTTAATGTTTGGGATAATGCCCTGCAACATTAAACTTTAATTTGCTTATATATTTTGGTGCAGAAGAAAGAACATAGTTCTCAAAATACAAAGTTCATTTAAAGGAAAATAGTGAAGAAAATTCTTAGAAATTAGAAATGACATCCTTTCCTTATATTCAACACACAAAACATCTATTGCTACTTGTCAGGGTGCAAGATTTTGATGAAATCACAGACAGTTTAGTACATTTAAAATCTGCTGATGTTAACAGATATTTTTTTGTCCAAATCTGTATTTAAGCATATTTGGCCTGTACTAATGAAATATAAAATCTTCAGCTTCAAGAAACATCAGATAAGAACTACAGAACCAGGATTAGTGATAAATCTTCATGTTAATATTATTGTTGGCTTTTCCTAGAAAATAGGAGCACTGTACCTTATTATGCTATACTTCCATGTTGGAAGCACCAAAGTGTGTCCATGCTGAAAAGATTAGTTGGTGACATTACCGTTGCTCTGGGGGATGCCCAGTTGTGGGCTCCTTTCATGTCCCTGTTAATGAGCCCACCAAACTGGTTCCTATTTATCTACTTGCATTTTGCAGGCCTTTGAACTGCTAGGTCAGCAGGAGTTGGAGCAATGATGGGAGCTTACTCCGTCACAACAGCACTTGGGCTTTGAACATGGGCTTGAAATTGTCAACCAGCACCCTAACTACATGAGCCATTGTACCCTATTAATTATACAAGACATTCCTTGGGGCTTTGGTGCCTTTGGGCTTAAAAAGCTGATAATACAACTTTAGGAACTCATGGACATGCATGGATCGCTGATACAATAATATACACATGTGTTTTTAATTTCTTCCTCCTCTCTTGGTTTGACTGCTCTTTCTACTGCCATTTCTTCCTGTTTCTTTGTTTCTTTCTTTGTACTGGATTCAGGATCACCTCTTTCCAAAAATTCTTTATAGTTATCGAAGAATTCCATTGCTTTAAGTGTCGTGTCCAGTCTATATCTTTTTGTATTTCAGTAAATTAAAATCCCTTCTGAAATCAGCCATCTGAAATTCACTCCTTTTTTAGTTAATTTCCTAGTTAGAAACTGGTATTCTCTTCTGGATTCTCTTATTCTCCTAGGAATTTGTTTGAGGACTACAATTTCTTTTTCTTTATATTTCAAAGGTTCATCTCTTACTCTTCTCAAAATCTCATCTCTTGTAGATCTTTTAAGAAATCTAACATGTACTTCCCTGGGGACTTTATTTCTTCTAGCATAGTTTGAGTTGACTCAACAGATCTGATCTAATTATCCTTCCATTTGCTATTTCCCATTTCCTAATTGCATCTATCAATAATTTGGTTATCAAGCTTAGGAGATCCTCTTCCTTATTTTCCATTATATTTTGAAATCTTAAAAGTATGAGGCTCTTTCCATCTCCATCCCAGCTATCGAGTCTTCTAGTTCTTCATTTATTTGGATCAACTTCTGATTTCCATCTTTTAAAACTTCTAGTTTCTGGTCAACCTCAGTTGATTTATCTTCTATTTTTTTGAATTCTTTATTGATTATCTGTGATCATCTGTTTAAAATTTTCAAATTGAGAATCCATATTGTTAATTTTTTTATTCATTTTATCAAAATCACTTTTCAACTCCTCATGGTTTCTCGATGTGACTGCCATGTGAGTAGCGATTGCCTCTTGAATTGCTTGTAGGGTCACCTGAGTATCCTTTTGGAAGTTATTAGCCTTTTCTTTTGAAGCATTGTATCAATTGATCTCTGATAGACTGGACTTGCAGAAGCTGAAGAGGGAGCAGAAGATCCTTTTTTTCCAACTTTAGATAAGTTAGGAGTGCTCATCTTTATCTTTAAATCATATGTTGTAATTCACCAACTAAGTCAAACACATATACAGAAGAAGGAGCAAGACCAAGAGATCAGAGACAGATAAGATAGACTAGAAGATTAAGACCTAGACATAATTGAAAGAAATGGAGGAGAGTGGGATTTTGTCAATGAATATAAATGGACTAAATTCTCCTTCAAAAAGGAGAAAAATCTTTACACGATTACAAAAATTAAAAATGGATCTAATTTGTCTTCAAGAAACACACATTAAGAGACAACATTATAAGTTGTTACAACTGAAAATTGGTAAACTTCATTTTTCATTAGCACTTCAAAAGAAAAGAGGAATAGCTTTATACATTAAAGAAACGATGAACCCCAAACAAATCTATGCGGATGAAGAGAGGAGAATATTAATGGTGGAAATAATGATGGATCAAAAACAGATACTGATGGTAGTAACATATGCACCAAATGATAAACAAGAACAATGTTACCAAAAACTATATAAAAATATTAGATTTAAACTATCAAAATATTTGTATAATGGGAGACTTTAATGCAATAACAGATGGAACTTTGGACTATAAAAGCACTAAACAAGGGAAGAAAGGAGGAAATATATTACCTAAAACATTTTTAAAAATGACAGAAGAACTCTGTATCCAAGATATATGGAGAGAGAAAAATCCAAAGAAATTACAATATACATTTTACTCAAATAGACATAAATCATGGTCTAGAATTGATATGATATGGACATCTTTGGAACTTAATTCAATGATACAAGAAACTGAGATAGAAACTAATGTTTGGGCAGATCATAACCCAATAAAGATGACTTGAAGAGGAACTAAGAAAAAATTAAGATGGTCCTTGAATAAATCTATATTGAAAGAAAAATTTTTTTTACAACTAGTGACAAAGGAAATGGATTTTTTCTTCAAAATAAACAAGAAAGAAGAAACATCTCTTCAAAATGTGTGGGATATGGCTAAAGCATATTTCAGAGGTTGGCTATAATTTATATTGCTAAAAAGAATAAAGAAAAGAAACAACAATAGTTAAAGTTGAAGGAAGAATTCAGAAAGTTAGAATCAGAATTACAAATAGATCCACAAAAGAAAATACTTAAGATACAAATGGAGACAATAAAACATAAACTAAATTTAGCCGAGATGGAAATAATGGCTCAATAGATTAAAAGGGCTAAACAGAACTTCTTTGAAAATGCCAACAAGCCGGGGAGATGGTTAGCATAGAGACTGAAAAAAGAAAAACAGAAAAAATTGATAAACAAGCTGCAAGATCCAAAAGGTGAATTACTGTTTCAAAATGATACAATTAAAAAAATTATTAAAGATTATTATGAGATACTTTATAAGGCAGAGGAAATTCCAAAACAAAAAAATACAGCAGTACTTTAAAAAAGCAGACTTACCAAAAATTCCAGAGAATATTCAAAACATACAATATTAAGTGGAAAAATATCAATGATAGAGATTATAGAGGCTATAAAAAGGCAAAAAAAGGATGAGACTCCTGGCCCAGATGGATTACCTGTAGAGTTTTATTAATCACTACAAGATGTATTAAGTCCGATCCTGAAAGAACTGTATAATGAAATTCTCCTGGAGGCTAAAATACCAAATACATGGACTGAAGCTAATATTACTTCAATACCCAAAGAAGACTCTGATTTAACGCAAATAAAAAAATATAGACCAATATTGCTATTAAATGTAGACTACAAAATCTTCACCTCAATAATGGCAGAAAGACTAAATAAATTTTTGATCAAATTTATACATACAGACCAAAATAGTTTCCTACCTAAAAGACAGATAAAAAATAATTTACAAATGATTCTTGATGTGTTATAGTACTATGAAATTAATTCAGGGAAACAGATGGCTTTAATATTCCTTGATGTACAGAAAGTGTTTGACAATGTAAACTGGCAATTTATGTTTCAGCAATCTGCAGAAATGGATTTTGGAAAAAACTTTATAAATGTAATCAAAACAATTTATTGTAAACAAACAGCCAAAATAATTGTAAATGGAGATCTTACAGAATACCTCAATATTAAAAAGGGCACAATATAGGGATGCCCACTATCTCCATTACTATTTATACCAACATTGGAAGTACTGAATAGAAACATTAGACAAGATATAGAAATTTAAGGACTGGAGATAAAAGATGAAAAATATAAACTACAAGCATTTGTAGGTGATTTGGTTTTTATATTGGAAGATCAATTGGAAACCAGCACCAAACTTCTGGAGAAAATAGAAAACTTTGGAGAAATGGCAGAGTTGACAATAAACAGAGAAAAGACTAAAGTGCTAACAAAGAATCTAACAGAAAAAAAAAACAACTAACAAAAAACAAATCTTCAAATAGTTAAAAAAGTTAAATATTTGGGAATTTATCTAATAGCAAGATGTGTAACAATAAAAGAATATAACTGTGTAAGACTGCTAAACAAATAAAATTGGATTTGGAAAAGTGGAAAAACTTCCAACTTTTAATGTTGGGGAGAATAGCAACAGTGAAAATGAACATCTTACCAAAAATACTCTTTTTATTTCAAACAATTCCTGTAAGGCTGGGAAAAGCCTTTTTTGATGAATTGAATACAATAATATTGAAATTTATCTGGCAAGGAAAAGAAGCTAAAGTGAAAATGCTACAAGAAGTGAAAGAAAGTGGAGGATTTGGACTGCCGGACTGGAGGTTATACTACCAAGCAACTATTTTAACATGGCTTAAAGAATGGATAATGCTTAGACATAAAAGAATATTGTACCTAGAGGGGCATGACCTACAAATTGGTTGGCATGCCTTTCTGTGGTACGGGAAGAATAAAATACATAGATACTTTCAAAACCATTTTATAAGGAATGCATTTCTTTTAGAATGGGAAAAAATAAAAGATAAAATTTATATTAAGATACCTGAATGGCTTTCAACAATGGAAGCTTTTGCTTACCTAAATTTAATTAACTACAATAAAGTTGTGGCTTATAAAGATATTTTGGACAATGAAGGAAAATTGAAAGACAGACAAGATTTACAAGAACAAAATATTGATCTAGCATGGTGGCCATATCTGCAAATTCAAATGAGATATAAAAAAGATGTTAAAATAATGGGATTTTATAAAGAACAGACAGAATTTGATCAGATACTGCTAAAAACAGATGGAAAGTTGATTAAGAAACTCTATAGATTTCTGTTAAACTTAAAGATGGAGGAAGAACAAGTAAAAGAAACAATGATAACACGGGCAAAGAACTTTGGATATAATATAGAATTAGAAGATACGCAAAAGTTATGGGAAAGAATATTAAATTAACTAAAGCAGTGGCATATAAAGATAACTTATATAAAATGTTTTTCAGATGGCATATGACACCAGTGAAATTAGCAAAAATATTTAAAAATACTTCAAACAACTGTTGGAAATGCAAACAAAGACCAGGTACTTATTATCATATCTGGTCGACATGCCCTAAAGCAAAAAGGTTTTGGGTTAAAATACATTTATGGTTGGAGAAAATGACTAAAAAACAAATAGATTTTAAGCCAGAATTATTTTTGTTAGGAATAATAGGAGCAAATTATAAGAAAGATTGCAGATATTTAATACTACATGTATTAATGGCAGCAAGAATTGTATTTGCCCAACATTGGAAAAATGAAAACTTACCAGCTGAAGAAGTACTAATTAAGAAAATTCTAGAGTGTGCAGAAATGGATAGATTGACTTTAAAGATAAAAGAGAAAGAAGACTTAGTGTACTTTAGAACGTGGGATAATTTCTATCAATGGCTAGAAAAACGAGTTAGAGAGAAAGTAATGTGATATGTAATTTTGAATATATATTAGCAAGAAGAAGGCTATTGAGTGATTAATTAACATATTGTTTATGATAATTAACTATTATCTATTATTGTTTGTTAAACATATGAACCCAGACATTATGCTGTTTGCTAAATATTGAGAATGTTATTTGGAAAACCTCCAACCCCAACCCTAATCCCAAATCCCAACCCTAATCCCGACCCCAACCCCACTTTATTCCTAATCCTATAAAAACTAATAAAATCTATATAAAATAATAATAAAAATAATATATACATGTGTGTTTTCAATATAAGTTTATAACTACAATATTTATAAGTTTTCTGTAGTTGGTTAAGAATGGGAAGAACATGGTTCAATGTCACTCAGCTGTGAAATCCAGTAGATGAATTTAGTATCTAAACTATTGATAAGCCATTGCATAAGTTATTGTGAAGATAAATATTGGCGGAAGAAAACTATATTCCACCTTTTTTCTGGAGAAATATCAAAATATATAGGACACAAAAATAAATAAAAAAATAAAAAATAGTGTTGGTTTTTCCCATGGAATGGTATGAAAGTTTTATCTGACATCACAACTATTGGAAAATGGTTTGGGCTTTCTGAGCTGTAGAGAGGTGAATTAAATATTTCTGTTAGAAAGTTTCAATGTATTTTAGGATGTATAAATTTTATTATATTTTATACTTTGCTATGGAATATAGTTAATAATAATAATAATAATAATAATAATAATAAAAATAGCAATACATTAAAACAATAGTGGGAAAGCAGATAATAACAAGAACAATGATGAAGATGCACTGAAATTAGTATATCAGGAAGGCTTACTGACTATTGGAGAGATCAAACTGGCCTACAAGAAAGACCAAATGAAGAACAGAATAGAGGCACTACATGGCCAATATATTAAAAAAATAGCTGGGAAAGGAGATATTAACAAGACCTGGCAATGGCTAAGAGCAGGAAAATTGAAGAAAGAGACCGAGGGACTAATTCTGGCTACACAGGACCAGGCCTTAAGGACAAATGCATATAAAGTCAAAATTGAGAAGACAGCAACAGACGGTAAGTGCCGCCTGTGTAAAGAAGCTGAAGAAACAGTGGACCACCTGGTAAGCTGTTGCAAGAAGATTGCATAGACTGACTACAAGCAGTGGCATGACAAAGTAGCAACAATGGTGCATTGGAAGATCTGCAAAAATTATCATTTGCCTGTAAGCAAAAACTGGTGGGATCATAAAATAGAGAAAGTCATAGAAAATGATAAAAGTAAACTGCTCTGGGACTTCAGAATTCAAACAGACAAGCACCTGCAACATAACACCCCAGACTTAACAATTGTCGATAAGAAAGACAAAAAAGTCTGGATAGTGGATGTGGCAGTGCCTGGAGATAGCAGAATAGAAGAGAAAGAACTGGAGAAGATAACAAAATACAAAGACCTACAAATAGAAATAGAAAGCCTGTGGCAAAAGCAAGCAAGGGTAGTACCAATAGTCATAGGCTGCCTTGGGTGCAATCCCAAAACAAGTGGAGCACCACTTGAACACCATTGGCATTGACAAATTCGCTATTAGTCAATTGCAAAAGGCGGCCTTATTAGGAACTGCTTCCATCCTGCGACGATATCTGTAATACCATCAAACATCCACATCTGCCTATCCCAGGTCCTGGGTAAGGACTCGATAGGTAGACAAAATGCCAAATCCAGTCTGAACATCTGGCTGACTGTGCAATGATCCATAATGGCCAATAAATTAAAAAAATAGCTGGGAAAGCAGATAATAACAAGACCTGGCAATGGCTAAGAGCAGGAAAATTGAAGAAAGAGACCGAGTGACTAATTCTGGCTGCACAAGACCAAGTCTTAAGGATAAATGCATATAAAGTCAAAATTGAGAAGACAGCAACAGACAGTAAGTGCTGCCTATGCAAAGAAGCTGAAGAAACAGTGGACCACCTGGTAAGCTGTTGCAAGAAGATTGCACAGACTGACTACAAGCAGCGGCATGACAAAGTAGCAACAATGGTGCATTGGAAGATCTGCAAAAAATATCATTTGCCTGTAAGCAAAAACTGGTGGGATCATAAAATAGAGAAAGTCATAGAAAATGATAAAATTAAACTGCTCTGGGACTTCAGAATTCAAACCGACAAGCACTTGCAACATAACACCCCAGACTTAACAATTGTCGATAAGAAAGACAAAAAAGTCTGGATAGTGGACGTGGCAGTGCCTGGAGATAGCAGAATAGAAGAGAAAGAACTGGAGAAGATAACAAAGTACAAAGGCCTACAAATAGAAATAGAAAGACTGGGGCAAAAGCAAGCAAGGGTAGTATCAATAGTAATAGGCTCCTTAAGTGCAATCCCAAAACAACTGGAGCACCACTTGAACACCATTGGCATTGACAAATTCGCTATTAGTGAATTGTAAAAGGCGGACTTATTAGGAACTGCTTCCATCCTGCGACGATATCTGTAATACCATCAAACATCCACATCTGCCTATCCCAGGTCCTGGGTAAGGACTCGATAGGTAGACAAAATGCCAAATCCAGTCTGAACATCTGGCTGACTGTGCAATGATCCATAATGGCCAATAAATTAAAAAAATAGCTGGGAAAGCAGATAATAACAAGACCTGGCAATGGCTAAGAGCAGGAAAATTGAAGAAAGAGACCGAGTGACTAATTCTGGCTGCACAAGACCAAGTCTTAAGGATAAATGCATATAAAGTCAAAATTGAGAAGACAGCAACAGACAGTAAGTGCTGCCTATGCAAAGAAGCTGAAGAAACAGTGGACCACCTGGTAAGCTGTTTCAAGAAGATTGCATAGACTGACTACAAGCAGCGGCATGACAAAGTAGCAACAATGGTGCATTGGAAGATCTGCAAAAAATATCATTTGCCTGTAAGCAAAAACTGGTGGGATCATAAAATAGAGAAAGTCATAGAAAATGATAAAATTAAACTGCTCTGGGACTTCAGAATTCAAACAGACAAGCACCTGCAACATAACACCCCAGACTTAACAATTGTCATAAGAAAGACAAAAAAGTCTGGATAGTGGACGTGGCAGTGCCTGGAGATAGCAGAATAGAAGAGAAAGAACTGGAGAAGATAACAAAATACAAAGACCTACAAATAGAAATAGAAAGACTGTGGAAAAAGCAAGCAAGGGTAGTACCAATAGTAATAGGCGCCTTGGGTGCAATCCCAAAACAACTGGAGCACCACTTGAACACCACTGGCATTGACAAATTCGCTATTAGTCAATTGCAAAAGGCGGCCTTACTAGGAACTCCTTCCATCCTGCGACGATATCTGTAATACCATCAAATATCCAAATCTACCTATCCCAGGTCCTGGGTAAAGACTCGATAGGTAGACAAAATGCCAAATCCAGTCTGAACATCTGGCTGACTGTGCGATGATTAATAATAATAATAATAATAATAATAATAATAATAATAATAATAATAATAATAATAATAGTAATAATAATACTATAGACAAAATGATCTTGGAAAACTGCAAAAAAAGGAAGACCAACCTGAATGTGGCATGGATTGACTACAAAAAGGCATTTGACTCTCTGCCACATGACTGGATAATCAAGTGCCTAGAAATAACAGGAGTCAGTAGAAACATCAGAAAATTTGTGCAAGATCGATGGCACAATGGAAGACACAGTTGCAGATCAATGGTGAGAGACTGGGAGAGGTTAATATCAAGAGAGGAATATTTCAAGGAGATTCATTATCACCATTACTATTTGTTATTGCACTGTTTCCTCTGTCAACAATACTGAATAACTCAGGACATGGCTATCAAACATCAAAAACATCTACCAGACTATCCCATCTCCTTTACATGGATGATCTGAAGCTGTATGGAAAAACATCATCTGAAATAGAATCGCTGCTCAACACTGTCCGTATATATAGCCAAGATATTGTAATGGAGTTTGGCTTGGACAAATGTGCCACACTTACTATCAAACAAGGAAAAATAGTGAAAACTGAAGGAATCAAGATGCCCCACGAAAATAACATTAAGAGTCTGGATGAGGAAGATACTACAAATACTTGGGTATCCTTCAAGCTGACAACATCAAGCACACTGAAGTCAAGAAAAAGATTAGAGGTGAATACATCAAGAGAGTGAAGAAGATCTTAAAGTCCAAACTCAATGGAGGAAATACCATAAAGGCAATCAACACCTGGGCAATCCCAGTCATTAGGTACACAGCTGGAATAGTGGACTGGACTCAAGCAGAACTAAAAGCAATGGATAGGCAGACCAGAAAAATAATGACAATGAATCATGCCCTTCATCCACGCAGTGACATTGATAGACTTTATCTACCAAGGCAAATAGGTGGGCGTGGAATGCTACAAGTACATCAGATGGTTGAAGAAGAAAAAATGGCTTTGGAAGAATATCTGAAGAACAATGATGAAGATGCACTGAAATTAGTATATCAGGAAGGCTTACTGACTACTGGAGAGACCAAACTGGCCTACAAGAAAGACCAAATGAAGAACAGAATAGAGGCATGGGAAGACAAAGCACTACATGGCCAATACATTAAAAAAATAGCTGGGAAAGCAGATAATAACAAGACCTGGCAATGGCTAAGAGCAGGAAAATTGAAGAAAGAGACCGAGGGACTAATTCTGGCTGCACAAGACCAAGCCTTAAGGACAAATGCATATAAAGTCAAAATTGAGAAGACAGCAACAGACAGTAAGTGCCGCCTATGCAAAGAAGCTGAAGAAACAGTGGACCACCTGGTAAGCTGTTGCAAGAAGATTGCACAGACTGATTACAAGCAGCGGCATGACAAAGTAGCAACAATGGTGCATTGGAAGATCTGCAAAAAATATCATTTGCCTGTAAGCAAAAACTGGTGGGATCATAAAATAGAGAAAGTCATAGAAAATGATAAAATTAAACTGCTCTGGGACTTCAGAATTCAAACAGACAAGCACCTGCAACATAACACCCCAGACTTAACAATTGTCGATAAGAAAGACAAAAAAGTCTGGATAGTGGACGTGGCAGTGCCTGGAGACAGCAGAATAGACGAGAAAGAACTGGAGAAGATAACAAAATACAAAGACCCACAAATAGAAATAGAAAGACTGTGGCAAAAGCAAGCAAGGGTAGTACCAATAGTGATAGGCTCCTTGGGTGCAATCCCAAAACAACTGGAGCACCACTTGAACACCATTGGCATTGACAAATTCGCTATTAGTCAATTGCAAAAGGCGGCCTTACTAGTAACTGTTTCCATCCTGTGACGATATCTGTAATACCATCAAACATCCACATCTTCCTATCCCAGGTCCTGGGTAAGGACTCGATAGGTAGACAAAATGCCAAATCCAGTCTGAACATCTGGCTGACTGTGCAATGATCCATAACAATAACAATAATAATAATAATAATAATAATAATAATAATAATAATAATAATAATAATAATGATGATGATGTTGGAAAATACCTTGGAGGTCATCGAGTCCAACCCCCTGCACAGGCAGGAACCCTACACCATTTTGGACATTACTGGATTGGATAAAGATTGAACTGTTTGACTATTAGTACAACCAAACATGGGAATTTAAGATCATCAGGATACAAACTTGAATAAAGAATTACATAAAGAAAAGAAATGTTTGGCGATTATCCCACAGCACAGCAATTTTGAAGTTATAGTATACTAAATGGTTTTATTATTCCTTACCAGGTTTTAAATCATATACTCTTCTGAAGAGTGAAAAGTTTATTAAAAAGTGGAGTGGGGGTTCTTTATGACAGCTGATTGGAAGACAAGTCACAGTAAAAATGAAAAAGTGGCTATTTTAAAGCTGCTCAGAGATTTTTTATTTTTTTTAAAAAGACAACCATCAGGAAGAATCAGAATATAAGCAGAAAACAGGCTAGCAAAAATGATTTAAACATTCTCTGTCTCTTTGGATCAGTGCCTAAACAACACACAAGATGAACTTATTTATAAGACAATCTGCTTTTTCTAAACAATGTAAAACATTAGCTGCACATAAAATTATAAAAACTGTTTGGCTACTACAGATAGGAAGTCAAATCAAGAACAGGATCACATGCTGTTGATGAAGGCCACACATTGTTAAGAAACACTGCTTTAGAAGACAGAAAGATATTACAGAAGACCATTTGCAAATAGAGAAAATGTGTAGCTGTCATCTGTATGTTGTATTTCTTTTCTGGCTATGTCGTAAAATGAAGTGACCTGTTCTTTCCTTTTGACCTCTGCCACTGTTGCTGACTCACTTCTTCCCTTGCTTTAATTCTGGCTGATGCAAGCAATCATGATCTGCATTCTGCCTGATGAACTTGCAATGTAAATTAAATATATAATACTGGGCTTGGTATTGTTATATATCCTACTGAAGGTGACACACATAAGTTACTGATGTGTGAAATGAATGGAATCGAAATCTAGCTAGTAGAGCAAAGGATAACGATGGTAATCTATCTATGACAGGAAGCCAAAGAAGTACATGATGCAGATCAATCTATGACATAATTGGCACACATTCCATATCTATTATGGTTTTGCACATGACACTTAACCTTCAAAAATATGTTTTATTTATTTGTTTGTTTATTCCCACCTTTATTATTTTTTTTATAAATAATTCAAACACATGCAATACTCCTTCCTCTTCTTGTTTTCCCTACAAGTGAAACATTGTGAGATGAAATGGACTGAGAGAGAACAACTGGCTTAAAGTCAGCCAGCTGGCTTTCATGTCTAATGCGGGGCTAAAACTCATGGTTTCCTGGTTTCTAGCTTGGTGTCTTAACCACTAAATCAGAATGACTCTTTTATATAAACTAACAGTAAAGATTCCTTTGTGGGCTGGTTGTCTTTCTGAAGAGCTCAATTTTTGCGGACTAAGTAGATGGCAACAATACAGAAATAGTAAGCTACTGCCTTATTCTCATCTTATTGAATCCAGTCTATAGTTTTGTAGGATTTCCTAGTGGTGTCCAAATTTTAACTAGGTGCAATCCTGATTTGTACTTTTCAGCATTAGCAAAAGACAACAATGCACTTCTATTTGAGTTGCATGATATGCTTATTTCAAATAAGCAAGGAGAACTTTGCACTGTTTTGTATTTAGTTTTATCCTGGCTCTTCACTCTCCCCCCTGCACACTTTTCTTATCTAAAATTATGGAACATAAAAATTACTAGTAGATATGACAATGTAATTTATCTGTTAAAATTTTACATGTTAAAATTGAGCCAATTTTGGCCCTGTAAAACTGAATTAAATCTTCCAGCAATATTTTATAATCCATAAGCAGTTGTGATTCTTGAAAAACGCAAGCTATACAAGCATAAACTCTGTAGATTTCTGGAACAATTCTTTTCAGACACTTAATAATTGCATGTTGAATAGGAGAGGAACCAATGGATCCAGTCTTATCCAATTCACAAGTTTTCTACATACATTATCTTGCATAAAGCAACAGGGTTATAACTCATTAAATCCACTCAGATCATTTACAATGTAAGGATTACATTTCAAGGGAAATACTGCCATTTACTAGTAAATAGGCACACCAAGCCAGAGTTAGAGAACTACTTTCATTCTAATATCATACTCTTATTGCTGAAAGTTAAATAATGCCACAGTCATATCTAAAATATGTATTAATGCCAAAGTATATTTTATGTGATTTACCAGAAAATATAATTTTAGAATTTATTACCTCACGTGGGTAATTTGTATGAGAATAACTATGTATTGTTATGAAAATTACCAGCTTTGCAGCACAAAAGAAACATGTATCTCACAATCTTAATTTATACCTTGTTTGTCAGTTTTTTCACTTTAAGTACTATATATGGAATGCTGCTGCAATATCTTAGCTAGAAATTAACACAAACAAACTTCTGTTTCTTAGAACACACAGGCATTTATAGCATGGCAATTCTTCACCTTCTGACTGCATAATGCTATTATTTGTGCTGTAAGTATACAGTCAAATATTCATCTACATAGGAGATATGAGATATAGGAGTTTGATGTATGGAAAAAAGTTTGGGAGATGAAGCTGAATGGACATTATTCTATCAACTGGTTAATCATTTACCAAATATAGATCAGGAAAATGGGCAGTCCTTGTATTACAACTGGAACTGGATTTTTTATCATTAAGTGAAGTAGTTATTAAGCAGAATCATGTGACTATGCTGTTTAGAGATGGCATTTCTGGCAGACTTGGTTGTGTTTACTAGGGAAGAATCTCATGCTTCTCCTGTCCCCAGCTGATCATTGTCCTCTTCACTTTCCCTCCCCTTTCCAATGTTGGTCAGTTGCAAGTCCCACAGCTGGGTTCATCTCCAGCAACTTACCCATCAGGCTCCTGGCAGGTCTACTTCACTTCAGCAGTGTCAGCCCATTGCCAGCTAAGAGTCACATTTATGTCAGTGAGACCAATGTGGAGAGATGAGGCAAAGAAGACAATAAAAGCAAACAATGGTGATGGGTAGGCAGGAGCAGTGGCCTTTCCATCTTGGCCATGCAGTCAAGGGTAACCAAAAGGCCAGATATGGGGGGGTAGAGGGAGATAGGTGGGAAGAGGCAAGTCAAGCAGAGGAGGAGAACCTGAGCATGGAACACTGTGATGCTCATAAATGTGGACTGGTTGCCAAGCACCCAAGTTTTGATTATATAATTTTGAGGACTGGTTGTAAGACCATTTACAGATTTGAACATTTGCTGAACACTTGGTTGTAACCCAAGGACCACCTGTAATCAAGCATTTCATATAAATTATCATGGAAATTATCCACAGAAATTTGCATAGGAAAGTGCAGAAAACAATGAACTAAATATTCTTATGTCATAGCAGATAGAATTCATGCTAACTTGTTTCCAACATATATACTGGGAGAATGGTGAAAGATCTGGCAAGATCTTAACTAATTGCTTAAAGCAAAAGAAAGGGTAATGATTCAATTTGTTAGAGATGAAAAAGATGAAATTTAATTTTTAAATTTCTATTTGGAGGAGGAGGAGGAACACTAAAACAAAAGATTTTGTTTCATTCTGCATGCTACATTGTGCATTGTTTCATGCTTGACAGATTATGGGTTCTATATAATTCATAATATTTTCCTTGATTATTGGCTTCTAAGAAGATCTCTGATATAGTAGTCATTTAATTAAGGTTAATTACAGGAGATTTGGCACTACTAACCCTTCCTAACATGATTCCCTTGATTTTATTGGTAATGCAAGAAGAAAATGACAAATGTCTTCTATTTATAATTTCCTAGTTAGGCACAGAATTTGTCTTTATATTTTGTCTTAATCTTGCCAGAAAGATTAAAATAAAACAACACGAAACTGGTGCTTGTGATGATAGTCTGAAAACAACACAACCAGGATGTTATAATATGATTTTGAATAGTTGGTTAATCACATAATAGCACAATGATAGAACAAATAAACAAATCTTACACATACCCCATCTTCATGAACAATTCATCTGCTTTTTTATCCTCTTTATGAAAAGAAGTATAGTGAAAACGTAAAGCTGATTTGCAAAATAACTCTAAATCTGTAACATGACCTGCCATATTAAACTGACAACAGAAAAAACACCTAGTGGTCCATCAAATCTGCTCTTTGAGTTTATTATAAATATAAGGCACATCACATATTTACGATGATAGATAAATGATAGATGGATGGACAAAAGACAGACATTAATAGACAGCTAGATAAAACCAAGGACTAATATTTCAAAGGATGGATTTCTTAAATAGTATTTGTCATTAAATTATAATCTGTTCCTTTTATATCCTTACCAACTTCCAATTTAGAAAATTTTGTCTAGCACTGGCCAGAGAGGTCAGTTTTGGTCCTAATGGAAATAAACCAGTTTCTGATCCTCCCAGCAGCAGTGCTCTATTCATTATCTAGTTGAGTAATTAAACATTTGCAAGCAAACAATCAAACTCAGAGAGTATCAAGGAGACCACAGAGCAGCAAATTATATAGAGCAGTGTTTCTGCACCTTGGCAATTTAAAGACATGTGGACCAGCTCCTGGAAATTCCCAGGTGGCTTCCCAAATTCCTAACAAGGTTGAGAAACCCTGGTATAGGATTAATGTACAAGGCCAAATTGGACTCAATAAAACAGGCATTTCTTCTGAAATATTTATTTATTTTTAAATGGGAGAACAGTTTCATGTTCACTGCAAATATAGCAATGGAAATATAGCCTGGTTACTTTTTCTATCTAATCATTCCTTTTTAAGTGGGAAACAATATGATAGATATTTACTTTTGAGTAAATATGACACAGTGTAAAAGTATGTAGAAAGAGACCACACACAAGTACACAATTATCTAAATCACAACATGTAAATTGCATTGATTCATTTGATATTATTTGTCAACTAATATAGGTACCTGCAGCTAGCCAGGATGTCCCTATAACTGCTCATGTCACACTGTAACTTCTGTCCTTCCACATTAAGTCACACAAGAAGCAGAGTTTGTATTGAGCTATTGTGATGAAAGCTGACCTTCCAGTCAGCCCTGTATACCTATATGGACCACCCAAAGTCTGTAAAGTCTTGAAGTGGCTTAGAACAAAAAGCAATGAAGAAAATTGAAGAAATACAGCCAGGAAGTACAAAATAAATAAATTAGTCTATCTGTAAGAAGCAATCAGAACCAAAGAAAAAGTGGAATAAAATGATCTTCAGCTTTTGAAAAAAAAAAAAGAGGAAAAGAATCACTTGTTCTGGGGAAAGGGAGTGCAATGTTTCAAAAAGTAGGGATAACCATAGAGAAAGAAAATGTGAACCGTATGTGCAAAAGGAAGGTTATTATTAGAAATAGACACATAAATGAATGTTTTTGCATCAAATAAAAAAATTACCTAAACAAGTTGCAGTTAAGAAAAAGTAGGGGGAAAAAAAAGAGATTTGAGTTTCTTGCCAAACTCCAATAACAGGAAAATAACATTAGGGAGAGAGTACCTGGTACAGGTTTCCACAGTAACCTAATACTGAACCCTGAGGAACTAAATACCATGCTAGAAAATTCTTATTTATTATTAGATTTACATCTCATATTTATTTTGTATAAATCCAGGCAATGTACACACTGCTCCCACCTTCTACTGTTCTCATACCAACAAACCTACAAGTGGAATTGGAAGTTGAAGGTTACATATCTTAAAGTTGCCGAGCCTGAGAACCATTACTCTAGAGAGTAATAGAGTCTATTATTATTTTTTGTTTTAAGAAGTGTTCATACAGGATTGGTCTTTCAAAGTTTATAATTAATTTTAGATCTTGCTGCACATAAAAAATAAAGGTGTCAAATATTTTTAAGTCCTTATCACATAAATGAGACATTTTAATTATTTCAAATGCCAGACATTTTACAATTAAGTTTCCTTTTATAACCAGTAATATGTCATCTCATTTTAACATATTGTCATGAAAGGAAAACAGAATCTGGAGTCAATAAAAATAATATTTTTGTCTTATTGGTCAGCCTATCTTGTTCTTTGTTTTCCTTGTTCTTTCTTTGTTCTCATTCATTATTCATTATTTCATTCAGTATTTTATTGTTTTTTATATGGTAAGTCACCCAGACAAGTTTGGTGTCAGGTGGCACCTAAAATGAATAAATCAAATCAAATCAAATCAAATCAAATTACTGCTATTTCATTGAATCTAGAAGATATTGCTTGTAAAATAAAGTTTTAGAAGACTTTTCTTGAGCTGCACTGGTAATTATATCACTGTAGCTGACTATCTTGGATAAATCTAATGCTTGTCCCAAGGCTCTGCATTTTATAGGTCAAATACTACATTAAAAATAAATTAAGCTTTTTTGTTTTCATTGAAATGGAACATTTAAATTCTATTGTCACTATAAACATTTTCATAAAATGAACAGTGAATGGAAGATCTGATAATGTAAAAGCAGTTTTTAAAATACACTAGCATTTTAACCAAAGCAACAATATAGATTTTAAGCAAAACAATATGTATAATGATCCTACTCAGAATCATGTTCCAAGCAACAGGCTAACTCGATGATATAGATCAGAGGTGTCAAACTGCTGGCCCGCAAGCTGGACACATCACCAGGAAACTGTGTCCACCCCATTTCCAGCAATGGGGGAAAAGCTCCGATACGTTGCGCGAAGTCACGTGATGTTGCGAGTTTGACATGTCTGATATAGATTATAGAATTTTACCGAATGCATTGCAGAGATATTATGCTTGCATGCTATCAAGTGTTTTTCATCACTAATTACTGCAATTAATGAGAAATAATATTATGTAAAATAAGCAAAGCTGAATATTTTTCAGACATAACATAGAGAACCATGGCAAAGTCATTGGATGGACTATATCAAAGGAATGACTGTTAAAAACAAACAATCAAATAAACAAAAATATTGCAAGCTGTTCTTTGTTCCTCCTGCTTTTAAATCCTCTTACTTTGATTAAATCCATAACACTTTCTAAAATTACAGAACAGGTAACTGAAATAATTTCATTTCTTTCCTTCTTTCACACTTGAAATATGTGACTTGACTGTGATCTGGATCAAAACATCAGTTCATGCCTATTTTAAACCTTATTAATGCCTACATGTTAGGGTTAATTTATTTTAAGGAAATCAAATAATTACAAAATTATTGATATCAGCTAAATTTGTCTGAAGCTGTTCTTCAGGAAGTTGTTTTGGCAGATAGTATAGATTAAGGACAGAACTTCTGCAGTGATAATCTTTTAAATATTGTTAAATTTTCAGAGTGCTCATCTGGTAATTATTCTGACCTACTTTAAGAACTGAATGAAAAGTTTTTTTTTAAAAAAAATCTGTCCAGATATAATTTATTTTGCTTTTCAAAAACTATTTTTGATACCATTGATGTAAAAACCTGTTTCTGATACAAATTTAACATTGTTTTTACTTCTTGCTATATGATGAGTTGCACAATCAGTGTAGGTCTGCATCCTTCAGTTTCATTGAAATATATTTGAAAATATATATTTTCAACACATTTCCAGCTCATGGATACAACTTTTTTTCTTTTCCTTCCCTAAAGGGATAAATGTTAACCTTATTAATTAGTTCTACAGCAGGGGTCTTCAAACCTGGCCCTTTCATGATTTGTGGACTTCAACTCCCAGAATTCTGGAAGTTGAAGTCCACAAGTCATAAAAAGGCCAAGTTTGAAGACCCCTGTTCTACAGTATAAGTAATTTTCAGACATTCAACTGTTCTAATTATGAAGCAGAGTTGAGCACATAATCCAGGTCTATCCCTTTTTCCCTTTCAACCTTAACAGGGAGACATCTGAAATGAAAATATAATCTAAGAACCAGCAGCTGACTATAATTACATGGCCCTTTTATGACTTGTGGACTTCAACTCCCAGAATTTCTCAGCCAGGCACACTGGCTGAGGAATTCTGGGAGTTGAAGTCCACAAGTCATAAAAGGGTCAAATTTGAAGACCCCTGCCCTAACCTTATGCAATCAAGACACCTAATGCAGCTAGTATTCCATTACCAATACAAAAAGACATGCTATTTTTTTTTTCTTCCACATACTTTGAAACTGGTTAACTTCTTTCAGATGTTTTAAATTATATTGCAGAAGATTTGGATGAAGAATCCTCAAGAGAAAGTAGGCAGTCTCATAATGAGGATCCTCCCAGCCAGACAACACAATCTTACTAATATCTTCTAATTCCTACACAAATCCTGATAACACTGGCAATATGACAGGGATAAGATTTGCCTATCTTGCTTGTGAGAATAAGAAACTCATCCAGGAGGATTCATTTGGAATCAATCATAGTTGTATATGTGGTATATGTGTTAAAATTAAAACCATAAAAATCCTTAAAATCTCATACAGGTGGGAGGCTGGGGGCAGAGTAGTGGGAGGTGGGGTCTGTTGTTACTTGATTAACCACCTCCAATGTGCTGCTCCCTCATTGGGCCTACAAACTAACTGGGAGACCCAGGACTTTAAGCCCTTATGAAAGGAGAGGAGGATTGGGGCCAACCTCACATGGGAGGGGAGATGTTCCACAAGGCAGGTCCAACAGCAGAGAAGGCCTTTCTCCTGGACAGTTTGAAGGATGTTAGATGTTGGTGTGAGAAATAATCCTTTCCGTGATGCATTAAAGCAGATGTGTCCTGTCTCAACAAAACAGTTTTAAAGATCTTCCCCACTGTATCCATGGATTTGTATTTGTGTGTATATACAGACATGGATGTTCAATGAAGAGATGTCATGCACAATGGTGGCTGTGCATGTATGCAATGCCACTAATCTTGACTGACTTCTACAGTCTTAGGGAGCTATACAATAGAAACAGTGTCTTGCTACAGTTCTATATTGTGGAACTTTTAAAGCATAATTTGCACAGGCCTAGTAGTTACTAAGTTCATCTTCAAAAATAAACAATAAAAATACATTGTCAAATACATTTCGGAGTCCACATAAAAAAACTTTATTAATTGCAAATGATCATTCATTTTCAATAGGCATATCCTGCCCTTGACAGATTTTATATACTTTGAAGCAGAAGAAAAATGGGCATATTTTTTCTTGGCTTCCAGGAGACTCTAAATGCAAAAGGAATCAATTTATATAAGCAACCAGGTCAACAACAGAAGAGCATCTGAAACACAACCTATATTTCTAGGTGAATTGATAAGAGCTATTATTGCAGCTCCTTGCCCATCTGTACCAACACTATCATCAGTTGTGGAACAATTCAAATGAAACTAGTGTATATTGTACTGTATAAGTTTTGTTTTGAAGTTCAGCAAAGTCAACAAAAATGAAGTATATCTTTCAGCCTTTCTATAAAAGGCACTATTTTGTCTAGAGGAATCAACATTCTTCTGATCTTTGAGAAACTCTTGGGTTTCATGAACAGGCAACCACAGGATTCATTATGGGAAAGATGTATTACAAAAAAAATCAACATACCCTTAAATTTCAGCTGGAGACATTAAGGCAATGACAGGTAAAAACAAAAGCTCAGTTTCTATATGCATGCAGAGGTGGTTTGTCTCTTTTTAAAGTGGAGAAATTAAACATAAATCTAAGTATATTAAGCCTACCAGAGCAAAACAGTTGGAAAATCATGCTGTTGAATTTAGATTTCTGTTACTCATTTTCTACAGTATAATATCAGGATAAAGGAAAACATTTGCACATTAATTGGCCTATGCATTTTTATTCAGTTGTATCTAAAGGGAAGAAGATAATAAATAAATAAAATTGGAGTGACCATTTGTTTGCTTTTTGTGCTAGAGTTGACTCCTGGCAACTGACTGGACAGCTCCTGGCAGTTTTCTTTGCAAAATTTCAGAAATGGTCTACCAAAGCCTGCTTACTAGAATTGAGAAAGATCAACTGGCCCAAAGTCACTCAGCTGGCTGAAAGCAGAACTAGAACTGAGAGTTTCTTGGCTGCTGCTTTAACCACTATGCAAACTGTCTCTTTAAAGTAACCAAAACTAAAATAATTAAAATCAACAACTGAAATCAATATGCCAATATCTATTTAACAGATAAATTTTAGGGGCCTTTAAAAAAAATGATAAAGACAATACAGGTAGTCCTTGACTTACAACGACAACAGAGCTCAGAATTTCCATCATAAGTCATGTCAATCATAAGTCAAAGCATTGACATGGCCAGATCCAATTCTATGACTTTTTTTCTGGCAGTCATTAGGCAAATGCTGTAATCAGTAAGTGACTATGTGCTGTTAAACAAATGAATGAATTCCTATGGCTGTATTTTTTTCTAGAAACTAGCCAACAAGGCTGAAAACCAGCAAAAGAAAATCATAAATTGAAGTCACATGACTGCAGAATGCTGCTATCAGTTATAAAGTTAAGCCAATTGCCAAGTGCCTGAAATGTGGTCATGTGACCTTTGTGTGTGTGTAGCTGTCATAACTCTAGGATTGCACCATAAGTAACATTTAGGGGACCCATTTAAATTAAGCAACTCAGCAGGAAATACATTTTAAAGAAAGGGAATAGCTACAAGAAGGTTCTCAGGTGAATCCAATGAATGGGGGGCAGAAAAGACTTTTCTTCAATACACCCAAATTATTTATGGCTTTCTGAGTCAGAACCAGTTTCTTTTATTTCTCCCACAAATGCTTTGTTTTTACTCTAGATGCAATGTGGCTACCACTTGGTTCTACAGCTTTCATTTTAAACTGACCAACCAAGGTAGCCTATAGGCAGATGAGCAGCCTCTTTTCATTTGGTTCAGGAGCATCCTGGTTCTCTGTAGAGGAATGACTTGCGTGCATCTAAACAGCATAGGATAATAAAGACACCGTGGCATTGCTACTTTCTCTTTTTCCCTTCTCTCCCTAAGCTCAGAGCGAAAGCAGTAATCACACAGCTGAAATGCTTAGCAATCACAGGTAAAAAAAAATAAAAGAAGTTAATAAGTCATAATTTATATGTGAGATGATTGCAGGGAGTTAGTAGCACATTTCTGGTACAGTTAGACTTCACGCTGAGCATCCTTTCCCCTCCCGACAGCAGATTCAAATCATTGCCATATACAATGATTCTAATATGTAAATTGAACAGAGACTTGTCAAACAGTCCTCTGTATGGTGATTTGTTACACTTCTACATATTAGCCTATACAGGAACTTCTATAAATCATCCTAACTCTGAAAACAAGCAATGTGAACAGCTTCTTAATAGTTTCACAGGGCTGCATCAATCTTACTAGAACCAAACATGGTAGAGAAATGCAGATCTAGAGCCTTAACAATAAGTCTAAGGAAAGAATTTGGTATAAAAAATAAATAAGTAAATAACATCAGGGTGCCATGTGCGTATGGAGATGGAATAAGGTTTTTTTTTTTGAAAACTTGTTAATCAAGTCCAAGTAGTCAACCTCTTTGACAAATAGTAAATTACAGTTCTATAGCGCTTGTGAATTTCCATCTGAATAATTCAATTTGCTTCAGTAAATCTGATCTGATACATGTGTTTCAAAAATATTTAATTAAAATCAGACTCTATGCTTTCATCGCTGTGACATGATATGACATAGCCAGCCAATCAGTTAGAAAAACTTTCCAGATGGCATCTGCGGTTATCTATTATTCAGCTCATTTCAGATAGACTTCTAACAGCACAATCAAGTTGATTATACACTTACTTAAATTAAATTTAAGTACCCAGATTTACAGACATTTATTCACATAACTGCCTCCATATGGATAACAGATCTATGGAAATGCAAATAAAGAATTGGATTTCAATTTAGACATTTATAATCAACTGGAAGAAGTTGATCTTGTGTCTCATCTGGTGCTAGATATTACCTATAAACCCCTGTATGGCACAGGGCCTGCCTGTTTGGAAGAGTACTTATCTCCAACTGTTGCTGCCCGTATAGTATGTTCCAGCAGATTGAGTCATCTCTGGGTTTTCTTCATGAAAGAGTGCTGTCTTGTGGGACCTAGGAAGTTTATCTTTTCTATTGCAGCCCAATCCTCTGGAACAACTGTCTTCAAACTTGGCCCTTTTATGACTTGTGGACTTCAATTCCTAGTATCCCTGTGCTGGCTGAGGGATTCTGGGAGTTGAAGTCCACAAATCATAAAAGGGCCAAGTTTGAAGACCCCTGCTCTGGAACATCCCTCAGAGTTAATGACAGCTTATCTATTGTAAGGTAAGCTTTAAAAATAGGTCTTGTATTGCTTTGTTGTTTTTGTTATTATTACGTTATTTTAGTTTTGACTGCCTGCATGATTCAATGCTTTTCACTTTTAGTTTTTATATTTTTTATATTTTCCCTAGTTTTATATTCTACTCAGAGTCTACTAGAGTTGGGCAGCCAATATATTTAAATAAATAATAAATAAAACTTCATTTCCCTTCCACTAAAGACTGGATCCTTTTTGCAATAGATAAAGTGCAGAGTAAGACAGGAAAGTAGAAATCCTGAAGATCATATTTTGGTCTCTTTGTAGTGAAGTTCTTTTCATGGAAGCATTTCTCTCTGATACTTGAGAGAACGGTTCCTTTATCTGCTCTGTAGCATTTCTAAGAGAATAGGGGGGGTCTTGAAGAAATAAAGCTAATGAAATCTATTTCTACCAGTCTCACAACACGTCTCTATTGGATCAGCGTCTAATGGATGCTAATAATTTAATTCCCGCTAAAGGAAATGTTAAGCAGAATTTGTTATTCAAAGCCAAATAAGTAAAACCTTATGGTATCTTTCTGGGAAATGTTTATATTTTATTTTTTTAAAAAGAACATGTAATGATAAAAAAGAGAAAGATTTGTAATATTGTTGGCATTCCAACTATTTCTTTAGACTTGGGGCTATTCCTCTTCAATGGAGAAAACTTAGTGCAGTCTATGTCCATATCAGCATAGCTTCTTATAGTGTACCTATTAGTATTTGGAATTCTTTTAATTCAGTATGTCTTGGTTATTTTTTATTTTTTTTAGTAAACTCTATAAATTTATCTGTGTCCTTTAATATCCCCATATCTTAATCTAATCTAATCTAATTTAATCTAATCTACTCTACTCTAATCTACTCTACTCTAATGTAACATCTAATCTAATCTGTTGCTCTTTTACAAAAATCCAAAATTATCACCTGTAGCCACTGAGACTGGTCACTGTGCCCTGATGTCCAGGCATTAACTTTGCCTTGTTTGTCTAGTCGAGCTTTCCTGGGTTCCCATGTGAACATATCCATATTGAGTGTTCTGAAGATACTGGAAGCAGTGATCTGATAATCCTGAATATGTCCCGATTTCATTCCCAAAGGTTCAGAACAACCTAAAACAAATTTAAAAAGATACTTGAAAACAAATAGGTGAGTGACACATCGTTGATGGCCCATAATCTACAAGATGTCAAGGTCCTCATTGAAATCGATGGACGAACAACATGCTCATGGAATCTTAGTGGGAAGGGTGTTCCACAAGGCAGGGGCCACTATGAAAAAGGTAAGCTTCCTATGTCCTACTACTATGTGCCTCGAAAATAAGATCCGGTCTCATTGTTGTTTGTTTTAACATTAGAAATATTATTGATCAAAATTCGAGAGTCTCAGGAAATTAGAGGAATATATGTTAATAAAAAAGAATATAAGTTGAGAGCTTTTGCGGATGACTTGGTTGTTACTTTGTCGCAACCTGACTATTCTGTAGTAAACTTATTACAGTTGATTCACCATTATGGTTTGGTCTCGGGTTTTAAGATTAATGTAAATAAGACTAAAATTTTACCTAAAAATATGTCGAGTCAGGAGAAGCAGATTTTGGTTAACTTGACGGGCTTTGAGATTGTTAATAAGGTAAAATATTTGGGGGTGATGCTGTCTGTTTCTAATGCAAAATTATTTAAAAATAATTATGAAAGGTTGTGGGTCAGGGTACAGAAGGACTTGAAGAACTGGGAAAAGCTGCAATTATCCCTTATGGGAAGAATTGCAGTGATAAAAATGAATATTCTACCTAAGTTTCTTTTTTTGTTTCAAATGTTACCAATTTTGAAAAATGAGATTAATTTAAATGAATGGCAGAAGGGTCTCAATAAATTTATTTGGGCAGGGAAAAAACCAAGGGTTAAGTTCAAAATTATGCAAGATTTTCGTGAGAGGGGTGGACTCAAGGTACCAAATTTGAAATTATATTATGATGCGGTGGCTTTAACATTAATTAGTGATTGGGTAAATTTGACAAACTCTGAGATACTTTATTTAGAGGGATGGGATTTACTTTATGGGTGGCATGCCTATTTAATATTTAATAAAAAAATAGATTGGGCTTTTAAATCTCATATTTTAAGAATTTCTTTACTTAGGATTTGGAGAAAATATTATAAAAGTGATTTTAAAGTACCATTATGGGCTATACCTTGGCATGCGATAGAAGGAATAAAAAGAGGGGTTAAAATGGATATGGTGTCTTATAGACAGTTACTTAAATGGGATGGACAAAACTGGCAATTAAAATCACGGGAAGAATTAACACAAGAAAATTTTATTTATTCTTGGTTCCAATATAGGCAACTATTAGATAGATGGAAGATGGATTGTAAGGTGGTTTTCTTAGAGAAGATGAAAATCTTATTAAGCAACTGAAGGATCAAAGACAAACCCACATTAAGAGAATTTATGGGGTTTTAGTTGAATTGGACTCAGAAACGGAACTAATTAAAGATTGTATGATTAGATGGGCCCAGAACTTTGGTGAGCCAGTCTTATTGGACACCTGGGAAACTATTTGGGTGAGAAATGTCAAATTTACTCAAGCACAAAATTTAAGGGAGAATTTTTATAAAATGTTTTATAGATGGCACCTTGATCCACAAAAAATGTCTTATATGTACCCTGACGTACAACCCAAATGCTGGAGATGTGGTTATAAGGAGGCTTCTTATTATCATATTTGGTGGTCATGCAGAGAGATAAAAGCATTTTGGATCAAAATATGGTGGAATATCCAGAGAATTTTTAGAAGGAGGGTAAAATTCACTCCACAATTATTTTTGTTAGGTATTGTTACAGATTGTGATACAAAGGAGGTTGTATTGATGCTAAATTTGATTACAGCCGCGAGGCTGTTAGTTGGACAATATTGGAAGAAGGAATCTTTGCCTACATTGCAGGAATGGTTTTTTAAAGTAGCTTATTTGGCGGAAATGGCAAAGATTTCGGCTTTCTTAAAGCAACAAACGCAAGAGAAGTTTTTTGCTATTTGGGATAAATGGATAAAATTTATACAATTTAGATTGGGTATACAAAAATATCATATAGCTTTTTCATAAGTTTTATTTTCATATATATTATAGATATCTTTTTTATATATATAAATATAAAGTTTTTATTTTAACTTTTATTTTTATTTTTTAAGCCTATATTCTGCTCTGGGAAGCTCAGGGGGGGGAAGGGAGGGTTTTTGGGAGGGGCCTGGGATGGGGTTTTTTTTTTATATATGTATTGTTTAATTTTTCTTTTTTGTATATGTTGTTCTTTGTTTTGTATTGTTTTTGCTTTTTCTGTAAAATTTATAAAACTTTTAATTAAAAAAAAAAAAAAAAGAAAATAAGATCCGGTCTCATTTTTTTTTTTTTATCTCCAAAAGAAGCATTAGGTCTTATTTTTAGTGGATGTCTTATTTTATTCCATTGTCTCGCCTCATGGCACTGGCACCAACAGCCCGGTCTAGCAGGAGCCTGTGTGGCCTCTGCCAGCCCACATCTTCTGTTTATTTTCAGGATAGTTCTTATTTTCGGGGAAACATGGTAGATGCATGATAATTTGGAGGTATAAAGACCTTGAAAGTAGATGAGATCATTGAAATGGATTTAGTTAGTAGCTATTACTGTTCTTAGAGCAGTTTGGTAAAGACCTATTCAAATGTGTGTTTTCATATATGGAAAGTACAATGAGAAGACAGTTTAACATGCCAAAGATCCTGGATGCAATTTTCTATTTACTTTAAAATCTGTCTCTATAGGAAAACGACCACAGTCACAATGAGGAAGAGGAAAGAAAGCTACACAAGAAAGCAAAATCAAATCAAATCTCAGCAAAAGAAACTGTTGAACTTTTTTTTAATAAACAAAATGATAGTTTTAATTACATTTTAATTAACTCAATAAACTTGTATTTGACTCTTCATTAGCTTCTGGGGCTAATATATACTAGCAGAAAATTATGATATAAATGCGATTTCATTTGTTTTTATTTAATTTTCAGTTCTGGCTATATTCCCCCCTCCCTTTCTGTTCAGTTTTGTCCAATTCTTGGACACTGCCTAGATAAGTCCCTGCAGTTTTCTTAGTAAGGTTTTTCAGAAGTAGTTTGCCATTGCCTCCTTCCTATGGCTGAGAGAAAGGAAGCTGGCTTTGTGCCTAAGGCGGGACTACCATAGCACTCACAGCCTCCCAGTTTTTAGCCTGATGTCGTAACCACTACATCAGACTGGTTGTATATTTAATTCTATTGCTTTGGGTTTAATTTTGGATTTGAATGTATTTCTTGTATTAAGACAAACAACAATATGATCACTTCAGAATTAGTTTTCTGAAATAAGATGATAAAGTATTCTAGTAGGAGAATAACAGATAAATGGAAGAATTACAAAAATATGTTTTTTATATCAACATATATAAATTCGCAATAAGACATCTGGATATTTACAAATAATACAAAGAAACATTTGTATTCTAAGAATACTGACCTGACAATTCACAGCCAAGAAGTTCCATTCGCAAAGTACAATGCCTTCTACAGACTTGAGGATACAATCGTAGATACTGAGATTTTATTGGCGGGGTGAAAGAATTTGCATAAGGTGTATTATTATCCACATTTCCATGGAACACCTGCAACAGCACATAATAGGCTTTAGTCACACATGACAGATGTAACCCACAAATATTGATTTGTGCTTACTAATTTATTAATTTAATTTAGTGATCCAAATGACTAGTGACTCAAAGTGGCTTGCAAGAGGGGGTAAGAAACACAAAGTAACAATGTACTAAAAGATAAAAGTTTAAAATGCAAATGCTCCAACAAATTCACAATTTGCCCCATTTCAGTGCCTCCTGCAAGAGCCAGGGTTTTAGGGACTTCCTAAAGAACCACAGGATCATGATTGTACAATTCTCAGGCAGAATGCAAATCCAAAAGTCAGATGTGATGACCGAGAAGAGGACATTGTTTTGTTGATGGGACTTGGAAATGTCAATCTTGTTAGATCATATAGGATGGGCAAAGATAATTGGAGACAGATGATCTCACAGATATCCTGTCCTCAGGTCATCAAGGGAGAGGCAGTTTGGTATGGTAGTTAGAAACAGAAGACTGTGAGTTCTAGTCCTGCCTTACATGTGAAGTCAACTGGTTGACTTTGGGCCACTCAATATCTCTTAGTCTGAAGAATTAAATGGCAAGAGACTTAGAGGTGTCACATATATCAAGGTTTCACAAATTCTTCAGAAGAATTACTTTGGAATGCTTAGTAATGTATGAAGCAGCTCTTTTTGAAATGCTTTCTGAACAGTTTTGTTCCCCTACCAATTCACGTAGCTAACATCGGTCTTATTAGCCACCTATGGACACATCGTTGATGGTCCATAATCCACAAGATGTCAAGGTCTTCATTGAAATCGATGGACGAACAACAACAACAAGAAGTGTGTACATCCACATCCAAAACCACTTCTTTTTCAGATTACCTTTAGATATATTCAGGAACACAACAGGAGTCACATCTAAAGCTGCCATATATGCCAGAAGAATTTGTAATTGTTTCAAATATGGTGGTTCATTTTCACTTCTACATACTTCAAAATATCGCTTTCAAAGAATTTGCTGAATTCTACTAGGTGTTTGATTTGGAGTTTAGATCTTTGAACAAGACTTCCCTTTATTATGCTTGTATCTGACTGGTTTGACTAATACCTACCAATGAAAATTGTGATCAGTAAAATTATCATTACCTTAATTTGACAATGTTTAGTGATAAACTATATGCTAAAACTGATTAGCAACCCATAAACATATATTCTTGATTGGAAGTACGATATAAATGATAGAATGCTTTCAACACTGTCTTTCACTTGTCTCCTACCAAAAAGCTCTCAATATTATTCTCATACTAGTTTACCAGACCATGTCTCTTACTAGTATTTGTTAGGTGTAGGAGCAGGCAATATCAACCATTAATAACAGTCTCACTGTCATACTAAAAGTATATATGAAGTTTTTGGGAAAATATAGACTAATATTTCTTACTGCTTATTGTAACTATACTCTTCTTCTATGCTTGTACATGCATATATGTTGACCCTTGCCTTCACTAGGCTTGACACACCTATCTACATTATATTTTTACTAAGTAAAACACTATTTAGATGCTAAATGGATGCTTTATTATCTGCACAATCACTGGACAAGCGATTTTGGACCCACATTCTATAGCAACAAAAAGTCTTGTAGTAGAACAGCCAGTAGGTGTCAGTGTTCTATAAAAAAAATGTATGTGGCAATGCAGGGAAGGGCTGGAATATCTGTTTTTCTACTTCCTGTATCCTACCGTACTTGTACGCCTCTATATATGTTTTGAGTCTTAGCTTTCTACCAAGGTTACCATGCCTGTCCAAATTACCTTTTACTAAGTCAAATGAACTTAAAAGCAACCTATCTGGATTTTTTAAATTAATTGCTTCCTTATAGAATCTGTTTTGTGACAATAGCATTAAAACAAACTATATAATTTGACCCTGTATATAGTAAGAGACAATTTCTTCAAATATTCTTGTGTTTAATAATATTTTTTAATATACTATTCTCTGTTCTTGCTTCAGGACAGGAATGGCATTGTATTCTTCTCTTGCTCTTAAGAGTGAAATACAATTGGGTATACTTCATATAGGTCAGGTTAAATTTTAAAGGATTAATCATTTGTCAACATAAATAAGATAGAATTGCTACAGCACTATGAATTTATTAGGGGGAATGGCCCTGATACCTATTTGTTCCTGTAGAAATATTTGAGCCATTTGAACATCACTAAGTGTTTTACACAAGCGTCTGGCGAGCAGTAGGAGCAGCTACGCATATAAGAATAGTTTGTGTAAATATGTACTTCAAGAAGAAATTGATCAGGCAACTAAAACAATCTAAAGCTGTTGTTTAACATTTGGCAGGTACAAAATAGCATCTTGGATTTATTTTAAAACTTTATGTTTTTATAATTAATTTGTATTCAATCATTTTTAAATCTTTTATTTCCTTACTGCTTGATTTTTGATTTCCTGTGTATTGCCCATCGAATGTTGCTGAAAAGATCTGTGGGTGCTTGACCTGACCTTGCAAACTGAGGGACACATACAATATAATAAAAAATAATTATTATTACTATTAATAAGTTAATTATTAATTAATTTAATAATAATTAACAATAATACCTTTGTCACCATCAAACAACAGCATCTACCTATCCCAGGTCCTTAGGCAGGACTCAGTAGATGGATAAAAATCCAGTCTATCTATCTGACTGTGCAACGAACCATACTAAATTATGAAAGCCAGCTGGGTGTCTTTGGACCGTTACTCTCTCTCAGTTCTATCCACCTCACTAAGTTGTTTTTATAGGAAAATAGGAGGAAGAAGGTGTGTTGGATATGTTCGCTACCTTGAGTTATTTGTGAAAATAATAGAAATGGGATATAAACAAACAAACAAACAAACAAAAAAAGCAGTATGGTATTTCGAGACTGGTACTCTAGTGTGCCACTTGAATAAACAAAATGGACCTAATCTTGAGAAGGAAGAAAAAACCTGCAAGTCACACATGGGATGAAACAAAAAATCTTACAGTTATCTCCAAGAGCCCCCAACCTATGGGCATTCTATAAAGCAGGGGTGTCAAACTGCCGGCCCGTGGGCTGGACAGGTCGCATGGAAGCTGCGCCCACCCCATTGTCGGCAATGGCAAAACCGGCTTGATACATTGTGTGATGTCACGTGACGTCACAAGTTTGACATGCCTGCTATAAAGCCTTGGAGACCTGATTGTTTTCTCAGATCTTGGGTTGAGATGGATAGGCCCCCGCTTGGGTGTGATTTTGTTATTTTTGTTTCTCTCTGTATGTAGTGACCAGATACCATTGGTTGTTGTTTGTACTGGATAATTATGGTAATACATTGTGAGCTGCCAACAGCTGGAGAAAGGTGATATTCAGATTGAATAACAATCCAATAAAAGTCCAAATAATTTTTAAAAACAAACCTATAAAATTGAAGAATAAAATCTGAAGGCAGAAATGTCTCTGTAAGCTTATTTTTATGTAAGTTATACTATTGAAATGCATAGATTTAAAATAATATATTTTATATCAAGCAAAATATTACTTTTATATTGATGAAATTGACTTACCATATCTTCAGTGGTACCTTTCACTTTGTATGTGGTCCATAGTTTGCCATCATTGCTATATGCAATTTTGTATGATTTAATGTATTCTGGGCTTCCAATTCTCTTTGCACCTTGTGTGATAACTCCAGTGATTCTCATTTTTCGTTGTAGATTTATCTGAAATTATAATCAGGCATCATCAATGAAATAATCAGCTCTGTATTTTATTTAGCAGAAATGTATTTCATTTCATGCTATTGCTCATATAAATAAAATGTATGGCTAGTCTAACACCAAATGTTCCTATGTCCAAGGCTTTATTTATACGGAAGTTCAATTAATTCACTTATGATAGTTAATTTAAGAGAATGTCACATGCTAAAGAACAATAATTTCTTCTAGCATGTTTTCCATTCTTCTGTGCATATTCCTATGGACACAAGGATAATGCAGAACAAAGTCAAGTTCACAGCTTGGAGAATATTGCTTGAGGCCTGATTTTTGTGATAACTTCCATTGCTAAAACTATATTAAGCAGATTCCATTCTAACTACAATCTAAGAAACAAACGCTTTTTTAAAAATTGCAATTAACTGTTAATTATTTTGCTACAAATAGATACAAGGAGTTAAATCTTTCTATTTGAGTAATAAATTCATGCTTTAGTCCTGCAAGCTTGTGCATTACCTATCCACTCTTTGATTAGCAGAGCAACATTTTGTGAAATGTTCCAGTATAAAAATTTAATCTGACAGTGTTTACATATTTTTATAAACCAATGACTTTTCAGTCACTAATAAGAGAATCTTGAAATCGGTAAAAAATTCTATATTGAAGGAATCTTGTGTAAATAAAAAAACCTTAATATATATTTATATACTTTCCAGTTTTTTTCAAAATGATCAACTATATGTATGGTTGATCATGGAATTCCGTAGACCAATAATTCTGTTTGTATAGTATTTTGGTCAGTGGAAGTAAAATAATTACTAGCTTTATAGAATAAAAAGATAAATATGCATACATATTGGTTAATTAAAAATATTGTTATAAATGATGTTATATTTTTCTGCAAGTGAAAAGAACTTTCATAATGTATATTTCATATTGACCAATATTTATAGTAAGTTTGATTTATGATTCCTAAGAAAATCATATATCAGATTGTTAGCTAAGCAAAGCATTCTTAAATATAAGTTGAAATGTATTTACTGCCAGGATTAAATTACCTAACATTTACACCTGCCTTAATGAAAAGGACAATTCTGCTCATATACTTTTAATGAGGATTTCAAAAGGATTTCAAATAGGGTTTATATTTCAAATGATTTTTTTAAAATAATTGTTTTAATCTTCTCTGCCTACAAGTGATTTACATAAAGTTAATAGAAAACATAGGCAACTGAAATATCCTAATCAATAAACAATAATTTCTGAGTAGCTTTCATATTAATTCACTGCAATATATAATGGAATGACATTACTGTACAAATCATATGGGGGTTGAACTTGGAAGAGCTGCTTAATGAATCTATGAGTTCATTTCTCAAAAATGTTCTTCATTGAAAATAAGCATTTGAATAGGGGAAGGGGGGCTCTTTTAATAATTTTTGAATATCAGAACAGGAAATCAAAGAAAAGAGAGACAAGAAAAAAATCGGGAAAGCAAGAAATTTTTTTTCCACTTTGGTCTTTTCACATTTATTTTAATAAAGTGTAACATACAGGATAGATAAGATAAGATAACCTTTATTGTCATTTTTATATTGTGGGCACAATGGCACACATCAAAAATGAAATTTAGTTGCCCGTTCTCAAAGTGAAACACATACATGACACAAACCTAAACATACTATGAACAACATATGTATAGACCCACATCCCTACATATACGTAGCAATAAATATTAAATATTGTCCATCTTGAATATATAACAGAAGGAGGAAGCTTGAGAGTTCACAAGGTTAGTGCTGTATGGAATGAAACTCTGGCTGAATCTGGATGTTCTGCTTTTGTATCCCTCTGAATACATGAAAGGACTAATTCTTACAGTATAGCTGTTTTAAAGAAATTTTGATTTGGCTAAGACTTCATGTAGCTTACAGCTGTTTATGGAATAAAGGCTAGACAGGCATTAAGCAAAGAGATCTCAGTTCATTCAGTGGAAGTTTTCCTTCCTCTTTTTTTCTTGGCAATCCTTGTGATAAAAGGATTTTAGACTAGAATTTCATTTCTCTGACAAATGTCCATATACATTATATTAAAAAGATGAAAGATGAAACTCAATTGTTCAGTCAGTTCTATTGCTTAAAAAAATGATAGAAGGGAACTCAGTTCCTGCAGGAATACTTACATCTGTGGTCTTGTTGAAATAAATGGTTTGCATCAGAGCACAATTCCAAATGAACTAATTTACTGGTGTCTGCATTAACTATGTATTTGATAGCCTATTTATTAACTTCTTTATAATGTACTATAGTTCCATAAATTCCTTTTCCTTTAAATTTAGCATAAACTACTCAATTAAACTAAGAACGGGCCTATTCACTGTTAAGGTATTCACAATAAAGAAGGAATACAATATCTAATAGCCCATATGCAAATGGTATATATTATAAATTATGCTGCATTATATTTCAATTTTCAACCTACATGACCAGATATTACAATCTCCAGGGTGTAATTTCTTGAAAATAATTAAATAGATAGATGTATAACTTGTAAGTAGAGTTATGTGTCTCATGAGAATTAGGCCAAAAATTCAGCTGAGAACTTGATTGACTTATTGATTGATTACCGCCACCTTTCTTAGCATAGGATACATGGTAGTGTACTTCATCAAAATAACAACAACAACAAAAAAAACTTAAACAAATACGAAAACATAATCTCTCCCCCCAAAAAAAATAAAACAGGGTTTTAAACCAGAAGTGTCAGGGAAAAAAATCCTTATTCAGTAGGCCATACCATTCTCAGACCAAATTTCTTGGAGGGAAATATGGTCTTTAATGGTTTCCATAAAGCAGTCAGTGTCAGGGACAGGCACATGGCCTTCGGGAACTCTTTCTCTCTGTTTACCTTTGATCTTCCCTTAAACATTGTTTGTAAAAATGAAGATTCCTTTGCAGGTAATACTCAGTATATAAACTCTGATATGTGCATATTGGAATCTATCTTATATCAGAAGATGGAACTTGAATTATTTTCAGGCCAGAAGATACATTGCTGCTATTACAAATTTCCAACCAGCCAGGGAAAGGCAAAAAAACATTTAAAAAGCAATTATTTTCCCATATTTATAAGAAAGCCAAATCAGTACCCCAAGGTTTTAATAAAATAAATATGTGAAAATGTTAGTAATCCATTGAATGCACAATACATGTTATTGTTTTAATTGTTCAACTGATTTTTAAAAATTCAAAATGTTCTCTCCCCTTATTTAAATAATTAATTCCTACTTGTATTACTAGAACTGTTGAAGCAATGAAGTCAAAGCAAGCATTTTCAGTAATTTAAATTTTCTCAAGTTCTCTAAACAAATGTTGATATCTGTAATTTGAAACAAAAATTGAATTCCCATTTTAAACATTGCCAAATGTAATTCAACATTTGAATTTCAATCCTTAGCTTTTTGAACAAGGCAAGAATCATCCAATCCGCTTGGAGAAATGGCTATAATGGTTTAGAAAAAAAAACATGTGTTGGATCCAATCTGATCTTGGGTTTTTCAATGCAATACAGAAAACAAGAACAACATCTCCTCTGATGACTATCTTTTCTGGTGATAATTACCTGGTATTTCTCAAACCAGATTGTGTCCTATGCCTTATTTATCATCATAGGTATTAAGTACTGTATTTTTATTTGTGTCTTTATATACATAACTTAGACATATTCAAACTCCCAGTAAGCTTTAGTGGTTGCAGTTTTACTAAGAACCATCTTACTCTTCCCTTCTTAAATCTTATGATCCATTCAAGATGCTGTGCTGGGCAACTGATAGCATGTTACTATCAAATGCTTCTTTCTGCCCATCCAAAACAGTTTGGAAGACCCCCAAAAAAATCATCTTTAATTTTAAATGGGCATGGGAGAAGAGGGAGAAGCAATGAGGATGGTTCATAGGGAGGGAAGTTAACCTCCAAATGCCTAGTTTCTGGCAGACAAACAACAACATCTGTAAGCCACCCAGAGTCATTTCAAAATGAGATTGGGGAAAATACAGTAAGTTTAATAAATTAATAAATAATTTAAAAAATAGATAAACGGAACTTCTAGGCTAGTACTGCAGAAAAATGTGATAAAATAAGGCAAATGCCTTAATGACTATCTTAATTTACATTATATAAATCTCAATAAACTCTGCAGATATTCTGTAGGAGGGACAAATGAGGAAATGTGCCTCATAGAATTATTAATCCTTTGAATGCACAATATATTTATTGTTTTAATAATTCAACTGATTTTAAAAAATGCAAAAAGTTTTCCCCCTCATTTAAATAATTAATTCTTATTTATATTACTAGAACTGTTGAAGCAATGAAGTCAAAGCAACCATTTTCAGTAATTTAAATTTTCCTGGGTTCCCTGAAAACATTAACCTTGAGCCATTCACTTTATCTCAGCACTAGGAAAGATGCAATGGCAAACCACTTCTGAAAAACGTTGCCTAGAAAACTGTAGGGGCTTATCCGGGTTGCCTCTGAGAATTGGACATGATTGAACATGAAAAACCATCTATCTATCTATCTATCTATCTATCTATCTATCTATCTACCTCCCTCCCTCCCTCCCTCCCTACCTACCTACCTACCTACCTACCTACCTGTTCATCTTCACTGTAAACCCTTACATCATAACATTGGAATAACATAATTCTAAAGACAACAAAATGTGTGTCCTTAAAAGGAATATTTAACTTTAAAGAAAACTTGTCTTCCTATCCACAAATGTTGAGTTTAGCATTAGAGGTACAGTGGGCAGCCATCCAGATGATTCAAATCTGACTTGTAATTTGGGCCCTGGGATTTGGGAATCACAGGAGACCTGTTAGTCTGGTGAATAATTTATTTTGGCAACCAAAAAAATATCTGAAATGTAGAAGTTAAAAATATACATGAAACCTTAAACACTAAACCCATTCTGTCTAAATACAGAACTCTAATATGTGATATACTGTAAGTAGAGAAAAAGGTAGATCTCCTTTCCTTCTACCTCAGAAATGAAACAAAACTGAAACTGAGCAGCTAATAGCTGTGATTCTTTACCTTTCATTTCAGTTATCTTGTTCAGCTTTTTTTACAGCAGAAGCAATTAAATATAGAACCATACTGTTGCATCAGCACCATCTGTCCCTGAATTCTGCTCCCATTCCAGTCATTCTGCTTTTGGAGCATGTTTGGCTAAAACATTATTGTCAATTGTTCTTATTTTCTTTCTTAAAATTTCAGCTCCCCTCCTCTGAGTTAGATCTCGCATTTTATGTGGAGATGGTATTTGAATAATATCTCATGTGTTGCAACTGAGATGAAATATTTCAAACTATATAGATTAATTCTATTTTTCCTAGAATCTCTAAATAGTTAATATGCTTGTACATGTGCCGTATGTGTATGCAGGAGACAAAGCTATTTCTAACATTTACATTCATGGAAAATAGATTGATGTCTACTATAGTTATATTCTATCATTTATGAACAACAACAACAGGGAAGGGACCTTTGAAGTCTTCTAATGCAACCCTTGTTCAGGCAGGAAACCCTATACTATTTCAGACAAATGGTTGTCCAATCTCTTCTTAAAATCTCCAGTGTTGGAGCACCCACAACCTCTGGAGGCAACTCATTCCACTGATTAAAGGTTCCAATTGTCAGGTAATTTCTCCTTAGTTCTAGGTTGCTTCTCTCCTTGTTTAGTTTCCATCCATTGCTTCTTGTCCTGCCTTCAGATACTTTGGAGAATAGGTGTGACCCCCCTCTTCATTGTGGCAGCCCCTTAGATATTGGAACACTGCTATCATGTTACCCCTAGTCTTTCTTTTCATTAAACTAGACATACCCAATTCTTGCAAACTTTCTTAATATGCTTTAGCCTCCAGTCCTCTAATCATCTTTGTTGCTCTTCTACGTATGCTTTTTAGAGTCTTTTTTACATTGTGGCAACCAAAACTGGGTTCAAGATATTATAAAGCAGTATTAACACTTCACATGATCTTGATTCTACTCCTCTGTTAATGCAGCCCAGGACTGCATTGGCTGTTTTGGCAGCTGCATCACACTGCTGGCTCATATTTAACTGATTGTCCATTAGGACTCCAAGATCCTTTTCACAGTTACTACTGTTGAGCCAGGTACCACCTATACTATACTTGTGCATTTAGTTTTTCTTGCCTAAATGTAGAATTTTACTTTTTCATCATCGAATTTCATTTTGTTAGATAGAACCCAGTGTATAAGTCTGTCAAGATCCTTTTGAATCTTAAGCCTATCTTCTGGATTGTTAGTTATTACTGCCTGCTTAGCGTAGTCTGCAATTTTGATGAGTTCCCAATCTTTCCCTTCATCTAAACCATTGGTGAAGATATTGAAGAATACTGGGCCTAAGACAAAACCTTAAGGTACCCCACTGCATTACTTCCCTCAATGTAGATGCCATTCCACTGATTGATTGTTCTCACTGTTAGGAAACTGGATTGAGTTGGGTAGCCATATAAATTTGTTTAAAAAATAAATTAAATAAATAACACCCTTAGATATTTACAGATTCATTGCTTGATTATCTTTTCCAGAATCTTCCCATGTATTGATGTCAGGCTGTAATTTCCTAGATCGACAGTGACATTATAAAACTAATCTTAGGTATCATTGATGAAATTTAAACAGAAAGCATATTATTTTTAAGAAAAAGGGAAAGGATTTTAAAGATCTCTTTGAATACCAATATTTTCACTATTTTATTATGTAAAGACAAATCTCCTACCATAAAGAAAAGAAAGAGAGAGAATGTGAATGTCAATGCTGTAAACATTGGATGTTCCCGCTCTGACAACTGATGAAAATTGCAGCCATTTTCTCTTTTCTTTTAACATGCTTTTTCTGGTATTTAGAAATCAGATGCAGAAGGGATGGGTGGGTGGGATGAAAGCTTGAGCTCAGCTAGCCATAATAATAACACTGCTTTGTGGGAACCCAAGGATGAGCTTTGGCAGGCTGAGGAGCTGGGAGAAAGCCCACATTTTAGGTTAATTGGAGAATGTGATTTATGACAGCTTATTGGGGGTGGGAATTGCACTTTGTTACTTTGTATCCAGGGGAAAGGAATTTACTTTTTGGGTTCAGCTATGTAGTGCTGCTACTTTGTTTCCTGAATAAAATGTTCTTTAAGGAAGAATTTTTGCCTTGAAGTTCTTTTGATGGGTTTCATCTATCGGAACTGACAGTGACAGTGAGAGAGAAAGAAAGAGGAAAATACTAGATATACTTTTTGTATCCATGATTTTATATTATTTTGGTACCCACTGAACTTGCTAGATATTTCTCTGATATAGATGGAGGTGTTCATCTTTGTGTAAAAACTATTGTGTCTTTGGTGCAAGAAATAATAAGTGGAATTGGATTATCATGTAGATGGTTAAAGTAAGAATAAACATATTTCAAAAGTCTCAGCATTTTTCTAGACAATCAACTCATTTGGGTTTCATTGGGAAGCAACCCTTTTGTGCCTCTGAGAATTTGACAGACTAAAAACTAGCTTGGCTTGTTTCTTCTTATTAAGTTATTATTTTACTCCCAAAGGTAGTTGCTAAGAATTCTATTAATGGAGATATATGAATTATTCAACGACTAGCATGTTTAGACAGCAGCCTCAGCACAAAGCCCATACTCAGTTGCAGATTTTATGGAATTCTGCAATCATTTAAAATACACTTAATGTATAAATTATTGATGATCAGCCTAACTATGTTTAGTAAAAGAGGAAACATTAATTATTATACTTCAAATAATAATTTTGCTATATAATTTACAATATTAATTTTCCCTATTTATATGCTAGGCACAGGGTAGAAAAAAACATGACTAAAAATGGTGAACAGAGAAAATATTTACTTTTATTTTTATCTGAAAAAGCTCAAGATTTAACTATTATAGATTGCCTCCTCTTTCCAAACATAAAGTACATGGGCTATTCTGGATACAAATTTATATTAATTCATATGGTTAATAAAAGATAGCATTTATATGAAGATGGAAAGTATGATTCCAAATATATTCACTGTACAGGATAGGGATTGTATATCTACTTTCAGGTTTTTTGAAACAATACATCTGCGATACCAATTTTAAAAAATCTAATGGAATATTATTACTTACATATGCAAAATGACAAATATTCATGTGCAAGAAATGTGGGCAAAGTCCAAATTTCTAACATTACAGCACTTCTTTACAAGAAAATGTACAAAGTTGCTGGTGTTGTGATTTTTTTATACTTTTAAAGATTGTATAGGTAGTAGTAAATAGGCAACAGACCTACATTCTCCATTAGGAACAATAGAGATATCATGTACCAAAATGCATGCATACCTATATAAAGAAAAATATATACTTTATGCATAGAAAAACACCCATTTTAGATAAAATGCCCATTTTAAAAAAATCTGCTTTGGCTTTAGATAAAGAGACACCATATAAAAAGAGGTATCTGCCTTCACTCTAAAATAGGTAAATCTTTGTTTGTAATAAGTAACACATTCCATTACATTGATAATGATTGGCTAAATTAAAAGATAATTTTTATAAAATGATGCATTTTTTTGTATATGACATTGGATAAACTGTCAAAAATGTATAAGAGAGCTTCAAATATTTATTGGAAATGTAACCAAACTGAAGGTACTTTTTCCCTCTCTGGTAGACATGCAAAAAAGCTAAAAAATATTGGGATCTAGCATGTATTATGACCCAGAAGATTTTAAAAGTGAACGTAAATTGAAACCAAAAAATTTTCTTTTGCGTTTAATGGTCAAACAAAGGGAAACATCTTATGGAAATTTCTTTTATATATGACAACAGCAGCAAGACTTTTATATGTACAAAGGTGGAAGGATCTACAAATACTTACAATGGAAGAATGAATGATGAAGCTGATGGATTTGACGGAAATGGTGAACAGGACAGCTTTGATTAAAGAAAAGACTGAATAATTTCATTTCCACTTGAAACCACTTTCGGATTTTTTTGTAAGAAACTAATATAGACAAATGTTAACTTTAGCATAACAGTCTGATGCAGGACCCAATACAAAAGCTCGGAAAACTAAATCTCTGATCGTGGTGACCAATCCAGATGGGATCCTGCAACATTATCCTGGGAGATATATATATTTGCCTTCATTCATAAAAGTTTAATGTATTTTTTAAATTCATATTTGTAACAAAGAAAGTCTGAAGTCATTCTTTTTCTGCTTTCTTTACTTTTTTTTCTTTTTACACCTCTGTCTTCTTTCTTTATTTTTTTTTCTTTTTTGAACCTTTTCAGTTATTTTCTGGTTTCAAAAATCAACGAAAGTAATAACTGGCTACATTTCTAAACTTCATAACCTTGTAAAAGTAGAAATAAAGAGATGTGGCATAGCTATCCACACAAAGCAACTGAAATAAACATACTTTGTACTTTCTACTGATTGTCTGGTGTGCCTCATTTCCAGCTTGGAATGAACCCAGAGAAAATGTTTTAATCCCAACACTGTTGTAGAGGTATTGTTTTTATAAATGTTTTTTATAGCTACGGAAGGCTGCAATAGGGGCTGTGTTAATGTGTAATGACATTTCATGTGGGAGGTAGCTTGGATTATGGCATGTTGGAGAACTGAATTTTTTTGAAAGCTTCATTAAGCCTATTTTAAATGTACATACCTTTGGGAAGAAATCTGTCGTTAAGTCTTTTGTTGCTGAACTGCAATACTGCTAGCTCTGGGGTTTCTGTTTCTCGCCAGAACAAAAGAGGTTTTGGTTGCATGTCTCCTATGGACTGGAAAATGCTCATTCTGTCTATGGGAAATCTGTAATAGCTTAATAAAGACCCAAGTATGCTCACTAGTCAGAGAATGCTCAGTGGCTCAAAAACTGGTTTGGGGCAGAAAAAATGAATCGTTGGGAATCTGAACAAAATGAAATCAGGTTTTCTGACAGAAGCCCATATTAAGTTATAACAGCGGTTCTCAACCTGTGGGTCAGGACCCCTTTTGGGGTCGAATGACCATTTCACGGGGGTCGCCAAACAACGCAGTCTGCCATTTTTCCCCCCTTTTCCTTATCTGTGCTACTTCCTTTTATTCCATTGGCTTTTGAAAGCCAATAGAATAGACTCTCTTGAATAGAATCTAATTCTATTGGCTTTCAAAAGCCAATAGGAATTGTCCAGCCTGTCTCTGCCCTGCTGAGCCCGTCAAAAGTCCCATTCTGCAAACGGTGCTGTACCAGTTGAGTAGTCCTTGACTTACAACCGGTTGAGTAGTCCTTGACTTATGACTGGTTGGGGGTCGTGGCATTAAAAAGGTTGAGAACCACTGAGTTATAAGAAATACTGCAGCAGAACTTTATTTATATAGGCTATAATAACAGAATCTGATATTCCTCTTAAACAAGAGTCAAGAAAGGGCAATCTTGAGGGGTTATTTTTTCCCTCACATTTTCTTGGTTTCCTGGACTGAGTTCCTGTTTTGCCTATGGCTTCTGTGCATCTTTTCCACAATAGACCTTCTACACAAGGGAGGTGTCAGGTCCCAAATCCTTGTTGTTTTCCCTGCATATGTGCTCTTGTTTGGGGCCTACCATTCTGCTGGGAGAAGAGGGGACTTGCTTTCGCTTGGGATAACTTTCGCTTTCTACTTTTTCTCTCCCACCTCTATCCACTTGAGAAAAGAGTGTGTCTCCCTTATCAGTTATGTAGAAGCGAAACTGGAGAAGACCTTGAGATGTGCGTCAACTGTGCCAGTTACACAAACATCATGCCACCTGTGGATTGGCTGAATTTCAAATGGACACTATGACTTTGTTGGGAGGAGGAAGATTGCTTGTTTAACTATACTGCTTAAGCGGGATTTCCCCCAGATCTCCTTGACTTTCCTACCGTCACTAACCTCTAATAAAAGTTCCTTTTGAGACAAAGCCTATTTTAAGAGTTCTGCTTTCTTGTGTGGTTAGCTGAGGTGGGTCCTTACAGGAGGTAAATTAATTTGCTGATTAAAAAAAAATCCATAATACAGGGATTGTTATGTGTTATCAAAAATTAAATACAAACATTAGTTAAAGGGACAACAATAATACTATTCTCCTTGAAATACCAAGTAAAGTTGATTGGGATTTTACTCCCTCTGACCTGTGTTTGCCTTCAGAAGTTGTGGGTGCCTTATCACTGGAGGCTTTCAAGAAGAGACTGGAGAGCCATTTGTCAGAAATGGTATAGGGTCTCCTGCTTAAGCAGGGAGTTGAACTAGAAGACCTACAAAGTCCCTTCCAACTCTGTTGTTCTGTAAATTCTGTGTTTAATTTTTAATTTTTATTTTTGTAGGTTTTTAATTCTAGTGTTTTCTGGATTTTGTTTTTGCACAATGCAAATATGAAAACTCCTGCACATATACATATTTTTCTTATACCTGTAATGGTATTGTCAAAAGAAAAGTTAAGAATCTGAAGACTTCAGGTGGAGAAACAAAAAAAAAAAAAGAAAAAGAAAAGAAAACTAACCCCATAAGCAAACTCTTGGCAATATATGAGCCTTATCCAAAGTGAATTATGGATGTTAAACAAAAATATATATTTCCTTTGCTTAGTAACAATTAGGCATATACATCTCATTAAAAATTGAAACCACTTTGTTTGTGAGCAGCTTTTACTGAGTCAAGCAGAGGGAATATAAAATTTGACGAGTCTCAAGAGAAAATTTGGCACTGCAATTAGGATTTTTTTTTTCCTCTTTTCAATTTGGTTTTCACCATTTACTTAGAAAAAATATCACAGTGCAGATGCGTGCACCAATAGTATTTGAGATTTTGGCTGAAACTACTTTTGTTATTTCTCTCTTTGACATTTTCTGTAATCTTGCATAGAATACTAGCAGATCAATAGCAGAATGAGCATCTATTTTTTATGGCATATCTAAAATTTATGGAATGTCTTGATCAATGTGAAATGCTAGCTGGAGAATTTTGGCAGCTGAACTTCATATACAGGAAGTTGTTAACTTAAAGTCATAACTGAGTCCAAAATTTCTGTTGTTGAGCAAGACAGTTGTTAAGAAGTTTTGCTCCATTTTACAACTTTTCTTATCACAGTTGTTAAGTGAATTACTACAGTTATTAAGTTAGTAACATGTTTATTAAGTGAATCTGATTTCACCATTGAGTTCGTTTGTCAAAAGATCACAAAAGTTGATCACATGACTCTGGAACACTGCAACCATCATAAATATGAACCAGTTGCCAAGCATCCAAATTCTGATATGTCACCGTGGAGATGCTGCAAAAGTCCTAAGTGTGTAAAAGGGTCATAAGTCATTTTTTCAGTGCCATTGTAATTTCAATCACTAAACAAATGGTTGAGAGTTGAGGACTACCTATATCTTAAAACTGCTGAGGCTAAGCTTCAATGCATTATCATAGTAGTGTTTATTTCCAATAGTGAACTGTCTGATCTTCAATTATTTAAAGTTTTTATCCCCATATCTGAAGAATACTTTTCACAATAAGATTACAATAGCTTTTTTCAACAAAATTTGAAATAAAACTCTTACAGCTACACTGCTGAACATCACCTGTATATTACATCAAATAAGCAAACACGTTTTTTCAGATAAGATGTATAAAAAAGTAGTGAGATCAGAACTCAGTTACAGTTATGTAATCATATGATGTGTCTTTTTAATCACACGAACCCTACATATATTCATTTAGGACCTTTATTTATAAATACATATGTGCTTATAGGTATTCCTCAACTTATAACCAAAACTGAGCTCAGAATTACATGGTGGTTATTAAGCAGGTCATTGTGAGACTGCACCCAATTTTACAATCTTTTTTTTTTTTTTTTTTTTGCAACAGTCAAATGACCACAGATGTGTGCTAGTTGCCAAGTACTCCAAATGCAATCATGTAACGGGGGGCAGTTATGATGGTCAGAACTTCAAAATCAGTTCATAAGTATCTTTGGGGAGAGATGTCTGGCATAATTTTGAACAGTCAATAAGTGAGAACTACCCATATTTTAAAACCTTTTTCTAAATTAAATTTGTAATTTTCCATTAGAGTTGAAAACAAATGGTTAACTTACATGGGATCATTAGTCTAAGCAGTCAATTGATATACTAAGCACAATATAACCTCAGGGATGTAAGCTTTAATCAAAAGTGAGGAAGTATTAACAATTGACAAGCTCTAGCAAATGCAAAAATCACTTTCTCCAAAACAATATGATAGGTAATAGATATCACAGTGCCAGTCTGATTCCCTGCCCCTAAATTGCTTGAGCAAATAAAACAAAACTACACGCAAAAACAAATAATAATTAAAAAAACCACAAACCAAAACCAAACCTGCAGCAAAGAATAGATATAAAAACTTAGAAAGGAAAAAGGGAGGACAATATTATGAGCTTTCGCACAGTGAAACCTAAGAGACCAGTAGATTTCTACCTTTGACCTCTAGATCAATATCTGTAGTTTCAGGAGGGAAGCTTATTTTGTATCTTGCTATTTTGTTGGCTTTTTCTCTCAATGAAAATTTTCCTGTCCTGGCTAAGTAGCAAAAAGAAAATCTTATAATAAGTAGCATAATCAGAATAAACTCAGAAAAGATGCTACTTTTTGCAAAAGCAATCTTGAATATTAGGTGGGGGTTGTAAAAGCTCATGCCAACTTTATTCAAGACCCTTCCTTTCCTGCTCCCACACAGCACCATAAGCCTTTACAAATTCCTTCCAAATGCAATTTATCCTTTTACTGGGAAATTACCTTTTTTCTATCAGTCTGACACAAGACCTGAAGCCATGGAACTAGCAATTCTTCCAAGGATTGCTGTAAAAGGAAACCTAGATCTCCCATTGTCCACTTGACCTTCTGCTATATTATACTGCTAGTCAAAATATTAGGAAGATGAAACAGGAGAGATGAAGAAAGAAATCATTTTCAATTTCATGCTATTGTTCCTTTATCTTGCACAGTTACTTATTCAGTAAGAGGAATGTATTACACCTAATACAAAGTTTGGTTGCAGACCATGGGAGTGTTATTCTGAATCCTTAGATTGTCTGAGAAAAAGACAATTACTTTTTTAAGAAAAAAAACTTTGGGAATAGATATTGAACAGGCAATGGATAGGCAATGGACAAACATGTAGAAGATAATTGGAGTGCATTCATGAATACCAATTTGTAGTCAGAAGATACAATGATAACTCCTTAATTTTGAAAAATTAACAAAATTGGACATACTCAACCACAGATTTGACTGAAAAACTGTTAACACTTTAGATCAGTGGTTCTCAACCTGTGGGTCGGGACCCCATTTGGGGTCGAATGACCATTTCACGGGGGTCACCAAACCACGCTGTCCGCCATTTTTTTCCCTTTTCCCTAGCTGTCCTACTCCCTCTTATTGGTGGCCACACCCATTTGGGGGTCACCACAACATGGGGAACTGTATTATGGGGTCACGGCATTAGAAAGGTTGAGAACCACTGCTTTAGATCAAGCCAAACCCAAAAGTGGTAGGGAATTCCTTCCTTGACACCTGGCACTTGGCAAATGGCTGATGGCTGAAGGCATGTAAATACTTAAAGATAACCACCATTTACATACCATTTAAAATATATAAACAAATTGCCAAGAACATATTTCCTTTAGAGTCAACACCAGATACGTAATCAGAAAACAGCACTAGATAACAATCAGGGAAGAAAACAATACTCTAATAAAGGAACATTCAAGGAGGAAGCCCTGGTGGTGTAATTTTATTTATTTATTTATTTATGAGACTTATATACTGCTAATGGTTAAAATGCAGTATTTCAGGCTATCTCTGCTCACAGTCTGCAGTTTGATCCTAACAGGTTCAAGATTAATTCAGCCTTCCAAGGTCAGTAAAATGAGGACCCAGATTGTTTGGGGCAAATATGTTGACATTGTAAACCAACCAGAGAGTGCTGTAAACTTGTAAAGTACTGAGGGGGGATTTATAAATCCTATTGCTATTGCTACAGAAAGTCACATCTCAAAAAAGACTTATAAGGTAAGCTACTATATACAAACAGTCAACAAATCCTATTCTGTCTACACATAGTCATTAGTCAAGTAATGAAATTTCTACAAGAAATCAATCAAGCTCAGAGAGCACTAAGAACCCAATAGAATTGTCAGAGAAAGATTTAATATAGATAAAAAGATAATGGAGATTGAACAACATAAGACAGAATTTGAAAACGCATTGTGTACATATGACAAGCATACAACTGCAAAAATAAATAAACTTCTGTTGGGATTTGAAATAGAAGAGGAACAGTTAAAGATTGTATGATAAAATGGACTATGAATTTTGGTTACAATATTGGGAGAGAATGGGATAAATTAATGGGAGATAATGTGGATAAAAGGACTGAAAATGCACATTCTGTTATAAGTTAAGAGAATTTTTTTATAAAATAAGATATTGTTGATATATGACACCAGAGAATTATATTCAGATATATAAAAGTATATATGTTGGAAATATGAAAAACGTGAAGGGCCATATAACTATACAGGGAAGACTTGTGAAAAATAAAAATAAAAATATATATAATAAAATAATATAACGATACAAAGAATTTTGAAGAATAACATTGACATGAAACACACTTTTCTTATTCAGGCTTATGGGTAGCCAGTTAGAAAACACTTACTGAATATTGATTTTGATATGATAAATGTAGCAAGATTATTATATGCACAAATATAGAAAAATATTGAAATATAAAAAATGGAGGATTGTGAAAATAGCAGAATTAGCAGTGATAGCAAAACTGCCCTATTTGATCAGGGATAAAATAATAAGTGCTTTTAAAAAAGAGTGAAATACTTTTATGGACTTTTTGCTGAAAATGGAAAAAAAGTGAAATTGCGATTTTTGGATTTGATCATTGAAAAAATGGACTGAATAAGAGTTTAAAGATTATTGTAATGTTGAGAGAGAAGGGATAATAAGTTTTGGTTTATAAATTTTGTTAAGAAGGGCAGAAATGCTTTTTAATTGCCTTTTTTCTTTCTTTAACTTATTTTTCTTCACTTTTCTTTTTTCTTTTTTTCTATATTTCTATATCTGTATGTTATCTAAGTAAAAAGTCTTAATAAAAATTATTTAAAAATGTAACTTGATTTTTAGATCAGAAAATTCAGTCTTCCGTTTGTCCCCAAACATTTGGGGGGCTGGGTGTTGTATGTCATGGTTCCACCTACTGACTTTCTGTCTTCCATATTTGATATACTGTACCTTGACAAATATACAGTAACAATAAGCTTTGCTTTACAGCTAAACTCAACTAGCTACATTGTGCCCAAAAGAAAACCTACAGGAAAGGAGATAGAATGCTGTACAGTCAGGTCAGAAATGTATTAACATGGGAGATCAAAGCAGCAAAAAGAAGCTATTCTGAAAACCCAAGGAATCAGCTCTCAACAAATGAACCAGCAAATATGTGGAAAACTCTTAAAAGTATCACTGGTTACAGAAAACCCCCTTTCAATGCTGAAGGGAATCAACAACTTTCAGATGACCTGAAAGTGTTTCACTGTAGGTTTGATAGGAAACCACTGTCACCTATCACCACCATCTCCATCTCAGATACATCAACAACAGCCACGCCTCCTACAACCAACACTTATCCATTGGAACTCCCATCTTTGGTGATCACATAAAATGATGTGCAAGGTCTATTTCACAGAAAAAAGCCTGGAAAAGCACCAGGCCCAGAAAAGATAACTCCTTCTTGATTGAAAGCTTGTGCTGACCATCTGGTCCCCATCTTCTCCTTTATCTTTAATAAATCACTAGAGATGTGCTATGTTCCTTCTTGCTTCAAATGCTCTACTATCACCCCAGTACTGAAAAAACTGGAACTGAATGACTACCAGTTGCTCTGAAATCCGTAGTTATGAAAACCTTTGAAAGGTTAGAGGTAGCCCACCTAAAAACCATCACAGATCCAGCTGTTAGACCCCTTGTAATTTGCTTAGGGAGCAAATTGATTGGCATATGATGCTGTTAATATGGCTCTGCACTACATCCTACAATATCTTGAATCTTCAAGAACCAATGCAACAGTCCTTTTTGTAATTTTCAGCTCAGCATTAAATACCATCATCATTCCAGATATTTTTCTAACTAATTCAGCTAGCTGTGCCTGACCACACTTGTAAGTGGATCATAAGCCTCCTAACAGACAGGAAGCGGCAGGTGAAGGTAGGCAAAATCACATCAAATACCTGTACAATTAGCACAGCCCCCCCTCCAGGACTGTATGTTCTCTCCATTACTCTTCTTTCTATAAACCAATGACTGCATCTCAAAGGATCCCTCTGTTAAAGTACTGAACTTTGTGGATGATACAACATTGATTGGTTTCATTTGGGACAATGACGATTTTGCATACAGATGGGAAGTTGAACAACTAGCCTTGTGGTGTGTCCAGAACAATCTTGAACTGAACACACTCAAAACTGTAGAAATGATAGTTAGGGTTAGGGTTAGGTTAGATTTTAGGAGACAGCCTCCTATTCCTACCATCTCTTACAATACTAGACAACACAGTATCAAAAGTAGAGACCTTCAAATTTCTAGGTTCTATAATATCTCAAGATTTAAAATGGACACTTAACATCAAACACTTCATCAAAAAAGCACAACAAAGAATGTTCTTCCTATACCAGTCAGAAAGCTCAAACTGTCCAAAGAGCTGCTGATACAGTTCTACAAAGGAATTGTTGAGTCTGTCATTTGCACCTCTATAACTGTCTGATTTGGCACTGAAACCAAACAAGACAGACACAGACTTCAATGGATAGTTGGAATTGCAGAAAAAACAATTGCTACCAGCCTGCCTTCATTGAGGATATGTACTGTATACTGCATATCACATCCTGGACAAAAACTGTTTCAACTTCTTCCCTCAAGACGACGCTATAGGACATTGCATGCCAGAACAACGAGACACAAGGACAGTTTGTTTTTCTCCATTCCATCACTCTGCTAAACAACTAATTCCTACAACACTATTAAACAATCTAGTAAGGCTGTATTAGTACTATTTTTCTCATTTTTCCTATTACCTATTTCCTTATCTTCTTATGACAACTTTGTTTTTTTTATCTTATGATTTAAATTGCTTTTAGTATCCTAGTATGATTTATGTTGTTTGCTTATTTAGTATCCTATGAGTATCACTAAGTGTTGTATTTTATGATTTATGATTATTGTATTTTATGAGTATGATCATGAGTTATCCTTTGTTGCTTGTATGTACACAGAGAGATTATGCACCAGAGACAAAATCCTTGTGTGTCCAATCACACTTGGCCAATAAAGAATTCTATTCTATTCTGTTTTTGGGTGAATGTGATAGTGAAATATTTCATGGAAATTTGCCAGGGAAGCAATCTACCTGAAGTAGCAAGTCTGGAACTTGGAGTATGCTGCTAGATGGTTAGAGACAGTGGTGGGATTCAGCTAGTTCACACCAGTTTGACAGAACTGGTAGCTAATTTTTTGTTGCCTAGGCCCAGAATGGACTTCCAGAAGCAGCATCCACACAGAGAACCAGTTGTTCACATATCTGAATCCCACCACTGTTTAGAGACCATAGTAAAAACCATGGCCAGGGAAACTTTTGCTCAGCTTTTTGTAGTGTGCCAGTTATCCTATCTTGATTGCCTTAGTAGAGATAATTCAGTCCATTGTTACCTTGACATTAGATTATACAAAATAATTTATAAATTTTGCATTAGAAATTTCTGAGAAACAGCAATAATTTCCCATGGACAACTACTGTGAGAACCACTATAGCATATAAACAAAGATTATATTGGGTAGATATTGTATTAGCTTCCAGTTCTTTTAGATACAATTTGGGTATAGTACTAGCCATAAATTTAAAGTCTTATAAGGTGATTTCACTCTCCAATATCTTTAGTTAACTCCTTCATGTTACTTAAGGTTTTCTTCTCCCTATTTGCAAAATTAGTGAAGGAAGCAGAGATAATGTGCCCCATTATCTACAACAATCATCCTCTTGGCTGAATGGTGTCTATCTTGATTTGCTTTAGAAATACTGTTCAAATAGCATTGTTTAACAGAGCTTTTGGTAATAATAATAATAGCAACAGTAATAATATTAATATTAATATTAATTAATATTAATAATAATATTAGGCTCCTTGGGTGCAATCCCAAAACAACTGGAGCACCACTTGAACACCATTGGCATTGACAAATTCTCTATTAGTCAATTGCAAAAGGCGGCCTTACTAGGAACTGCTTCCATCCTGCGACGATTATTATTATTATTATTATTATTATTATTATTATTATTATTATTATTATTATTATTTTTGGTTGAAACATCTAATTGTTATATACCCACTCATTGCCAAGCAGTTCAACAATATACTACAAGGAGGAGAAATTGAAAAGTGGCTAACAACTGGGAAAACCTACCTAATAATGAAAAATCCAGCAAAAGGGGCAACACCAGGAAACTACAGGCCAATTACCTGCATTACCAACAACTTTCAAATTACTAACTGGTGTGGTAGCTGATGCAGTACAACAGTATCTAGTTGAAAACAATCTCTGTCCACCTGAGCAGAAAGGAAACAGCCCCAATAGCAGAGGAACAAAAGATCAACTCCTAATAGACAAAATGATCTTGGAAAACTGCAAGAAAAGGAAGACCAACCTGAATGTGGCATGGATTGACTACAAAAAGGCATTTGACTCTCTGCCACATGACTGGATAATCAAGTGCCTAGAAATAACAGGAGTCGGTAGAAACATCAGAAAATTTGTGCAAAGATCGATGGCACAATGGAAGACACAGTTGCAGATCAATGGTGAGAGACTGGGAGAGGTTAATATCAAGAGAGGAATATTTCAAGGAGATTCATTGTCACAATTACTATTTGTTATTGCACTGTTTCCTCTGTCAACAATACTGAATAACTCAGGACATGGCTATCAAACATCAAAAACATCTACTAGACTATCCCATCTCCTTTACATGGATGATCTGAAGCTGTATGGAAAAACATCATCTGAAATAGAATCGCTGCTCAACACTGTCCGTATATATAGCCAAGATATTGTTATGGAGTTTGGCTTGGACAAATGTGCTACACGTACTATCAAACAAGGAAAAGTAGTGAAAACTGAAGGAATCAAGATGCCCCACGAAAATAACATTAAGAGTCTGGATGAGAAAGATTACTACAAATACTTGGGTATCCTTCAAGCTGACAACATCAAGCACACTGAAGTCAAGAAAAAGATTAGAGGTGAATACATCAAGAGAGTGAAGAAGATCTTAAAGTCCAAACTCAATGGAGGAAATACCATAAAGGCAATCAACACCTGGGCAATCCCAGTCATTCGGTACACAGCTGGAATAGTGGACTGGACTCAAGCAGAACTAAAAGCAATGGATAGGCAGACCAGAAAAATAATGACAATGAATCATGCCCTTCATCCACGCAGTGACATTGATAGACTTTATCTACCAAGGCAAATAGGTGGGCGTGGAATGCTACAAGTACATCAGATGGTTGAAGAAGAAAAAATGGCTTTGGAAGAATATCTGAAGAACAATAATGAAGATGCACTGAAATTAGTATAACAGGAAGGCTTACTGACTACTGGAGAGACCAAACTGGCCTACAAGAAAGACCAAATGAAGAACAGAATAGAGGCATGAGAAGACAAAGCACTACATAGCCAATACATTAAAAAAGTAGCTGGGAAAGCAGATATTAACAAGACCTGGCAATGGCTAAGAGCAGGAAAATTGAAGAAAGAGACCGAGGGACTAATTCTGGCTGCACAAGACCAAGCCTTAAGGCAGTGGTTCTCAACCTGTGGGTCGGGACCCCATCTGGGGTCGAACGACCATTTCACGGGGGTCGCCAAACAAGGCTGTCTGCCATTTTTTTCCCCTTTTCTTTGGCCACACCCCTGGTACCTGGTGATGTATAAGTGGTTGGGGGTCACCACAACATGGGGAACTGTATTATGGGGTCGCGGCATTAGAAAGGTTGAGAACCACTGCCTTAAGGACAAATGCATATAAAGTCAAAATTGAGAAGACAGCAACAGACACCTATGCAGTGCCACCTATGCAAAGAAGCTGAAGAAACAGTGGACCACCTGGTAAGATGTTGCAAGAAGATTGCACAGACTGACTACAAGCAGCGGCATGGCAAAGTAGCAACAATGGTGCATTGGAAGATCTGCAAAAAATATCATTTGCCTGTAAGCAAAAACAGGTGGCATCATAAAATAGAGAAAGTCCAATTTAACAATTGTCGATAAGAAAGACAAAAAAGTCTGGATAGTGGACGTGGTAGTGCCTGGAGATAGCAGAATAGACGAGAAAGAACTGGAGAAGATAACAAAATGCAAAGACCTACAAATAGAAATAGAATGACTGTGGCAAAAGCAAGCAAGGGTAGTACCAATAGTCATAGGTGCCTTGGGTGCAATCCCAAAACAACCTGGAGCACCACTTAAACACCATTGGCATTGACAAATTCGCTATTAGTCAATTGCAAAAGGCGGCCTTACTAGGAACTGCTTCCATCCTGCGACGATGTCTGTAATACCATCAAACATCCATATCTGCCTGTGCCAGGTCCTGGGTAAGGACTCGATAGGTAGACAAAATGCCAAATCCAGTCTGAACATCTGGCTGACTGTGCGATGATCAATAATAATAATAATAATAAAGTTGGAAGGGACCTTGGAGGTCATCGAGTCCAACTCCCTGCTCAGGCAGGAACTCTACACCTTTTCAGACAAATGGCTGTCCAGTCTCTTCTTAAAAACTTCCAGTGTTGGAGCATTCTTTGCTTCTGGAGGCAGGTTGTTCCATTGATTAATTGTTCTAACTGTCAGGAAGTTTCTCCTTAGTTCCAGGTTGCTTCTCTCCTTGATCAGTTTCCATCCGTTGCTTCTCGTCCTGCCTTCAGGCACCTTGGAGAATAGCTAGACTCCCTCTTCTTTGTGGCAGCCCCTGAGATATTGGAACACTGCTATCATGTCCCATGTTCCATTGTATTTGATACTTTAGTAGGAGATGCTATTTTGTACCATTTTATTTTTTATTTTTAATGTCACTGCTGTTTTTAATTGTTGTCCGTGATAATTGTACTGGAAAATGGTATATAAACACTGTAAATAAATAATCGCATAGATATGAGTTTAGAAATTACCATTAGGATTCAAATTAACTGCATTTTTAATTTACTGTGTAATAAAACAATGATTCATCTCGTGGAAAATAATGGCTAGTTTATCTGTGTGACTGCATTATTTGTGTTCCAGATGTTAACTTATTAGATAATTTTAAGGTTCTGCTTTCTTCTCTCCTTTTTTAAGTCACTAAGACTTCAAATATAAAATTCATTTATTATAAAAAGTCAACTTTTTATACAAGTATAGAATTTTCCATTCCTTAACTGAAGTCAGAAGGTTTGGTTCAAAGTCACCAGAGAATTTTATTCAGGTTTTCAACAACCCAAAATATACCAAAACTGTGAGAAATTGTATATGATCTAGGAACTAAGGAACTTGCTTAGAACTATTGAGTTAATTCACAAAAATTTGTGAATTAATTCAATGTTAATTCTTTTGTTCCCAAAATTGTGCCCAAGTATTATTCTTCTTTGATAAAATTGGCATTCTTGCTTATATTGATAGAATCTAGTGTATTTTATCAATGACTCATTTTTCCTGCTTATAAGGGAAGAACAAAGCAAAGTGTCATCCAGTTGGAAACCTGGATCAAGGTTTGGTCTTCGTCATCCTCATTTGTAGCAGTTGTTTATATTACAATCCCTTACTGATATTGTATTAGGTGGATTTTGGTTGGAACAGTTGGTCCAATATTTAAAGGGAATGGGGTAATCCATGTCCAAGAACAGTAAATGATCCCATTCCTTTCTGGTCTCTAGCTCAAACTTTTACTTCAAGGGTTTGGGTTACGAAAAACAGTTTAGGAAGTTTTAAAATATAAGTCAGATATCTTAAACATATTGATATTACATAGGTTACAGAGATGTTCCATTTTTACACCCTTATATTTGGTAAATGTCTTTGTAAAAAGCTAAAGGTCACATTAGATAAGGAATAATGAAAACGGACAGGTAAGAGTAATGTTGTGGAGATAAAAAGCAAAACATAATACAAAAACTCAGTGAGAAATATGATCATATCTGAATAGTGAATATTAAAATAAGATAATATAAAAATTATTTCATATCTGAGTTAAAGTAACATGTCTCAATGCTTCTAATGAAGCAGTAAGTGCTGAACATGGAAAATATTTTATTTATTTCTAAATCTATATAGACTACTTTAAACTTAGATATGAGTGAGCTTCCTTTTAATTTGCTTGTAATGCCATGACTAGTGACCCTTTAAATCACAAGCCAATTACAAGCTTGTAGTTCCAACTAATTACATTCTGGCAATACACATTTAGAATGGTAGCTTCAATATCCAGCTCATTAGGAGGCAGAAAAATAAATTACATATTTACTTGGTGTGTATCATGTACCTAAAAGTTTATAAGGGGAACTATACTTATTATAAAAGCAATATCACACATAAACTGAATCTTTTGCTAAATAAGCAACAGTGTAGAAAGGAAAAGAAATATAATTTTCTTTTTGTGTTAATAATTGTATAATTAAAAAAATATAGATATATTTAGAATGAATGAAATTGGACTCTGGGCAACATAAACTACTTCAAAAAACACCTCAGTGCAGGTCTGCACCTCTATAAAAGTTGCACTGATCACTAAACCATATTAGCAATAGAGGCTATTAGTTTTCCACGTACTCCGCTCCATCTGTTACCTGAATCCATGGCCATCTGTCATTTTCTGCTGCAGTCCATGCATTTATAAGACCTTTCTTGTTAAGTCGTGCATAATAAGGATACCATTTCTGGAGCCCAAAAAGAGCCCGATGGGTAGATGATGCAGTAATCTGTTGGTTAGAAATAATTCCTCCTTCCATTCCCAATGGTCCAGAGCATTCTGCGTAGGAAGTTCGGGAGGGGGCATTGAAAAGAAAGGAAGAAAAACAAGAACTTTCAAAACTGAAGCTATAGAATCATGATACTACAGTTTTGAAGATGGAAGATCCAACAGGAAAAATACAAAAATAGCCGAGATAGTATTTTAGTATGCTACCTTCCAGAATATGAGTAAGCTTGAATTTTCATTGCAAAGCAAACATAGCAATAACAAATAAATATGACAAAAATGCCAAATCCAGTCTAAACATCAGGCTGACTCTGTGACCAGGCATAAGGCTTTCCAATTTACCAATAATTCAAAATTCTGCTTAGAGTCTATGCAATGTAATTAGAAAGGTTTCCTGTTATCTTACATTATAGAAAATGCATATGATGCACACACAGAATTGTGTCCTAAACTGAATTCCCTTATAAAGTCATTTTGTTATATATTTTATTGTATAATGTTATGTACATTTGTGTGTGTGTGTGGGTGTGTGTGGGTGTACAATCCTCCTTTTTTATTGTATTTGTGCACTGGTCCTCTGAATGCTATTTATTAATCAAAACCAGAACACAGTCCTGGATACTTTGTATTACAACCTCTAGTAACGATGTAGCAAATACTGCAGTATAGCCTGCTTTGTACAGTAACTGGGAGATAACTGTAAAAGCAAAACATTACCATGCAATTTTACCTGACCTAGGTTCTAGAAATAACTTTATTATTGTACTCTTATTCTTTCTTGGGTTTGTATGTATTACAGAGAATATAAATTCAGACTTCTTTTTTATTGTTTTAAAACCGTTTTGATTAAGACACCAATTTTGTAGAATGCTTATTTATTTCCTTTAATAATATAGACTATTTTTTTCAGTATTGAATGATTTCTTGTTGAATTTATGGATCATTAGAATTCAAGCTAAAAGTCACCCAAAGATTGGTCAAAACTGTTAAATCCAGCTTTTCCAAACCAGTGATCAATTAAATTAGCAAATAAGTACTTTCTAGTTACATTAAGAATCAGGTGTTTGAGGGCAATCACTAAGAACAGATATTTGAGGGCAGCAATTTATATGGATTGTTGGCTGCATGTGTACAATAAATCCAAAATCCAGTTGCAATGAATTATTTTAAAAAATAACATGTAGACCTATTTCAATTACTTAAGAAAACAGATTTCAGTCTAACAAACGTTGCTTAAACTGTATCAGTTTTAGATCAAACCAGGTACATCACTCTTTCATTTAGTTTCGGAAGATGCTTCCTAATACTCGGCAGTATGATATCGTAGATCCAATTATAATAATGTAGATGAATTCATTGAAATCTGAAAATTGACTATTTTTCTAATTGTACAACAAAAATATAATTTATTGCAAATAAGGTTGTGCCAAAAGAGGTTCTGAATGTGCTGAGAAACATGAGAACCCCAGAACATTTCACTGTCCTCATGATAAACTTATACACAAGTCAGGAAGCCACATTTTGAACAGAACATGGCAAAAGAGAATGATTCCAGGTTAGCAAAGCAGTACAAGGTTATATATGCTAAATATATAATAAGGGGAAGAATTGGAACTGAAGAAGGTAAGTGTGTTTTTAAAGGAAGAAACATCAATAATCTGCAGTTTGCTGATGATACTATCCTGATAGCTGAAAATGCAAAGGATCAGCAAGCCCTATTATCAAAGATTAAAAATAAAGGAGACCAAAATAATGACAACAGAGAATAAATAGTCTTAGAATTGAAATTGAAGACACTGAAGTGATGGATAGCTTCTGCCTTGGATAGTAAAAGCCATGAAGGCCTTGGAAAAGATATTCAAATGCTGTGATGTGTCTATACCTAGAAATATCAGAATCATGAAAACCATGGTATTCTCCATGACACTCTACGGAAGCAAAAATTAGATTTAGGGAAAGTATTGACTGTTTTGAATTTGATGTTGGAGAAGACTCCTGAGAAAACCATGGAGAGCCAAGAAAAAAAAGCAACAGATCACTGAATAAATCAATTCAGAAGTCTCATTTGATACACAAATGACCAGGCACACTTTGAACATATTATGCAAATACTTAGGTCTCTGGAAAAAGCTCTAATGCTGAGAAAGGTAGAAGAAAAGAGAAGAGGAAGACCAGCAGGAAAGTCGATGGATTAAATTATAGTAGTGATGAATGCATCATTTTGAGACTTTAAAGAACATGTTAAGGGTATGATTTTCATGGGGAAAATTTATCTATGTGATTATTAGAAACTGGAAACAACTTGTGGTACAAAAAGGTGGTTTTGCAGTGGTGTGATAGTTTAAATGCATTACTTTCTTCTATCCTATTAGCAGTGCTTGGTAAGACATCAGCAGCAGTTCCGCACCATTTTTGTATTTCAGGCATGTAAAAAGCAAATCTGTCTGAGACATCTGCGATTTCCTTCTGCTAATAACTCATTTTGTGAAATTAGGTAACTGTGGCCATGCTTAGTATAGCATTATATCCGGACTGCAAGCAGACAATTGATTATAGATGACCCTCAGTATTATAGTGTTTAATACTGATTCATGCATAAACATGTCAATGTGCAACGTGCCATTCAGATTCATTTGCAGTTACAGTGTTTAGCATTAGGGAGAAATAAAGCAATGACCATATGAAAGATCATTATAGGTGGTCTGGAATGAGCATTGCAAAAGCTTGTTTGGTTCAAATTATAACCATGTAAGAAACAGAATCTCAGTGGGTTATTATTGGTCTTTTTCTATCCACAGTTTAAAATCTTTTCTGCAGACAGCCAGAATAAACAATAATGCTCAAAAATATTGGAAGAGCTATTCCATTAGGTTTCCATTAGAACTGGCTCTGTATTATCATACCATAAAAATTTATGATTATGATTCTGGGAACAGTCTTAGAGAACTATCTGTTGCACTGACAGCCTTGTAAAACAGTTGGCAACCATGAATTACTGGTTTGACCTCAGTTCTGCACACATTCAGAAGTAATTGATTGAAGATCCTACTGCTTTAAACTTCACAAAATAGCACATTTTCCTCTTCCATGACTAAATGTAATTACTGAAAATTCAGAAAGCATTTTGCCTATAGTCAAGGTTTATACTTATGCTCATGGAAGATAATTGCATCTCCTTGAACTTTGTCCTCTATTGTAGAAGCATTCTACTGTAAACTAAGGATGTGTACTTTAATATTTAGTTCAAAAATACAATACTAAATCCTAAAGGCAGCCTTTGCTGATTTCAGATTTGTATTTTACTCTATTTCTAGAGTAAAATTAGGGGATAAACTTAACAACTTTACAATTCAAAGGTATTTATTATTACTCATTTGCAATTTACAAGTTATATTACTTGCTGTAACACTTAACTGCAATCTTAAGAATTAGATGTTATATTGAAAGTCAGCTTTCTAGGTGTGTCCTAATGCCAAGGAAGTTCTCCAAGATTATATTTTATTCTTGCTTCTTTTTAACTTCTATGTTAATTTGCTGGTGAAGTATTTTACTTTTGATATACATGTTTCTAAATTTGTGGAGAGAAACAGCTTATTTTATTTTATGAAAATAATATCCTGATACTATTAAAGTCTTCAGTTGCTTCAGGAAAGCCTTAGAGATTCTTAATCAGGTAATTAACTGATAATAAATTAACATTAATTGTTATAAAACCAAGATTATGGTTGTTGCTACAAGACCAAGGGCCAATCAAGTGCCTATAGAAGCAAGGATGATTTTTCCCCCAACTATTTTGTGTTATCCTGTCATCAGCCAGTAAAGAAAAAAATAGGGAACTTTGTGGGTTCAATTAATTCTCTGGGAAGAATATTACGTATGTATGTATGTATATGTATATATATACACACATTGTGTGTATGTGTGTGTGTTTATGAGTGGTGTGTGTATCCTATCTTTCTTTTTAAAGAAATATAATAAAATTACAGAATTTTTATGTCAAATGAAAATGATGAACTGTGCAGGGAGTAACATAGATCAAAGCAAAATTATGGAAGTGAAATTGTATTTGACATACATATAAAGATAATTCTCAGGCAAATGGGAGAAGATTCAGAAATAATGGCTGGCAAGAAATTACTAATCTTTGTAGGGGCAGAATATCTAAGTAGATGAACATTACCTGTCTGATTCAGATGATAGCAATCACGCAGCACTTGTGATGTGCAGCCTTACATTCAATCTGAAGAAAAGAACATTGCAAGGCATGAAAAATAACTACATTTTTGCTAAGTGTCCCTATGGGAAAGGAACTCATATTCCAAGAAATCCTAGAATGAAACCTTTTTTCAGATAAACATAGGATAGTGAAATGGGTTAGTAATTTATGTACTAGACCTTACTCTACATGAGGTGACTTTAGAAAAGTTTTCAGTCACATTTATTAAAATATCCCAAAGTCTCAGAATGTTATATTCTCCCTTTTAAAATTGTGAAAAATGGAAAGCTCCATTTTAGTGGCAGATTAATGCTAATGGTATATTAGTCAAGACAATATCTATCTATTCATTGATAGTACTGTGGCAAAAATAAAAAGAAGCTCTAATTCCACTGATTATTGAGTTTGATGTTCTTTTGCTCCTATCAAGGCCTGCTCAAACATATATGGCACCTACATTGACTGATGAAGCCATTTCCCACTGAAATAAAGATTTGCATTTTAGAATGATTTTGAAAGAGGTGCCTCCTAAGCTTTGGTGCCTTAAGCTAGTGCCTACTTTTTCTTAGCTTAAAACCAGCCCTGGTTCTTATTCACATTTAGCAGCTGACAGATTAATCCAAAGGAAATGCAGCAATGTATAATCTAGTATTTTGTTCATCAATCAAGAAAACCAATAATGGATCATCAAGTAGTGATGGGATCATAGTAATCATCAAACTACTGGCACAAAGACTAGGTTAAAACTATCTTACTTACACATTATGCAGAAACCTAGTGTTCTGCAGAAGGCTCTACTGGTGGGAAAGAGAAGAAAAAGACAACCAGCAGCAAGATGAATGAATTTAGTAATAGTGGCAATGAGTGCATCATTGACCATGTTAAAAGACCATGTCATGGGGAAAATATATTTGGTCACTTAACAGCTGATACTGATTTCATAGCATAAAATTAATCAATTCTTGTACATTATTGTGTTGTTTCTGGAAAAAATATCCAACATAAAAGTGAAATATTGTTAAAGAAATATATTTAGTATAGGAACAAAATGTGTTTCAAGGGTGAGACTGAAGAGAACTGCACAAACATTACAAATGCTAGCCAGATTCAAAATGATAATGAAACGCTCAAGGAGATACCCCAAAATTGGACATCACAGAACACATATTAAGACATGCCCATTGCCTAAGAATAGATATATTTCTTCTTGCTACTCAGGGTCAAATCAAGGCATATGTTTTGCTGTTTGTTTGTTAGTTTCTAAATACAGAAGGTATTCCCTAACCCAGGATTGTCAAACTGCTGGCCCAAGGGCTGGATGCATCATAGCGAAACTACACCCACCCTATTGCTGGCAATGGCAAAAAAATTGTGACACGTCAAGTGACGTTGCGAGTTTGACACCCCTGCCCTAACCCCATGCCAGAAGTCAAAATAACTGCTAATTTAATCTTACTTGTGGATCAGCAACAAGATTGTTTTCTATTGGGTCCAAGGAATCTTTTAGGAAGGCAGGGCAAGATGCAGAATTTGTAGCTTTTAACATCTCTCTAGCATTGCTGAAACATTATTTCAGCTTTCCATCCTCTGTAACTTGAGGAAAAGTTCTCAGTTTTTCTCATCAGAGGCCTGGCTATAATCTTCCCCACTATTGATTGTGGAAGAAACCAAGGGCACAGTAAGTACCAATTGTAATCTAACAAATGAGATGGAATCTCAATGAAACATCAACCTGCAGTTCTACAGTTTCTGATATTAGTGGTAGCTTTTCTTTAAAGACAAAACTATAAGCAATGTTTATATTGCTACAGCTTTCTGTTCAACATCTTTGCCTAACTGTATGGCTGGTGTTGGATGCAACTTGCTCTGTTAAATAACCATAATCTAACACACATAGTTTTACAGGAGATGTGATTATATGACTCTTACTTTCTTTGGTTGTATCCAATGCTGCATAAATGATATGAAAAAAGGGGAGGGAGGGGGAAGGAGAAGGACAGGATTATGTAGAAATTTTTCATATTAATACCAGAATATGCAGCAATGATGGGAGAATCTAGCCTGATTTTTTATCATCTTCCACAAATCCTCAACAGCTTAGTCAAATGAGATTTGAGTGAATAAATATTTCAAGGGCTAGGCATAAGATAATTACAGTTACCATGTGCTCATTTATTTAAGACAGGGAAGCATTAATACAGAGAAATGGTTCAATACATTTATAGCCCCAGAACAACTGATTTCCAGAAAAACATCCAGAAACATGGGTGAAGTCTGATTTATAGCAAGAAAATACTAAATATCAAATTAAAGAACATAGCAACTGCAACTTTGAATGAAAAGATCACTACCCATGTTTGAAATTTGTAGACAGCAATTGTTAGTAAGGTAACAATTGTTACTAGTGCAGCCTCAAAAAAACATCACATAAGCATTTGTCCTATCTAGGAAAAGAAAATATGCATGGAAAGATAGGTTTTCTATTAGAACAGGGGTGTCAAAGTGCCGGCCCGTGGGCTGGATGTGTCATGGCAAAACCACACCCACCCCATTGCCAGCAATGGAAAAAAAGTCATGATACGTCGCGACACATCACATGATATTGCGAATTTGATATCCCTGTATTAGAATGTGCATGAGACATGTGGTCCCTCTGCAACAATATAACACTTATTGATTCTTCATGAGAACTCAAGTTCTAAACAACTACAATTTGCAAAACCTATTACCAGGACTTTACCTCCAGCGTCTGTGTGATGTGAAATGCAGTAAAAGCTTTTTTTGTTTTAGTCCTTCTATCCCTAAAGTATAATAATAACAATAATGAACTATAAGCTACTCTACTTTTTATGCATTGTATATAATAGTTTCTTGTTATATTTGCTAGACGTTCTGAGACCTATAGTGTGATAACATGGCTAAAATTTATTTGTTTGAAAAATGTTTATATAAATCTCCTAACAGTGATCTGCAAGCAATCGTTTTATACAAAATTTCAAAAATGTCCTGAATTGAAGATATTCCAAGCTAATTTCAAAATAAGAATAAAATGAAGTTAACAGATATCTTAATAGAACATCTGTTTCATAATATAAAACTTATATCGAATGTCCATAATTGCACAAATTTCTTATAATTACCAATGTTTAAATAGGTTAAGCTATAGTGAAAAAAACTTGGCTTAATTAGAAGCAGGTGCAGTCTATTATATAGTATATTATGTTATATATTATATAAATCATTAATTTACATAAATAGCTGATAATTTTCAATTACACTATTTCTATAAATATATGCAATGATAGTTTTTGTAATTACAATATTGCTACACAATTAGGAATTTGATATGCTATAAACATTTGTGAAAGAAAAGGGAGCTTTTCTACATTAATATTATAGTCTCTGAGAACAATCTTGTACTAAGATTATAGCTAGCATTTCAATATGCCATAGTTTATGTTTATAGTTAATGAATATTACTACTTCAGGAATTAAAGTTTCAGAAATCTATGGTTGATTTTTCTAAAATGTGATTTTTAACATTTCTCTGGCTAATATGGACATAAGCTCATCTGTCCATCTTATTATATATGGATCATAAATCTACCTTACAATTAACTGTAGTTAATGGAAGTATAAAAATAAGAGAATTTTCCAAGAAAGATTTTATGTTTTGCCACATAGATCAGTATAATTTATATACAATGTACCCCAATATTCCAATATTTCATATTTTTCCCTTCAACAATATCTTTTGCATCTCAGCAGTACAATATAAAATGTGTATAAAACCTATTTCTTTGACAATTTTAATCAAGGATGACACATGAAACTGAGGCTTATAAAATTGGACCACCCACTGCTGAGCTACCAGTTTTTCATATACAAACTTAAGAGTAAATTGTAAGCAATGCTGTTGAGTTTTATATTCATGTAGTAACCAATTAGCCTTATAGTAAATGATTAATTGACTATTTATTTATGTTTCTTTGCTACATATACACAATAACAATGATTCTAAATAGTTTATAAGTTCTTTTAGATTTAAAGTTGTCTTGTTCCCAAAGACCAGAACAAATGATAATTTTTCATAATTAGAACATCCATTATTTCCTTTTAACAGTTCCAAATAAGAATGATAATGATGAAAGAGCAATTGGTAAATATTGCTTTGTTCCTTCCTTGAATTAAAAGATGAATACATAAATATAATCCCAAACACGATTATACAAAATCAGTCTATCTATTTTCTGTCTGTCTGTCTGTCTGTCTGTCTGTCTGTCTGTCTGTCTGTCTGTCTGTCGTCTGTCTCTCTCTCTCTCTCTCTCTCTCTCTCTCTCTCTCTCTCTCTCTCTCTCTATCTATCTATCTATCTATCTATCTATCTATCTATCTATCTCCAGGGATGGGATTCAAATATGTGAATAACTGGTTCTCTGTGTGGATGCCGCTTCCGGAAGTCCATTCTGGGCCTGGGCAACAAAAAATTAGCTACCAGTTCTGCCGAACTGGTGCAAACTGGCTGAATCCCATCTATCTATCTATCTATTATCTATCTATCTATCTATCTATCTATCTATCTATCTATCTATCTATCTATCTATCTATCTATCTATTTCTTTTTATCAGGGGAAAAAGAGAAAAAGATGAGGAAAAAAAATGCAGAATTGTGTGAATTCTGAAAATACAGAAATTATAAAAAGTATTCTACTAAAATAGTGGAATGTAGAAAAAGCTGCTGAAATATTCTATAGAGAGTAATTATAAATCTACTCAGGCTACAAGAGATTGTATTAATTGAGCCAGCTTTATGTTATCTTCATTTAAATATTGATTTTTTTGATCTTCTTTCATAAATATTTACTTTTAACAGTTACACACTAATACTAGAAGAATCAGGGTGAAATTTGTGTATTTAGGGTATACTTACTATATTGGCAATTTCTTCCCATGAATTCACCTGGGCACTCACAGGAATAGTTAGCTACCAGATCTGTACAAATACCATCATTCTTGCAGGGTTCAGCTTCACACTCATTCACATCTGTGGGGAAGGAATTAAATCCTTAGTCAAAAAGTCTCCATTATCGGAACAAGTTCAGTACTTGGAGAGATTGCCTATAAAAAGTATAAACATGTTTTCAGTGAAGGAAAAATTATGTATACTTCTGTCTTTTTTGGATATGTAATTAAGAGTCAGGCATTTGTTAGTAAAAAAAACATGGAATATAATATAATCAAAAGAAACATTTTAACATCTACATTGGTTTCTATGGAACAATTGCTTAATTCTCAAATCCTGTTTATTAAAACAAACACAACAAACAACCTCTCTCTGAATTTTGCTTGAACTAAGTCCATGAAAACAAAACTGCAAAATAAACTATTAACTGGAACAAGAAGTATATTATTGACTACTCCTAACTTTAAGATATTGCACTATATCAAAATGCTGCAGTTGGTACCATAGTCTGTACTACACCAACTAGGTATTTAATAAGTTCTGGAATTCCTTCCAGCATCCTGTTTTGGGATTACAAAGTAATGATATATTGCATCTCTGGATATGTTTCTACTTTCCCTTTTTCCCTATATTCCTGGATATGTTATATCTGGGTGAGATTTTGTGTGCTGAGAAAGAGGGTGAGCTGTACACATTCTGAACTAGTTCCCATGGCCATATGGGAGAAGACAGAAGAGCTTAGCGTGAGCTTTTTCCTGTTACCCAATTAACATTCTTAAAGATTTCTTCTTTGGACTGCATTGAGTTCCAAAATAATACAAATATTGTTTCTTTAAAGGTACTAATTCAGTAACTTATACTCTAGGATTTAGTTGTGGAAATGTGTACTTCTATGCAATTTAAACAGTCGTACAAAGAATCCTAGAAGTGAGTCACTATAGCTCTTTCTATCCACTAAGAATGAATGTCATGGAGTCCTGCAAAAGTTGTAGTTCTCTCTCCCTCCCTCTCCCTCTCTCTCTCTCTCTCTCATACACACACACACACACACACACACACACACACACTCCCTTAGATTGAAATGAAAATACACTCCTATCAACAAATGGTTCAAATCTGCTAGCATTGGATTTTGCCCAACCTGACTGATTCTTTGTTGATTGAAAAATTTCTAAATTACACACACACATAGATTCAATATTATTCCTTCTTTTAATTGCTTTTAATATACACTGAGATAGCAATCTTAGTAATTCATTATTTTCATTGTAATTTCACATATTAAAAATGTTGCCTTCAGGGCAACAATCACCATAATCTTCCTTGAACTCTATTACCATGATTGACTATATATATATATATATATATATATATATATATATATATATATATACATATATATATACGTGACTTCGTCGAAACGTTGCCAAGACACTTCCAATTTTACGTGGGAGAAAACCCGAACAACCAAAGACCTACATATATATATACATATATATATATATATATATATATATATATATATATATATATATATATCCATAAAATGGTTTATTTTATTATTTTTGTTACTGAAGAAGAAATGTAGGAAATGGATAGAGTCAAAACACTATCTGTAAGAATAATTCTGATCTACAAACAGAAACACTATTTCATGAAAGTACAAATTTTGTGTGAAAGCAAACTGGCAATTTTAATAATTTATCATAATAGAATAGAATAGAATTGGAAGGGACTTGGGAGTCTTCTAGTCAGCCCCCTGCTCAAGCAGGAGAACCTATACCATCTCAGACAAGTTCCTGTCTAGCCTCTTCTTAAAAATCTCCAGTGACCAATCTGTGACCAATTAACACATCATGTTGTGCTAATGCAGTCTATGGAAATTGTAAGGCATCATCTGTGCCACGATATTTTGAAGAACTGAGGTCTACAGCCAACTTTCATATAAATGAATACTTATAGGACTAAAGGTTCTGAGTTGTAAAAATTCCATCATTAGGTAGTTATTAGCAACAACAGTTTTCTGTATCTTTCTGGTATTTTGCAGTGCAGATCCAGTAGACCTATGAATATTACCAGGCAGCAGCAATGTGACTGTTAGGCAATAGACTAGGTAGATGAAAACCAACTCCTAGTTTGGCTCTTCAATTCAGTTTAAATGGAAACACCAGCCATTAAGATAAGTGTCCTGATTCCATTCACATACGCACACATCACAGGTGGGATAAAGGTTTTATCTGAGGCTTTCTCATTCCCAAATAGTCTTCTCCAGAAATTCCCGGCCAACAACCACACAATCCCCCAAGAGTTCACAGTTCAGTCTAGGAACAAACCCAATATAAGTCCACTGGGCAAGACAAGTCAGAGATAGGCAGAGACAAGGCTAAGGCAAGTCCGTGAAGCAAAGGCAAAATCCATGAAGGAAGCCCAGATGTCAAGATGCAAGCAAGGTACAAAGTCCAAGTCAGGAAAGGACATTCAAGGCAAGAAACACAGAGGTTGACAAATGCAAGGCAAGGAAATGGATGCATTCTTCCCAGTGTTGTTTCACTCCACTTGCTGAGCTAAATAGCTGCTGCCTGGTGCACTCCACCAAGAAGGATGAGGCTGCCACCTCGGAAGTAGCTTGGCTGACCTTCATTGTGCCTGCCTCCTCTCAGCCCTCAATGCTCTTGGATCAGGAAGAGGAGGCAGTTCTTCCTCATCTCCACTGGCCAGCTGTAGCTGCATGCTCTGTTCAACTGAAGCCTGGGAATTCCCATCTGCAGCTGTGTCCCTTCTGTCCCTAGATCAGCCAGCCACTTGTCCAGTTACTCCCTCCTGCAATAGCTCCATAATGCTTGGCTTCTCCACTCCTGACTTGGAGCCTCTGGCAACCTCTGGACATTCCTCCATCTTCCCCTCTGATGTGCCTGAAATGGCTCTTCCTCATCAGAATTGGTATCTAGAGAGGCATCTGGGGAAGCCATCACACTATTTTCAGGTATTAATTATGAACCACATCCAGTGAAATTTAAAATATTTATTCATTGTTCAAATATAGTGGCTTTGCTTTACCGAGTTTCATTCTCTCCTAATAAACTATGCTCAGGTTCTTTTAAAATTATTTCTGTTTGCTTACATAGTATCTTCTACTTTTAATTCAGTGATGAACAATGTCCAACTTACAGGCATCCATTTTGCATGAATTAAATGGGTTGTGAGTGGTTGTTTTTTTAAAAAATGTGAAGTATTGCCTAAAGAGATGAAAATATTCTCTTTAAAGTTCTGGAAAGCAATGGGAAAGATGGTGCTGATCTGCTTCAAGATGACTTTTCTTTTAGTTTTTCCATGAAAAAAGAGCAAACTTCCAAAGCTATGTTCAAACTAAATTAATACTTTCTAAAAAAATGGAAAAAAAGGATAGTGGAAACATTAAATATATTCAAGGTTTATTTAAGTAACACTTGTTTCAGTATAGAGGCTGAAACAAAATTCTTATTAGTTTACACATTTTCAGATAAATACATTTTACTAAATGATAAAAATGAGAATTAGCATTTGGTTTATGATATGAGGCAAACTCCTGTTGATTAAAGCATATTTTTTTTTATTTTGTTCCTTCATACTTTATAATACAACTCCTGAAATCCTGTCTATGCAAATTTCATGAAAAAATGTTTCAGAATGTACAAAAGCACTTTAGAAAACCCCTGCTTTTGAATTGTGAAAACAGCCATCTCTTTTTCGATCTTTGCTTTGGAAGATACTCCTCAGACATGGAGAGATAGCCAGGAGCAGGTACTCAAACAGCCAAAAGAGAGAGTTTCGCTTTTACAAAATTTGCTTATAAAAAGTAAGAATGTTTCTATCCCTTAATTGACTTATGAGGGCTAGCTGAATTCTTCATTAACCCACAATTTTAGAAGTGCTTTCAGTCAAGCACCAGAGTATGGTATAAAAGTCCATCTGTGTACTTCAGACACCAATGTGATATTGCAGCACCAGTTTATGCCTTGATTCTTCCAAGGTTCCTTGCCCCACATGACCTGTGATATTTTCAACACTGTAATTGTCAAAGAAATTGTCAAAGACAGAGTGTTGTGTCCCAAACAGGCTGGTAGTGGTGAAGTAATAAAACCAGCATTGGGGCATTGCTGGACTGTTACGTGTATTGTGATAAGAAAACATCAGAACCTGCATCACAATAGTACAGTGTTTTTCTTTATTTTAACAAAAGTAACAAATTCTGTGTTGACTCTGTCTTTGGGTAATTACAGGGAAGGTTGGAAGGGAGATTTGATGTCACATATATTATGATGTCACTGTGCCAATGATATAAACTATTTTAATCATTCACACAAAGCAAAGCATGAAGCACAAGCAGCATGTTCGGGACATCCACAATAACTATACAAATCAATTACATTTTAATTTCACTGTTGATTAAAGTTTATAACTATAATTTGATATCTGGACTTGGTTTTATTCCAACTAAATATTAAATATTTAAATTTAAATAGATATTTAAATATCTAAATATTAGAGCGTGGATAAATTCCAAGCACAAAAGTATGAATGAAGCTTAAATTTACATAATTGTTGTAGATTTGTTTACACCTTTAAATTATTCTATTAAAAACCTGATCATTTTGCTGGGTAAACATCTTTTTTAAATCTTTAGTTATTACCCTCTTCCTTTCAGACTTATGATGTCCAACAATAATTAAATGCTTTTTCTGTAATGATAGCAATTTAACAAAAGCAGCAAAATGAGCAGAGTGCTCCTGGCAATCAAAGCTTCTGTTTTAAGCAAACTTTTCCCATTGTAGTTTTTATTTTTTGCTGCTCTCAAGAGTTTAATTGAGACTTTTATTTAATTTAGCAGTTCTTGTTGAGCTGTATTGATAGCTGATCAACATGTAGAGAGCTCATCTTTATTGAAGAAGTGGTATTGAAGACTGAAGAAAATTAGCCCCAATTTTTTTTTTTTAAAAAAAGGATTTTTATGCAGAGAATAGACAGGATGTCAACTGCATAAGAGCTAGAACTGCTACCATATTGAGGAGGAAGAAAATAATTTTTTGTATGAATTAGAACAAAGCCAAATTTGAAACAAGTTTTAGTCTCCTCAATCTTAAAGAGATATTAAATATATTTTGTATAGTTAAGTGTATGTGCTCAGAGACTAATATATCTGTGCGAAATGTATAACTTCATATGCCACCCCCAAAATGCACAATGGAAAATTCATAATGCAAACTCAACTATTGTTTGAAATTGAACGCATGACATTGACTTGGTCACCTTATCATTTTAGTTAATAATCAGACCAAACCCACTTAAACAAAATTGATAAACCCCCAATTTTACTTAGACAAATAATAATCTATACAATGAAAATTGTACAAATAGTTCTCATCCTCAATATTGTTCATTAAAAAAATCTGACAAAATTTAATTGTACTTTTACCATGTCTACTTTTGCAATTCACCCATTTTTCCACAGCACCTATTCCTTTACCTTTATTTCTTAAAAACCAATTAAGATAGAAAAGGCAGCCTTAGAAGCCTAAGACTTCTAAGAACAACAATTAAATAATTTGATATTGTCATTGTCCTCTGTACAATACTAAAAACTAAAATCCAATAAAAGGGAATATCTGAGCTCAGGATTGAAATATGGAGTCCTGGGTGCTCTCTGAACTTAGTTGTTTGCTGGCATATTTTTCATTACTCAACCAAATAACATCATCAGTGCAGCTGACTGGGGTTTGTTCTCTATTTATATGTACGGTAGTAAATTGGCCTTCCATTTTTTGTTATGAAGCTTTCTCCTTGGTAGTTCCTTGATCAGGGTATTAGTTTCTCCTTGACTGTTTGTCTAATGTTAATCCATGCTTATCAAGGTATTGATTTCTGGAAACAATGCTTTCTGGTCTTTTATTTCCTTCTTAGCTTTTTTACTGTCTCTACATATTTATATTTCCAAGAAAAAAAATGGATATAGAGAAATACAATAGTAAAACAAAGTTTAATAGGATGATAAAGTTAAACACATGAATTATTTATACTCTAGAAATGTTTAGAATGTCTACAAGTTCAGCTGCATAGTTTTGGCTAAAGTAATATTCTTCATTCTGGTATTCTTTTTCACACTTTGTTGCAGATTTCTGTTTGAAATTATTAAGCAGCATATTTTAAGCATATTTCCCCCTAGGCTCATGTGGCAAAAGCCACTCAGTCTTGGGAAAATATGTATTTGGCTGAAGGAGATTTTGACAAGTGCTACATCCATGCCCACAATTGCTCCAGATCATATATTGCCTTTTTAACTTTTATAAGAAATAAAATCTTGGGAGAAATAGATGAATGGAATTTGCACCTGAGGAAAAATTTAGACATAAATGTGTCTGGGTGAAAAATGGGTGAAAAATAAAAAAAAGCCATTAGAGCAGATGTGGATACCAGCTACAAGAAATAAAAATTGCTATGCGGCAAATAATAATAATAATAATAATAATAATAATAATAATAATAATAATAATAATAATAATAATAATAGTTGGGAGGGACCTTGGAGGTCATCTAGTCCAACCCCGTGCTGCAGGAAACTCTATACCATTTCAGACAAATGGCTGTCTGTACTCTTTCTAGAGTTGTGGTGACCAAAAAAAAAGACTAGAGGTGAATACATCAAGAGAGTGAAGAAGATCTTAAACTCCAAACTCAATGGAGGAAATATCATAAAGGCAATCAACACCTGGGCAATTCCAGTCATTAAGTACACAGCTGGAATAGTAGACTGGACTCAAGCAGAACTAAAAGCAATGGATAGGAAGACCAGAAAAATAATGACAATGAATCATGCCCTTCATCCACGCAGTGACATTGACAGACTTTATCTACCAAGGCAAATAGGTGGGCGTGGAATGCTACAAGTACATAAGATGGTTGAAGAAGAAAAAATGGCTTTGGAAGAATATCTGAAGAACAATGATGAAGATGCACTGAAATTAGTATATCAGGAAGGCTTACTAACTACTGGAGAGACCAAACTGGCCTACAAGAAAGACCAAATGAAGAACAGAATAGAGGCATGGGAAGACAAAGCACTACATGGCCAATACATTTAAAAAATAGCTGAGAAAGCAGATAATAACAAGACCTGGCAATGGCTAAGAGCAGGAAAATCGAAGAAAGAGACCGAGGGACTAATTCTGGCTGCACAAGACCAAGCCTTAAGGACAAATGCATATAAAGTCAAAATTGAGAAGACAGCAACAGACAGTAAGTACCGCCTATGCAAAGAAGCTGAAGAAACAGTGGACCGCCTGGTAAGCTGTTGCAAGAAGATTGCACAGACTGACTACAAGCAGCGGCATGACAAAATAGCAACAATGGTGCATTGGAAGATCTGCAAAAAATATCATTTGCCTATAAGCAAAAACTGGTGGGATCATAAAACAGAGAAAGTCATAGAAAATGATAAAATTAAACTGCTCTGGGACTTCAGAATTCAAACAGACAAGCACCTGCAACATAACACCCCAGACTTAACAATTGTCGATACGAAAGACAAAAAAGTCGGGATAGTGGACATGGCAGTGCCTAGAGACAGCAGAATAGACGAGAAAGAACTGGAGAAGATAACCAAATACAAAGACCTACAAATAGAAATAGAAAGACTGTGGCAAAAGCAAGCAAGGATAGTACCAATAGTCATAGGTGCCTTGGGTGCAATCCCCAAACAACTGGAGCACCACTTGAACACCATTGGCATTGACAAATTCGCTATTAGTCAATTGTAAAATTAGTCAATTCACTATTAGTCAATCGCTATTAGTCAATTGTGGCTTTACTAGGAACTGCTTCCATCCTGCGACAATATCTGTAATACCATCAAACATCAACATCTGCCTATCCTAGGTCCTGGGTACGGACTCAGTAGGTAGACAAAATGCCAAATCCAGTCTGAACATCTGGCTGACTGTGCGATGATCAATAATAATAATAGTTGGGAGGTACCTTGGAGGTCATCTAGTCCAACCCCCTGCTGCAGGAAACCCTATACCATTTCAGACAAATGGCTGTGTGTACTCTTTCTAGAGTCGTGGTGACCAAAACTGGATGCAGTATTCCAAATGTGGCCTTACCAAGGCATTGTAAAGTAGTATTAACACCACACGATCTTGATTCTATCCCTCTGTTAATGCAGCCTAGCACTGTGTTGGCTTTTTTGGCAGCTGCAGGACACTGCTGACTCATATTTAAGTGAATGTCCACTAGGATTCCGAAATCCCTCTCATAGTTACTACTATTGAGCAAGGTACCACCTATACTAGACCTGGGCATTTGGTTTTTCTTTACTAAATGTAGAACCTTACTTTTTTCACCACTGAATTTCATTTTGTTAGATAGAGTCCAGTGTTAAAGTCTGTCAAGATCCTTCTGTATTTTAAGCCTATCTTCTGGATTGTTGGCTATTCCTGCCAGCTTGGTGTCATCTGCAAATATGATGAGTTCCCTACCTATCCCCTCATCCAAATCATTGATGAAGATGTTGAAGAGAACTGGGCCCAGAATGGCTCTGGGGCACCCCACTACTCACTTCCCTTGACGTAGATGCAGTTCCATTGAGGACTACACACAGAGTAATGGCCGGTCAGCCAGCTACGAATCTATCTGGTGGTGATGCTGTCTAACCCACATTTTTCTATCTTCTCAAGTAGTAGGTTGTGGTCTACTTTATCAAATGCTTTACTGAAGTCCAAGTAAATTATATCCACAGCATTCCTCTAGTCCACTAATTCTGTCACTTGGTCAAAGAATGCAATAAGATTTGTCTGGTGTGATCTGTTTTTGACAAACCCATGTTGGCTTTTGGTAATGACTTTTTTTGCCTCTAGGTGTTCATTGATTCATTGCTTGATTATCTTTTCTAGAATCTTCCCAGGTATTGAGGTCAGGCTGATAGGTCTGTAGTTTCCTGGATCCATTTTTCCCCTTTTTTGAAGATGGGAACTACATCAGTTCTTTTCCAGTCCTCTGGTAGTTCCACAGTGCTCCAGGATCTTTGAAAAATATGGTTCAATGCTTCTGAGATCACATCTGCCAGTTCCTTGAGAACCTTGGGTATAATCCATCTGTTCCTGGTAATTTGAACTTGTCTATGGTAGACAGGTGCTCACTTACCATTTTCTTGCCTACTTAACTTGTGTTTCTAATCTGTTTTTTATGATACAATTTTTGATAGGTTTTACTGTTTTTTCCCTTTGTGTAAAGATGGATGCAAAAAACAATTTAAATAGTTCTGCTTTTTCCCTGTTGATTGTCACCTTCTTGCCATTTTATCTCACTAATGGACCAATCATTTCATTAACTTTTTTCTTGCTTTTTACATGTTGAAAGAAGCTTTTTTGTTATTTTTTATTTTTGTCGCAAGCCTTAGTTCATTTTGAGCCTTAGCTTTCCTCACTTCATCTTTGTAGGCTCAGGCTATTTGCTGATATTCTCCTTAGTTATGTGCCTGTCTTTCCACTTTTTATACTTGTACTTTTTGTCTTTCAATTTATCAGAGAGTTCTTTATGTAGTCATGCTGGTTTCTTTTGAGAGCTGTTATTTTTCTTCTTTATTGGTGTTACGCTAGACTGGCCTTTTGTAATCTCACTTTTCAATATTTCCCAAGCTTCTTGAGCTGTTTTCCCCTTGAGGATTCTCATCCATGGAATCCTTCCCAAGCTCTCTCTAGGTTTATTGAAAGACTCTAGTTTGTCTGTGTTATATTCCATGTGCTTGCATAATCTTGAATTCCAATATTGCATGATCATATCAAAATCAGAGAAGGTCTGGAATATCAGCTGTCTAATAACAAACATCATGCTAGGTCATATAACAGTCATGTAATGGTCAAGAAAAGGCTGAAGTGACCCAGAATGGAATATGTTATCTTCACCATGACAAAGAATAAAGGGATAAGCTGCCCAAGGTCTGTGATGGAAGATCCCCAATTTATGCACACATTGATCATCTATGGAATCTTCCCCAACATCCATGCCTTACCTGATCAGTACTGTAATGGGCAAAGAAATATGAGTATTTGTAATGCTTAAGCAATTCTAATAATTGCTTAATAAATTGTGACAACTCCTCAAGTACCGAAAGATTGATATCATATTACTTCTAGTCCTTCTGTTTGTTAAACTAGACATATCTAGTTACCTCAATCATTTTTCATATACCTTAACTTTTAGATCCCTCATTTATTGTTATTGCTGTTATTTGCACTCTTTCTAGAGTCTCAAAATATTTTTTGGTATTGTGGTAACCAGAACTGATCACATAGACCAAGTATAGCCACACCTGTGCAGTATAAAGCAGTACAATCACTTCACATTATCTTGAAACTATCCTTTTGTTGATGCAACTTAGGGCCACATTAGCTTTTTTGGATTATACTTAAATGGTGGTCTTCTGGAACCCCCAGATCCACTCACAATTGCTACTGCTGAGCAAGTATACTTGTACATTTGGTTTTTCTTCCTCAAATGTAGGACCTTACATTTCTCACTACTGAATCACATTTTGTTGGATCGGGACCAACATTCAAATCTGCATCTTGAATCTATCTTCTAAAGTGTTACTTATTCTTCCCAGGTTGGAGTTGTCTATAACTTTGATGAATTCCACCATACATCGCCTCATCTAGATCATGTTGAAAAGTATTTGGCCTAAAACAGAATCTTGAAGTATCCCACTCCATACTTCCCTCTATGTAAATCTAGTTCCATTGAGGACTACCTACTGAGCATGGTTGGTCAGCCTGCTGAGAATCCATTTGTGGGTGGTACTCCCTATTCCACATCTTATCAAGAAATAGGCAATGGTCAATTTTGTCAAATCCTTACTGATGTCAAAGTATACTGTGTCCACAGAATTTCCCTTAGTCACTAATTCAGTCACTTTGTCAAAGAATGAAATAAGATTTGTCTGACATAGGCTGCTTTTGACAAACCCATGTTAGCTTCTAATAACTGTCTTGTTCATTTTAGGTGTTTACAAATGCACTGATTATCTTTTCCAGGATTTTCCCTAGATATTGATGTCACTCTGCTTGGTCTATAATTTCCTGTATTTGGTCCCCCTCCTCCCCTTTTTTTGTAGATTGGAGACACATCAACTTTTTTCCTTTGATATTTCCCCGATGCTCTAGAAGCTTTAAAATATTTTGTTCAATAGTTTCAAGATCATGTCTGCCAGCTCCTTCAGATACCCTGGGATATAATCCATCTGATCCTGGTGATTTTAACTTGTCTAGAATGGATAGGTGTTCTCTTACAATTTTCTTGCCTAATTTTGACTTGCATTCTGATTCTGTCTCCTATGGTACTGCTTTTGATAGGTTGGACATTTTTTTTATGTGTGAAGACAAATGCAAAGAATTTATTTGTTTAATTCCAGTGTAAGGAGAAAAAGTAAAATAAAATTCTTCAATTTATAATTTACTTTTCCTTACTTCCTGTAATAAATTTTAGAAAGAAATGATGCTGTGCATTTAACTAATAGTAGAAAAATCCAGAACATCTATTAATAAAGCCCTTGGGAAAGTCTTTCTATTGAATTAAATAACATGGCTAACAGCACCTGTCTTGGGATAGTTTTAAAATGAGCAGAAATAGAGAATATAGGTAACCTATTAGCATAAATACCTACTTTTTAACAACCTTTTTATCTTCAGCCATCATTAGCTGAATGAACTGCTGACAACATCAGTATAAAGCCCTGAGCTTTAAAGAAAATTGCAATATCCCATTTTCTGACGACAGAAAGAAAGAACAAAAGGAAAAAAGGAGAAAGAAAGAAAGAAAGAAAGAAAGAAAGAAAGAAAGAAAGAAAGAAAGAAAGAAAGAAAGAATCTTATCTTTACTTTATGGAAAAGACTCAAGCATGAAGATTCCTACTGGAATTGCAATAAAAATAGTAAGAAATTGCAAACAATCTTGTGGAAGTGTCCAGCAAATATTCTGATGCTCAGACACATCTACAGTTACAGTCCAGCAGATCTGTTCAGTCAAACACATGCAGGATAACTATGCAGAATAGCAGTTCTAGGTATTTTCTCATCAAGTAGGAAAGATAAATATCATTTTAAAACTTACTGTGCTGGCAGTGTATTCCATTAAATCCAGCAAGACATTTGCAGCTGTAGCCTATGAATGTGTCTCCTCTGTAGGCTTCACTGATTTCACATGTTCCACCATTATGGCAGGGATTAGGAAGACATGGCCCTGAAAGAATTTTTTAAAAAGACAAATGAAATACTGGATGCAAACCAAACAAAACAAAATAAAACCCAATTCTCTTGTAAATCTATTTCACTTATAGACTAATAAGCTTTTAAGATAAATTTATCAATGTTCAATGTTTAAAAATGCCACATTTTTATTGATATATTTTTCAGCTATCCCAGTATATTTGATGGGGTTTTTTAAAACCAAAGAAGAACAGGCAGAAAATAAGCCTCTGACACTTTATCTGAAAGGTGGTTGAGAAATTTTTAGATCAGGAAGTGGGCGTGGTCAGTTTCAAGGCTGGGACAATTCCCCAACGCCCTGGATGAAATTCATAGAGACCATCTATTCTATCGCGATGTAATTTTTAATCTAACATTGCTAGTGCTGAAATGATTCACCCCATACATATCGGTCCCCAAAGCCTCTTTTGAAACAGGATGGCTTTCCTTAATCTTGCAGTTAGATAAAGTCAAAATTCTGGCTATAACCTCAAGGATATACCTCTAGTATAAACCATTGAATTAGATAAATAACAGAGTGGGAAATCCATGGGCTTTAGACTAGGTGTTAGATTAAATACTATTTACTAAAATTATACTACCTGGGCATAACTGTAGGTTAAAGGCATCTATTCTAGTGTGAGAATTAAAAAAAAAAAGCTAATGAAAATTTTAGAATGGCTGATGAAGATTGGGAACAGATGAGGAAGGATGTGGATTAACATATATTAACAGAATATAGTTAAAGTAATTAACAGTGATAGATAAGCTGTGGCCTTTTCTTTTCCAGTATGTGAATAATAATAATAATAATAATAATAATAATAATAATAATAACAACAACAATAATAATAATAGTTGGAAGGGACCTTGGAGATCTTCTAGTCCAACCCCCTGCTCAGGCAGGAAACCCTATATCATTTTAGAGAAATGGTTGTCCATTCTCTTCTTAAAAACCTCCAGTGTTGGAGCATTCACAACTTCTGGAGGCTGGTTGTTCCACTGATTAATTGTTCTGACTGTCAGGAAATTTGTCCTTAGTTCTAGGTTGCTTCTCTCTTTGATTATTTTCCATCCAATGCTTCTTGTCCTGCTTTCAGGTGCTTTGGAGAATAGCTTGACTTCCTCTTCTTTGTGGCAACCCCTGAGATATTGGAACACTACTATCATGTCCCCCCTCATCCTTCTCTTCATTAAACTAGACATACCCAATTCCAGCGTTCTTTATATGTTTTAGCTTCCAGTCCCCTAATCATCTTTGTTGCTCTTCTCTGTACTCTTTCTAGAGTGTCAATATCTTTTTTATATCGTGGTGGCCAAATCTGGGTGCAGTATTCCAAGTGTGGCCTTACCAAGACGTTATAAAGTGGTGATCTTGATTCTATTCCTATGTTAAAGTGAAGGGATAAGTACATTTAAAGCAAAATTGTTCACATTGATGAATTTCTCTCTAGGCAGGTTTGTTTCCTCTTGAATAATAAAAAAAATAACAATGACCTCTTCCAAGGCTAAAATTCTGAAACAGAAAGTTCAGAGAATCCACGGAAGATTGATAAACAGAGGAAGAACATCAAAGAGTATAGACATTTGCTCTGGATCATAAAGCTATTATGAGCTAGCCACTTAATTATAAGCTTATCTGACTTATGCTATTATACATGGGCAAAATTCAACAATAATGCATTAATCGAATTCTCTGTATTCTTCAAAGTTCAAAGCAAACGTGTAATTAAAGTTTTTTAAAAAAACAAATGAGAGTTATGATCAGTATAAATTTAAAAGGGATGAATACTGAACAATTACACTATAGTTTTTCTAACTGGTGCATAATTCAGTATAGAATTAGTAAGTAATTAATGCAGCAGTACCACCTGGCAATTTGTAGCTAAGCATATTTCCCACTCTATATCATGAAGCATAAATCGTCAGAAGTAGCACAGAATTTGACATCTGCAACTTCTTTATTTTCGGAAAAGCAGCTATTGAGTAAAATTCGACGGAATTCCCTTTCTTAGTGTGCAAGTAAAATAAGCAAGTATTCTTTCCATGCATAAAGGAAAACAAAACTTTGAAATTAAATAGCTTCAGGAGATCTGAAAACTTTTATTCTGTTGTTAGAATCAGGACACAATGGCTGTACTGTATTTTATTTATATACATCAGAATTTCATGCTGTTCCATTTAGAGTAAACAATATTATAACAAGAGCAGAAAAGGAGGAAGAAATAGTAAGGAATTAAGGCATGAAAAATGGAAAAGGGAAGAAAACACAGATAAATCAGATTTAGAAAAATAACATTCATCATTCCTATTCATAAACTTCCATTTAGAAAACTATCTTTGCTTTTTACCTTAACCAGGTAAAGTTGAAAGGTTTAAAAACAAAAGGCACTATATGAATTATCATATAGTGCCTTTTGTTTTTAAACCTTTCAACTTTACCTTTTTGAGAAACTTACCAGCTCTAAGCAACTTTGAGTTTTTCAGTTTTTCTTTCTTCTCATCTGTTTACTGTATATACTGTAGTACAAAAAAAAATCATTGAAATGATTTGCTCATATAAAACAAAAAAAATTGGACTGAATTGCAAATGACTATATATATATGAATATTTATAAATCCACACAAACAAACAAACAAATAAATGTGTTTGTGTGGTGATATATAAATACATATACAGTATATGTATACATATACTGTATATCACCACACACACACACACACATTTATTTGTTTGTTTGTTTGTGTGGATTTATAAATATTCATGTATATATAGTCATTTGCAATTCAGTCCCATTTTTTTGTTTTATATGAGTAAATCATTTCAATGAATTTTTTTTTGTACTGATCTCTTGTCTATGTAATCCACAAAACTCATATGGAGTTATTTTTGTTCTTTAGGCAAACATTTATTTCTTGAAGCAAACTACCTATTACCACTGCTTTTCTATGCATTTTCATATTAAAATGTTTTATTCCATTTTACCATCTATAGTAAACTTTCTATAAATATGGTCAAATTCTTCAACTTGCTCTATGTCTGTCTGTCTGTCTGTCTGTCTGTCTGTCTATTATCTGTAATTATTTCTATTTTTTATCCCAAACACAATTGCCTTTGTATTTCATTAATTTTCAGTATTCCTCTAATCAACATTGGCAATAAAGTATTCAGATGGTCAGCCAATAGGCAATATTTTCTGCATACAAAAGTATATTCTCATTCATATCTCCAACAACCTCACCTTTAAAGTCATCAGAGCACTGGGTGCATATTTATTTATAAATACATTGAATAACCAAAGGAACACTGCATGACTCTCTTGCATGCATTTCTTTCATCATCTATTTCTCCTATTGCTCTTATTACATTCAGTAACCATTCATGAAAAATATCCTCTAATTTAATCCTATTCGCTTTACCACCTTCTTCTATATCAATATGCCCTCATCTTAAAGGTAACTTAGTCTTCCAGTTTCTAGCCCAGTACATTAATTGTTATACCAAACTTGTGTTAAATATTTTAACATTTTCCCAGTTATTTTTAGTGATAAATCATGATTTTAGCTGGAATATCTTGGCAATCAATGGTTTTAAAATTTTAAAAAGTAATTGCATGCTTGAAAACATATAAAAGGAACTCTCAATAGCTGCCATTATTTATTTATTTAATCATTCATTCATTCAATTTCTATGGTTACTCATCTCAGTCAATCATTCTGGACAATATACAGTTATGTTCTCTGTTTAGAAAATTAAACCTCATTCTCTGAAAATCAGTAGTTTTTTTTAAAAAAAGTTTATTTAAAATCTCTCATTGTTATAAACATTTTTACCAGTTTATTATAAGTAAAATGACTGGAGTGTTCAAGAATTGCACTTTTTTAATAATCTAAAAAGGGTTGCAATTTTCTTCATAAAAAGACTATTGACTTTTTAAGTGCACTGATTCTTAATTCACCATAGTTAACATTCATTATCAAAGAAACATATATAGAAATATACAAAAATATATTAAAGAAATTATACATCTAAACAAGGGTGAAGGTTTATAAATCATCTAAATGGGACCAAGTCACATTTAAATATTAGTAAAAGCTAAAAATGGCATTTCAGAAATAGGAAAAAGATGTAGCACTTACATTATATCTACAATTTTTATAGCATTAAGTTAAAATTAAAAGCAACTGCTTTTAAATGAGTCAGACTGGAAAGGACAGGATTATTAGCTACTGCTACTGATTAATCAATTAATCAGGCTATCTTACCTGCATATTAAATTTCAAATGAATCCCTCTCTCTTTAAATATAAAGCAATATATCTACATTTTATATTATAAGAGGATTTTCATTTATAATCTTCCACATGCTAGTTCCCAATATAGCCATATCAATAGAACTTAGATTTATACATTGTGTCACAGTGCTTTACAGCTCTCTCTAAGTGGTTTACAGAGTCAGCACATGGCCCCCAACAATCTGGGTCCTCATTTTACCAACTTTGGAAGGATGGAAGGCTAAATCAACTTTGAGCCAGTCAGGATCAAACTGCTGGCAGATGGCACAGTTAGCCTACAATATTGCATTGTAACCACTGAATCACATGGCTCAGGATATAGGATTTACCATCATTTTTCTGAAAAATTCCCCCTCTTTCTCTGAGATATTGTAGGGATTCTTTAAATTTAAAATGGACATCCATTCTAGGCCTTTTTAGTAATAGCCCCTGTACCTTAAATATATGGTCCCTGAAAGCACACTGAGATCCAACCATTCTTGCAATCTGAAAGGACCTGACAACCATTTTATCCAAACTCTTTCTGGCCTTTTAGTTTGATTGTTGCCTGCCAACTGATTGTATTAGTACTGACTGTATTATTATGTTACATTTTAATGAATTTGATTAATTATGTTTTTTATTTGTATCTTTGCAATAAACCCACAGTCTATGTTGACTGGGAGAATCTACAAGCCAGATAAATAGAGCTAACTCTTTGCCATCCAGCTTTTCCTTTTCATTAACTTCTTGTTTTAACAGGATAATCTGAAAATGTTTTGTAGTAGATATTCCTATGCAATACAGATTCTTACAAACCTAACAGGCTGTTCACAGTCTGTCAGTCATTCCTTTTATCTCCCTTTTATCTTTTTAAGTGAAAAAAAAATCATCTTAATGTTGATGTATTTATTCTTACTGTGTTCTTTTGTCATTGTTTATTTTATTGCTTTTTTATTATACTTCTATTTACAAACCTTTTCATTTTTCTTCCTTTTTTGTTAAGGATGGTGCAATGATGGAAATTAAAAAAAACATAATTAATCAAATTCATTAAAGCTGCCTAGAACAGCTAGGTGAGATAGACAGCAAATAAATTTAACAAATAAATAGACAGTCAAATAAATAAGTGAATATACACAAGAAATGCACAACAACTGTAGGTCTCACTGGGCCTTTAAATAGCAAATCAGGATCACACCTCAAAAAGGACAAAATTTAAGGATGATTAAAATTAATTAAGAATATTGTTAGGATAACTCCTTATGTATTGTATATGGTCATCTTTTTTTCATATTAAAAATTACTATTTTTATGGCACCTTTGGGAGACACTGTTGGGGATGTACCCAAGACCTGAAGTCTGCATATAGATTAGGGTTTTTAGGATGGGTACTTTAATATACACCAGGGAGTTTCTTGTCTTAACAAAATACAAAATATCTGTTTGCAAGTTATGATTATTTTGATGTGTAATAGCAACTTTGACTAAGAATCATTAATTTCTGCATGATTATAGAAATTTAACAATTAGATTTTGACCATTAGTGAACTTCTACTGCAGGAGACAGTATGCATAATAAATATGACAAATACTAGTTAAAATATAGAAACAGGCCACCATAATTTTAATTTGATTTATATTATTAATTAAGTACAGTAAATGTTTTCCAGGTATTCTTGTAGTTTTACTTTAAAGCACACTGGGCTTCAGATTCTTCTTTTAAAAAAATCAATAATTTAATAGCACTTTTGTATGTAATCTTTAAGTAGCTTCTTACACAAAAAGGAACAACAACCTTTGATCAATATTAATGAGCAATAGAAATCAACAGTATGCTTTCCAGGCATTTTAATCCACATTTATATAAGTAATGTCAACAAGATTAATTGCACCATAAAAGTAATAGATCTATACAGTCTGGAGCTCCTTTGAGTCCTGCTCTCAGTACATCTTCACTGATAATAGCTAGAGAATAATAAGTGCTAGGAGGCTTCAGGTGTCCATGAGACTGAAATTCAACTGAAATCCTATTCAGCACTAATTATATAATAAAAAAATACTTGGTCTGAATGAAATATATACATACATATATATATATATATATATATATATATATATATATATATATATATATATATATGTGTGTGTGTGTGTGTTTTCTGAGGTTTTCGTGGTATTTGTATGTAGGTCTTTGGTTGTTCGGGTTTTCTCCCACGTAAAATTGGAAGTGTCTTGGCGACGTTTCGACGAAGTCCCATTCGTCATCTTCAGGCTGGTGCTTTCAGCTTCGTGCTTTGAGCAGCAATGTGTGCTCTTAGCTGTTTATTCCTTTTAACTGCCAGTGGGGGTATGAACTGATTGGGTGGGAGCTTGGCTGTGTTCTGATTGGGTGGAGGTGTGTTCTGAATGGTTAGGGGCTTGGCTGTGCTCTGATTGGCTGGGGGGCTGGCTGTGCTCTGATTGGCTGGGGGAGTGTTCTGTTTGGTTGTGCTCAGGTTAGTCTGAGTTGCAGAGGGGTTTAAGATTTTGGGCTGCCTTGCTATTTTCTGGCTTCGCGTTCGTGTTCGTGTCTCCTCTTCATGGAGGGTGTCAGTTTGCTTCATGTATGGATTGGAGGGGTTTAAAGTGGCTAATGATGCAGCTGTGGTCTGGCTTCTGGTTTGTGGTCGTGCCTCGTCATCGGTGTGGCTTTGGGTTTGTTTTTTGCGTGGATATGTGGTGGTGACATCCTGTGTGGTTTTTGTGAGTGTGGGTCTGGTATTTTTTTGTGTTAGGGAGTCGTTTGTCAATAAGGGCGGGTTTCCAAATGGCTGGTAGGCGGAAGGTATCATCTCGCTTGTTCATGCTGTGTGGGCGTTTTTCTATCTCGATGGCTTCTCTGATTATTCTCTTATTAAAATGTTCACTTTTGGCAATGGTTCTGGTATTTTAAAAGTCAATTTCATGTCCTGTGGCTTTAAGGTGTTGGACCAGGGAAGATGTTGGTTCCTCTTTTTTGACTGAGTTCTTATGCACGCATTGAAGAACATAAGAACTCAGTCAAAAAAGAGGAACCAACATCTTCCCTGGTCCAACACCTTAAAGCCACAGGACATGAAATTGACTTTAAAAATACTCTCCAATCCATACATGAAGCAAACTGACACCCTCCATGAAGAGGAGACACGACCACGAACGCGAAGCCAGAAAATAGCAAGGCAGCCCAAAATCTTAAACCCTTCTGCAACTCAGACTAACCTGAGCACAACCAAACAGAACACTCCCCCAGCCAATCAGAGCACAGCCAAGCCCCTAACCATTCAGAACACACCTCCACCCAATCAGAACAGAGCCAAGCTCCCACCCAATCAGTTCATACCCCCACTGGCAGTTAAAAGGAAGAAACAGCTAAGACCACACATTGCTGCTCAAAGCACAAAGCTGAAAACACCAGCCTGAAGATGACGAATGGGACTTCGTCGAAACGTCGCCAAGACACTTCCAATTTTACGCGGGAGAAAACCCGAACAACCAAAGACTTACATACAAATACCCGCGAAAACCTCAGAAAACATATTGGGCCATAGATTCAATTTCAGTGAAGTTAGCGTGCTGGCAAGTGACAATACCAAGGGAGGCCGCCTACTTAGGGAGGCGTGGCTCTCTAATAACAGCTCTATGAATCGGCACGTTGACCTGTGTCCAGCATATATGGCGTTAAGATCGTGGAGTGCGACCAACCAGCTGCCCCATTACCGACGACCTAATAACAACCCTGATAATATCAAGGAGACTATGCCAACCCCCCAACTGACTCGGTGTAGGCCAGATGAGGAAGAGCAATTATGGAGCATTCCTACCACTCTTACAACACCAGCACGGATCCAAAGGAACAGCAGAATGAATCTGGCAGCCTGCCTGCGCCTGGAAAGAAGCGAGGCAACCGATCTGGAGAGGAGGAGACGACCCCTCCATTCAGCTGAGACGGCCGGATTGAGGATGTGTGAAGTGCGGAGCGAAGCCAGCGACGGACTCATGGACGCTTTAGAGAGTAGGGGGAGAGGTGAATTGGGATGGGAAAATGAGCAAGAGGGTGGCATTTACAAGACCGAACTGTTGCGCCTTCCACCCATAGACTCCGAAGACCCCCACGATGCGCACATGGGCACGAACGATGTTAGAAGGGAGAGGAGAGCGAAAGAGAAGCACGGCGGCACTCGAGAAGATCGTAATTCCACTACCTCCCCCAGACCGAGCCTCCGAATTATAACGCGTGCGAAAGGAACACAGGAGGCTCAGGAAAGGGGGAGGAGGATAAGACGACTGAATGTAATTACAGTCAGGGGGCCGCCCCCCCAGTAGACAAACAATCCATCAACCTGTCCCAGATCACCAGCATATCACAACCAACTCAGAACGACTTACAGGATTGCCCAGATGACAGTTGGATGGGAGGAGAAAGTACTAAAGTTAAAAGAGAAGGCTATCGCAAAAAGAACAGCCAAGCGGAGGATGATTGGGAAAGGAAGGGGAGGTGTACATTACCACTCAAACCTGATGGGGAGGATGGGTTGAAGAACAGAGATAATTTGAACGGTAGGGGAGTTATCCCACCCATCCCAGAATCGAAAGAAAGGAGGAGAGACGACAACACACACGTAACTAAGAGGAATAGGAGGAAGCAAACCAATCACGCGCAGTTGAATCAATTAGGCCCGGTGACGAGATCGAGGAGCCGGGCGCAGACTCTGACTTGCCTATAAAAAAACTCTCACACTTTCTGGCGCTCTAGCCCTGATGATGCCGGCAGGGACAGCGAAAGCTTGGCGCTTTTTAATTAAACTTTTATAGTTTTACTACCCTGGTGTTCATTTTATTTCTTGATATGAATACTCCCAGGGTTCATATTTTTAGCATTATTAACTATATATATATATATATATATATATATATATATATATATATATATATATATATATCTGAGGTTTTCGCGGGTATTGTATATAGGTCTTTGGTTGTTCGGGTTTTCTCCCGCGTAAAATTGGAAGTGTCTTGGCGACGTTTCGACGAAGTCCCATTCGTCATCTTCAGGCTGGTGATTTTCAGCTTCGTGCTTTGAGCAGCAATGTGTGGTCTTAGCTGTTTCTTCCTTTTAACTGCCAGTGGGGGTATGAACTGATTGGGTGGGAGCTTGGCTGTGTTCTGATTGGGTGGAGGTGTGTTCTGAATGGTTAGGGGCTTGGCTGTGCTCTGATGGCTGGGGGAGTGTTCTGTTTGGTTGTGCTCAGGTTAGTCTGAGTTGCAGAGGGGTTTAAGATTTTGGGGTTAGGGAGTCGTTTGTCAATAAGGGCGGTTTCCAAATGGCTGGTAGGCGGGAGGTATCATCTCGCTTGTTCATGCTGTGTGGGCGTTTTTCTATCTCGATGGCTTCTCTGATTATTCTGTTATTAAAATGTTCACTTTTGGCAATGGTTCTGGTATTTTTAAAGTCAATTTCGTGTCCTGTGGCTTTAAGGTGTTGGACCAGGGAAGATGTTGGTTCCTCTTTTTTGACTGAGTTCTTATGTTCTTCAATGCGTGCACTTATTCTTCTGTTGGTTGTCCGATGTATGTGGTGGGACAAGTGGTGCATGGGATTTCGTATACTCCTTGATTTTCTAATTCAATTTTATCTTGGGGTTTCTAAGGATGGTGGATATTTTTCTGTTTGTGCAGAATGCTGTTTTGATGTTGTGTTTATGAAGGATCTTACTGATTCTGTCTGTGGTGCCTTTTATGTATGGGAGGAGGGCTTTGCCGTTTTCTTGTTCTTTGTCTTGGATTTTGGTGGGGGTTTCTTTTTGGATTAGGTTTGTAATCTTATTTCTATGGAATCCATTGGATGTTAGTACATTGGTGAGAGTGTGTAGTTCTGGGTTTTAGGTGTTGTTCGTCAGCTAAGCGTTTTGTTCTGGAGATGAGTGTCTTGGCTACAGAGTTGATCTGTGCTGGGTGGTGGTGTGAGAGAGCGTGCAGATAGCGGTTTGTGTGTGTTTTCTTCTGGTAGATGGTGTGTCCTAGGGAGCCATTGGATTTCTTGTAGACTAAGACATCCAGGAAGGGAAGTTGGTTGTTAGCTTCTGTTTCCATGGTGAACTGTATTTTGGGGTGTAGGCTGTTGAGGTGTGTGAGGAAGTTGTCCAGTTTTTCTTTCCCATGTGGCCAGATTATGAAGGTGTCGTCTACATATCTGAGCCAGAGTTTGGGTTTGTGATCCGATTTTTCTAGAGCTTGGGTTTCAAATGTTCCATGTAGAGGTTGGCAATGACAGAGGAGAGGTGTGATCCCATGGGTGCTCCTTGTGTTGTTTGTATTTTTGTCCGTTATAGATGAGTATGTGTTGGATAGGCAGTGGTTGGTCAGATCTAAGATGTGTTTGGGGGGGTTATATTGTTTTGAATAGCTGTCAATGCTTCTTTGATAGGCACTTGGGTGAAGAGGGATATGACATCGAAGCTCACTAGTAGGTCGCTGGGCTGTAAGCTTTGTTTCTTTATGATCTCTATAAACTGGAATGAGTTTTTTACGTGTGAGGTGATGGATTCTGCATAGGGCTGTAGTTGTGTGGCGAGAAATTTGGCTAGGTTTTGTAGAGGTGAGCCTATGGAGCTGACTATAGGTCTGAGTGGGGTTCCTTCTTTGTGTATCTTGGGGAGACCATAGAGTTGAGGGCATCTGGATGATTTCTCTCTGGGAATGATTCTTTGCTGGATCTCTTCGCTAATGGGGGAGGCTTTTATCTTGGTTCTGGTGGTTTTTTCCAGGTAGGTGGTGGGATCTGTATTTAGGGGTTTGTATGTGGAGTCTTGGAGTAGGTTGGTTAATTTGGTTTGGTAGTCCGATGTGTTCATAACCACCGTGGCGTTGCCCTTGTCTGCTGGTAGGATTATTATGCTGGTGTCTTCTTTCAGGTTACGTAGTGCTGTCTGTTCCTCTTTGGGTAAGTTGATTTTGGGTGGCTTGCTGGTGCAGAGGATGTTGGTGATTTTGAGTCTGATTTTGTTAGCGTCATCGGGGTTGATTTTGGTCAGGCTGGTTTCAACTCCACATATAATGGTTTCAGTGGGGATGTGTTTGGGAGCGACTGCAAAGTTGAATCCTTTGGAAAGGACATTGGTTTCGGCTTTAGTGAGGATCCTATCTGAGATGTTATGCACTGTTTGTTTCATGTGTGGCTGTGAGGGAGGAGGGGTTTGTTTCTGGCGTTCTTGTAGTCTTCTGAGTTTGTTGGTGTGTGTATCTGTCTTGAGGGTTGTCTGTGTTTCGGCTCTCCAGACGGCGAGTTGTTTGGATTTGTCCCAAAGTGCGGGGTGGATCTTGTTGCTGAGTTTGAGGTGGAGTGTGAGGAGATCTTTGTTAATTCGGTCTAGGAGGAATCTTTTTGTGTGAAGTTCATTTCTGATAGGGCCAATTCTGTTCTTTTCAGGATACGTTTGGTGGTGCAGAGTGGAGTGGAATTTCAGTGAAACTGTGGGGATTAGATTTGATCTCGGCAGTTTACGTAGGAGTGCGGGTCCATAAAAATGGAAGCTCTTTGGACTTCAAGTTTTTAGAGGTCCTGGTCAGAGGGTGGATTCCTCCCCGTAGAGGTTCGATATTGTTTTCCCTCAGCAAAACAAATATCGAACCTCTACGGGGAGGAAATCCACATCTGACAAGGACCTATTTGAAAAAAAACTTGAATGTCCAAAGAGCTTCCATTTTATGCGACCTCACATTCCTACGCAACTGCCGAGATCAAAATCTAATCCCCACATGTTTCCAACTGAAATTCCACTCAACTCTGCAGCCACCAAACGGATCCTGAAAAGAACAGAATTGGCCCTAATCAGAAATGAACTTCACACAAAAAGATTCCTCCTAGACCGAATCAACAAAGATCTCCTCACACTCCACCTCAAACTCAGCAACAAGATCCACCCCGCACTTTGGGACAAATCCAAAAAACTCGCCGTCTGGAGAGCCGAAACACAGACCACCCTCAAGACAGATACACACACCAACAAACTCCGAAGACTACAAGAACGCCAGAAACAAACCCCTCCTCCCTCACAGCCACACATGAAACAAACAGTGCATAACATCTCAGATAGGATCCTCACCAAAGCCGAAACCAATGTCCTTTCCAAGGATTCAACTTTGCAGTCGCTCCCAAACACATCCCCACTGAAACCATTATATGTGAAAACCAGCCTGACCAAAATCAAACCCGACGACGCTAACAGAATCAGACTCGAAATCACCAACATCCTCTGCACCAGCAAGCCACCCAAAAGCAACTTACCCAAAGAGGAACAGACAGCACTACGTAACCTGAAAGAAGACACCAGCATAATAATCCTACCAGCAGACAAGGGCAACGCCACGGTGGTTATGAACACATCTGACTACCAAACCAAATTAACCAACCTACTCCAAGACTCCACATACAAACCCCTAAATACAGATCCCACCACCTACCTGGAAAAAACCACCAGATCCAAAATAAAAGCCTCCCCCATTAGCGAAGAGATCCAGCAAAGAATCATTCCCAGAGAGAAATCATCCAGATGCCCCAAACTCTATGGTCTCCCCAAGATACACAAAGAAGGAACCCCACTCAGACCTATAGTCAGCTCCATAGGCTCACCTCTACAAAACCTAGCCAAATTTCTCGCCAAACAACTACAGCCCTATGCAGAATCCATCACCTCACACGTAAAAAACTCATTCCAGTTTATAGAGATCATAAAGAAACAAAACTTACAGCCCAGCGACCTACTAGTGAGCTTCGATGTTCATATCCCTCTTCACCCAAGTGCCTATCAAAGAAGCCTTGACAGCTATTCCAAAACAAATATAACCCCCCCAAACACATCTTAGATCTGACCAACCACTGCCTATCCAACACATACTTCATCTATAACGGACAAAAATACAAACAAACAGAAGGAGCACCCATGGGATCACCCCTCTCACCTGTCATTGCCAACCTCTACATGGAACACTTTGAAACCCAAGCTCTAGAAAAATCGGATCACAAACCCAAACTCTGGCTCAGATACGTAGACGACACCTTCATAATCTGGCCACATGGGAAAGAAAAACTGGACAACTTCCTCACACACCTCAACAGCCTACACCCCAAAATACAGTTCACCATGGAAACAGAAGCTCACAACCAACTTCCCTTCCTGGATGTCTTAGTCTACAAGAAATCCAATGGCTCCCTAGGACACACCATCTACCAGAAGAAAACACACACAAACCGCTATCTGCACGCTCTCTCACACCACCACCCAGCACAGATCAACTCTGTAGCCAAGACACTCATCTCCAGAACAAAACGCTTAGCTGACGAACAACACCTAAAACCCGAACTACACACTCTCACCAATGTACTAACATCCAATGGATTCCATAGAAATAAGATTACAAACCTAATCCAAAAAGAAACCCCCACCAAAATCCAAGACAAAAAACAAGAAAACGGCAAAGCCCTCCTCCCATACATAAAAGGCACCACAGACAGAATCAGTAAGATCCTTCATAAACACAACATCAAAACAGCATTCTGCACAAACAGAAAAATATCCACCATCCTTAGAAACCCCAAAGATAAAATTGAATTAGAAAATCAAGGAGTATACGAAATCCCATGCACCACTTGTCCCACCACATACATCGGACAAACCAACAGAAGAATAAGTGCACGCATTGAAGAACATAAGAACTCAGTCAAAAAAGAGGAACCAACATCTTCCCTGGTCCAACACCTTAAAGCCACAGGACACGAAATTGACTTTAAAAATACCAGAACCATTGCCAAAAGTGAACATTTTAATAACAGAATAATCAGAGAAGCCATCGAGATAGAAAAACGCCCACACAGCATGAACAAGCGAGATGATACCTCCCGCCTACCAGCCATTTGGAAACCTGCCCTTATTGACAAACGACTCCCTAACCCCAAAATCTTAAACCCCTCTGCAACTCAGACTAACCTGAGCACAACCAAACAGAACACTCCCCCAGCCAATCAGAGCACAGCCAAGCCCCTAACCATTCAGAACACACCTCCACCCAATCAGAACACAGCCAAGCTCCCATCCAATCAGTTCATACCCTCACTGGCAGTTAAAAGGAAGAAACAGCTAAAACCACACATTGCTGCTCAAAGCAAGAAGCTAAAATCACCAGCCTGAAGATGACGAATGTGACTTCGTCGAAACGTTGCCAAGACACTTCCAATTTTACGCGGGAGAAAACCCGAACAACCAAAGACCTATATATATATATATATATATATATATATATAGTTTTTAGGCAAATGAATCAAATGGCTCTTTTCTCTGTGGGCTACAGAAAGGACTTCAAGGCAGGAACTGTGTTACTTTCTTAGCTTTGGTGACAAATATAGCAAACTCACTTTCCATAAATATGTGGGCACCAGAGAATATGCAACTCTGAATTGAAGATTAAATATTTCCAAATGCGTCAAATAGTTTGGACTTAAAATATTAAGTCTGTCAGACATGGTGCAAAAAAGCTATTTTTTCTTTAAGTAAAACGTAAATGCTGTTAAAGGAAATAACAAATAGGAACCAACCAGCAATACTACAAAAAAGGTTCCATGGTGTAGCTTGATATTTGATTAAATAAATCTCAGTCAATAAACAAACAAAAATCCAGTGCATAGGCACATCTTATCATTTAGTTATCCGTGGCACCATTCTTTCTTTTAAAATTCCCCATCTACTATTTTAGCATATAAATTTAGAATAACATCTTACACATCATTACATCTATTATCACTTCCTTATGTGTTCTTGACATAAGAACTGCTCTGAAAAAAGAAAAAAAAGTTTTTCCATTAGCATAGCACTAAGTGCAAGCTAACATCATTCAGAATTAGCAGGATTTTTTTTTCTTTATATTTCCTCATATGCTGTGAAAGGCAGCTAATTTTTTTGTACAAAACCATCAATAATTAAAAGTACTCTTGACCTTGGAATCTATTCATGTTTGCAATTCTGCATGATTTAATTTTATCAAGTAGGCATTTTCTGACAAGAATAGGGTGTATGTAAGTTTCAAGAATGTTTACAATGCAACAATCAGCATGTAATAGACAACTCTCAACAAATTGTTTTTCAAAAACTCAATAGGACTTCATTGGACTTAACATTATCTCCTCAACACATAAGACATTAGGAGGAGGAAGGGAATGCTATAGGAATTGCATATTCAATCTTGACCTAAATCAAATCAGGAAGGATTTACGTTTTTCCTGAAGCCAGTTAAGTAGCAATATCATTGTAGATAACAGCTTGCAGTATATAAGATTGAACTTGCAGAATTTCTATACAATAACTTATAGAGTTGCTACATAGTAACTTCTAGAGTTGCTTTGTGGATGAGATGGATGATCTCTAAATTTGGCATATAAATAAATATAATAAATAAAATTGAGCCAAGTTTTTAAACTCAAGATGTAATGCAGCCATAAAGATTAGCAGCCAACAGAAAATTCCATGAATTGTCCTTCTAATACTATCTAACTGTGCTAGCAATCATCACAGTTGATGGTACCAAATTTATCTAACTTAACCTTCACTGGACTAGAAACTCTCAGGGTTCCTTCTACCCCTGTGATTCTATGAACTATATGTTATGTGAAGATGTATTATAAGACCACAATCTCCCCCACATTCTGTTTAAATGGGTAAAATTATAAAAGTTTGAGTAAAAATATTTTATATATTCCTCTAGCATCTCTCCCTTTACTCAACTCTAAAACCCCCCAAATGTCTTCTTTCATAGTTTGGGCTACTATTTTCCTCCAGGAAATGGTTCATACAAAGCCTATTTATAGATGTGATGTAAAGACCTAATTCTGTACTAGATCCTAAGGCTCCAAAGGAGTGAAGGAGCCATATTTTGGGGTTAATGGCTGTTTGTGAATTTCTTCATTGCTGTGTGTTTTAAGTTTTGCTTATGTTTTGATTTTTATTTTAATATTGTTAGCCACTCATAGTATTTCTTTGAAGTGGTCAATCGTATAAATTGATTAAATAAATTAAATAAATAATGCAGTGATTTCTGATATGAAAGTTTGGCTTAGGAGAAATTGGAAACAAATAGAATTTGGAAGAGAGTATTAAGAGACAAAACACTCCCTCCCATTTATCATTTCTTGCTTCCAAATATTTTCTTATTTCTGTATTAGGTAGATGAATTAAATTGTGGAACCTATAAGGTTACCCTACAATATGTTGTTCTGTAACACATCTATGACAGAAATAAGAATCCATGATTTCTTTAATAATAAGAATAACAGAGTTGGAAGGGGCCTAGGAGGTCATCTAGTCCAACCCCTTGCTCAAGCAGGCAACCCTATACCATTTCAGACAAATGTTTGTCCAATTTCTTCTTAAAAACCTCCAGTGACGGCACACTCACAACTTCTGAAGGAAAGCTGTTCCACTGATTAATTGTCAGGAAACTTTTCCTTATTTCCACATTGATCCTTGACTAGTTTTCATCCATTGTTCTTGTTCTGCCTTCAGGTGCTTTGAAAAATTGGATGACTTTCTATTTTTTATGGCAGTCCTTTAGATATTGAAAGACTGCTATCATGTCACCCCTAGTCCTTCTTTTCATTAAACTAGATACACCTAATTCCTGCAACCGAGATGTTTTAACTTCTAGGCCCCTAATAATCTTTATTGCTCTTCTTTACACTCTAAAAAATTTAAATCAGCATCATTTTTCAGTATCATGTGAAACCTAAAAACTTGATCTACTTTAATGATTAGTAGAGAGATATTGTACTTTCAGGCAGGCAAAATAGAAAATACTTCTGAATCACTTTTGAAGCACATAAAGCACCAGCACTCACTTTCTAAGGTTTCTGTTTACTACTCACTGAGCCTTCATTAAAGAAATTGAACATATTTAAGATTATCATTGTAATCAAAGACAGTTAGTTTTATGTTACTCAAGTCCTAATTTTGATTGTTAGGTTTCAATGCCATTACAACATGTAAGTCTTAGAAACTAAGGAAATCAGAGTCATGTTAAGATGGGCACCAATAATTCAAGTTGTTATGATTTGTTAGATCATAAACAAAACATTTTCTTCAGAAAGTGATTGTGATGTATCCTCATTTTCTCTTCTCCTATCTTGCCCACAACTTTGAAATAAAAATTTTGACTTGCTTCAGTCACTCACTAACTTTCCATAAGCGGTTTACGTTTACGTTTAAATCCCCTTGGTCCTAGACTAACAATCAACAAGGTAATAATCTGCTCAAATAACACAAAATCATCTGAAAAAAAGATGCATAGGAAAAATTTGCTTTTTTAGAAAGAGTTCTGCAGGTTGGAAACATTTAACCATATTGATAGTGAATTTCAGAACATAAAAAAATTTCTGTTGCATAATATACCTTGCAGAGTGAATTCTCAAGAAACAGCTTTGTTGCTTAAAATAAAAGGCAATATCAAATTGCTACAGAGGCTATCCATTCTCTGCTATCGTCTCTCTATTAATCCTGGTTAGTTATGTTATCTGCTTAGTGACACAATAATGAGTCTGAATTACAATACTATGGAACAATTAATTTTCCTTAATGAAGTTGTCTATGCAGAGCTTCAAATTGATGCTATTTTCAGTAATGGGTAATAAATCTGTGATCTTTTATTTGTTGTAAAAGGTTGAACACCTTCACTTCATCTATAATGTGTATAAGTGAGAAAATTTGTACAAAAAAGAGTGTGCTTCATGAAATCACAACTAAGAATGAAAATATAACACTAATATTTTAAGCACCCAGTTTTCTTGTAGTTTGCCACATTTAAAGTACACATGAAAACATAATATTTTTGTTGCTGTGCACATATTTTCCTCACGAAAACAATCATATATGTTTTATATGAAATTTTTCAAACATATAAATTTATACATGCATTTATGACATTTTTTACTCAATTTGAGTATTTTTTTGTACTCAGTTTACCACAGTGTTTCTCACACATGACTTTAAGATGGGTGATCCAACAACCATGCTAGTTGGGGAATTCTAGGAGTTAAAAGCCCACTCATCTTAAAGTTGCAAGTTTGAAAAACACTTGTTTACCAAATGCCACAACTTGGAAAAAATAATGATATCATGGAGATAAACCAATTTGTTCCATGCTTTGATCAGAAATTCCAATGCTATCAATCAGACATTGGGATACTGCTTAGGAAGGATGCTATCTAATACATTGCTAGGCTATTGTTGACAGAGGGCTCATTTCCTGTTTCCTTGAAGGATGTTGCCTTCTTTCACCCATCACCACCTCCAAATTATGCCTGCTCTTATCCCAAATTTTAACAGAATAACAGAATTGGAAGGGATCTTGAAGGTCTTCTACTCCAATCTCCTGCTCAAGCAGGAAACCCCGTACCATTTCAGACAAATGGTTGTCCAATCTCCTCTTAAAAACCTCCAGTGATGAAGCACCCACAACTTCTGGAGTCAAACTGTTACACTGATTAATTGTAGGAAATTTCTCCTTAGTTCTACATTGCTTCTCGCCTTGATATAACAACAACAACAACAACAACAACAATAATAATAATGGAAGGGACCTTGGAGGTCATCTAATCCAATCCCCTGCTCAGGCAGAAAACTCTATACCATTTCAGACAAATGGCTGTCCAGTGTTGGAGCATTTACAGCTTCTGGAGGCAAGTTGTTCCACTGATTAATTGTTCTGACTGTCAGGAAATTTCTCCTTAGTTCTAAGTTGCTTATCTCCTTGATTAGTTTCCATCCATTGCTTTTGTCCTGCCTTCAGGTGCTTTGGAGAATAGCTTGACTCCCTCTTCTTTGTGGCAACACCTGAGATATTGGAACACTGCTATCATGTCACTCGTAGTCCTTCTCTTCATTAAACTAGACATATCCAATTCCAGCAACTGTTCCTTATGTGATTTAGTCTCCAGTCCCCTAATCATCTTTATTGCTCTTTTCTGTACTCTTTCTAGACAGTCTCAATATCTTTTTTACATTGTGGTGACCAAAACTGGATACAGTATTCCAAGTGTGGTCTTACCAAGGCATTGTAAAGTGGTATTAACACTTCACATGATCTTGATTCTGTTCCTCTGTTAATGCGGCCTAGGACTGTGTTGGCTTTTTCGGCAGCTGCAGCACATTTCTGGCTCATATTTAAGTGATTGTCCACTAGGACTCCAAGATCCCTCTCACAGATACTACTATTGAACAAGGTACCACCTATACTAAACCTATGCATTTGTTTTTTCTTGCCTAAATGTAGAACCTTACTTTTTTCACTACTGAATTTAATTTTGTTAGATAGAGCCCAATGTTCAAGTTTATCAAGATCCTTCTGTATTTTAAGCCTAGCTTCTGGAGTGTTGGCTATTCCTGCCAGCTTGGTGTCATCTCCAAATTTGATGACTTCCCCATCTATCCCCTCATCCAAATAATTGATAAAGATGTTGAAGAGCACTGGGCCCAGAAATTTTTATCCATTACTTCTTGCTCTGCTTCTTTTGTGGGAATTTAGGTAGGGTACTTCTGCCGTATATCCTATCCTGCTCATATCTCAGCAACACAATTATAATGGGCAATATTCCTAAACTACATTGTCAGTACAGTAATTATCAAATCAGTAGATCCACACTACAGCTATCCTGGGGTAAACTCCTTCATTAGTCAACCAGATGATGTCAATGAAGTCATACTGTTGTGGGTAAATTCATATCAAACAAAGAACTAATTGGACTCATACAAGATGATTCCCAAGGAAAGGGAGATATATATTTAAAGAACAAAAGGACAGTGCTATAATATTCATACAGTATAAATAATGACAAAACTCAGTATTTGGTAGATTTGAGTTTTCCAATTTTTCATATTTTATATGTACCAATCATGACTAAATTTTAAAAGCAGTGGATATTATGACCTCTACTAAATTAACAGATTAGTATTTTTAAAAGATGATCTTAATAGGTCAGCATGGTATGATTGCAACATTTCAATATTCCTTATAAAGAAATATAACTGACCCAGACTTGATTGTGTTGGTTAAATGGTTATCTTGTTTTATACATTCAATAAAGCATGTTGATTTCCGTGGTTGTCCTCATCTGGCTACATCAAAAGAAAGGATATATTTATAAAAAGCTGCAATTGTTCTGTACCTTTTTTATTTGAATGAACTGTGATTACAGAGAAATAGAAAACAGCATAGAAATGTTCAACCCATGATTTTGCATTTCAGCTAAGAACTGGGAAGGTATTTACTGATGACAAGCTGTTTAAGGCTCAAGTTATGCACTGTCACTTTGTAATTGAAAAGAAACAGAGTTGATAAAGACTTTCTTTTAGTCTCACTTCTACTGAAAATGGCAGATTAAATTCATAGTTAAACTTGATCTTCTTTGCAACATTTTGCAACTGATACTCTACATAATTTGACTTCAAAAGGTATTAGATGTTGAATAGTGTTATCTGGCAGTGCATGTGGTTTAACATATGGTTTAACCATTAATTATTTCTGCTTCTCAATAACCTGTTAGTTCCTTTCTATCAGTTATTTTTCCTTGTTTTCGCTTTAATATTTCTATAGTAGTTTCTGCAGCTAAATATGTGCTTAATTAATACAGATGTTATGATATGATTTGTTTCAATTATGGTTTGTTGGACAATGTAATGCTTCACAAATGTTAAACCATAACCCTGGATTATAAACCCCACTTTCAAGATTCATATCACACTAATCCTGAATCAAGCAAATTGGATCAGAGAGTGAAAAGTATGAAGCTAGTTATGTTCTTTTTCTGGCATTCAGGATTTGAATCAAGGAAATTGTAATGTATAGCCAACAGACAAATTCCTTGTGTGTCCAATCACACTTGCCCAAATAAAGAATTCAATTCAATTCAATATTTCTTCTATGTTATTTTATACCTTAGAAAAAATGATTGACACATGATAAGTAGGCCGCTGCTATCATATGGTGCTATCACAATGCTGTCTTTCTGTCATATTTTTTTCTGACTTGGTTTTATGTGCCTTCTCTCTCTGTGAATATACGGTTCATGGCCAAATGTTTTCTACCCAGCAGAGGCCTATATTTGAACCAAATTGCTTCCTACTTCCTGTGCAGATGCTAAAAATCTGCTGATTGATCTTACATGGATCCCGCTGTACTTGTTACAGGAATGTGTGACTTATTTTCAATGGATTTTGATTCCTTTATAACTTTCTAAGTGACAAAGCTAGAACGGTTGAGAATTGTGTGTGTGTGTGTGTGTGTGTGTGTGTATACACACACACACACACACATATATATACACACATACATACATATACACACACACACACACACACACACACATTTACAGAACTGCATAGCAAAAACTAATTTCACTTTATCTCTTTGTATCATACCATTCCCCTTTATGGATTACTGCCTTGTCGTGGCGAAGGGGCTTGTGTAACTCAATGAAGCTATAAGCCCATGCAGGGCCACCCAAGATGGACGGGTCATAGCAGAGAGTTCTGACAAAATGTGATCCACTGGAGAAGGAAATGGCAAACCACTCCAGTATCGCTGCCATGAAAACCCCATGGTACTAAAAGGCAAAAAGATATGATGCTGGAAGATGAGCCCTTCAGGTCGGAAGGTGTCCAATATGCTACTGGGGAAGAGCAGAGGGCTAGTACTAGTAGTGCCAGAAAGAATGAAGCGACTGGGCCAAAGCCGAAAGGACGCTCAGCTGTGGATATATCTGGTGGTGAAAGGAAAGTCCGATGCCGTAAAGATTTTTTCTCCATAGGAACCTGGAATGTAAGATCCATGAATCAAGGCAAGCTAGACATAGTCAAAAAAGAGATGACAAGACTGAACATCGACATCTTAGGAATCAGCAAACTAAAATGGACAGGAATGGGTGAATTTAACTCAGATGACCATCAGGTATACTACTGTGGGCAAGAATCCCTCAGAAGAAAGGGAGTAGCCTTCATAGTCAATAAAAGAATAGGAAAAGCAATACTGGGATACAATCCCCAAAATGACAGGATGATCTCAATTCGAATCCAAGGCAAACCATTCAATATCACAGTAGTCCAAATCTATGCCCCAACCACTGGTGCTGAAGAGGATGAAATTGACCGGTTCTATGAAGCCCTACAGCACCTTATAGAATTAACACCAAAAATGATGTCCTTATCATCATGGGGGATTGGAATGCTAAGGTAGGAAGCCAAAAGATAACCAGAATAACAGGCAAGTTTGGCCTTGGAGTACAAAATGAAGCAGGGCACAAGCTGATAGAATTTTGTCAAGAGAATACGATGGTCATAAAAAACACTCTTTTCCAACAACCCAAGAGATGGCTCTACACATGGACATCACCAGACGGTCAACATAGAAATCAGATTGACTATGTGCTCTGCAGCCAAAGATGGAGAAGCTCTATATAGTCAGTAAAAACAAGACCAGGAGCTTCTCGTTGCAAAATTTAGGCTTAAATTGAAAAAAGTAGGGAAAAGCACTAGGCCACTCAGGTATGAACTAAATCATATTCCTGATGAATATACAATAGAGGTGACAAATAGATTTAAGGAATTAGATCTGATAGACAGAGTGCCTGAAGAACTATGGATGGAAGTTCGCAATATTGTACAAGAGGTAGCAACTAAAACCATCCCCCCCAAAAAAAGAAATGCAAGAAAGCAAAATGGCTGTCTGAGGAAGCTTTGCAAATAGCTGAGGAAAGAAGGGAAGCGAAAGGCAAAGGAGAAAGAAAAAGATACACCCAATTGAATGCAGAATTCCAGAGAATAGCTAGAAGAGATAAGAATGCCTTCTTAAATGAACAGTGCAAAAAAATAGAAGAAAACAACAGAATAGGGATGACCAGAGATCTCTTCAAGAAAATTGGAGATATGAAGGGAATGTTTCATGCAAAGATGGGCATGATAAAGGACCAAAATGGCAGGGACCTAACAGAGGCAGAAGAGATTAAGAAGAGATGGCAAAACTACACAGAAGAACTATACAAGAATGAGCTTAACGTCCCAGATAACCACAATGAGATGGTCACTGACCTCGAACCAGACATCCTAGAATGAGAAGTGAAATGGGCCTTAAAAAATCTGAACAACAACAAAGCTAGTGGAGGTGACAGTATTCCAGCTGAGCTGTTCAAAATCTTAAAAAATGATGCAGTAAAAGTGCTACACTCAATTTGCCAGCAAATTTGGAAAACTCAACAGTGGCCACAGGATTGGAAAAGGTCAGTTTACATTCTAATTCCAAAGAAAGGCAATGCCAAAGGATGTTCAAACTATCGCACCATTGCACTCATTTCACATGCAAGTAAAGTTATGCTTAAAATCCTACAAGCTAGACTCCAGCAGTATGTAGATCGAGAACTACCAGAAGTACAGGCAGGATTTCGAAGAGGGAGAGGAACTAGACATCAAATTGCCAACATACGCTGGATCATGGAGAAAGCTAGGGAGTTCCAGAAAAACATCTACTTCTGCTTCATTGACTATGCTAAAGCCTTTGATTGTGTGGATCACAACAAATTGTGGCAAGTTCTTAAAGAGATGGGAATACCAGACCATCTTATTTGTCTCTTGACCCTATATGCGGGTCAAGAAGCAACAGTGAGAACTGGACATGGAACCACTGATTGGTTCAAAATTGGAAAAGGAGTCCGGCAAGGCTGTATACTGTCGCCTTGCCTATTTAACTTATATGCAGAGCACATCACGAGAAAAGCAGGGCTAGATGAAACAAAAGTGGGAATTAAGATTGCCGGGAGAAATATCAACAACCTAAGATATGCAGATGATACCACTCTAATGGCAGAAAGTGAAGAGGAACTAAAGAGCCTCTTGATGCGGGTGAAGAAGGAGAGTGCAAAAGTTGGCTTGAAACTCAACATGAAGAAAACCAAAATCATGGCATCCGGCCCTCTCAATTCCTGGCAAATAGATGGGGAAGAAATGGAGGTAGTGACAGATTTTATTTTTCTGGGCTCCAAGATCACCTCAGATGGGACTGCAGCCAAGAAATTAAAAGACGCTTGCTCCTGGGGAGGAAAGCTATGGCAAATCTAGACAGTATACTAAAAAGCAGAGACATCACCCTGCCAACAAAAATGCGTATAGTCCAGGCCATGGTTTTCCCAGTTGCAATGTATGGCTGTGAAAGTTGGACCATAAGAAAGGCTGAGCGCCAAAAAATTGAGGCCTTTGAACTATGGTGCTGGAGAAGACTCCTGCGAGTCCCTTGGACTGCAAGGCGTTCAAACCGGTCAGTCCTATAAGAGATCAACCCCGACTGCTCTTTAGAAGGCCAGATCCTGAAGTTGAAACTCAAATACTTTGGCCACCTAATGAGAAGGAAGGACTCACTGGAGAAGGGCCTAATGCTGGGAAAGATTGAGGGCAATAGAAGAAGGGGATGACAGAGAATGCAATGGCTGGATGGAGTCACTGTAGCAGTAGGTGTGAACTTAAATGGACTCCAGAAAATGGTAGAGGACAGGAAGACCTGGAGGAACGTTGTCCATGGGGTCGCAATGGGTCGGACACGACTTCGCAATTAACAACAACAACAACAACCATACCATTGTTGCAAAATATTCCTGATGTTCATATATAGCTTAATACATTAATTATTATATGTTCATTAAAGAACTAACTTAAAGAATGTGCAAAAAATGCAAAGATCATTAAGCCTGTGGAATTGATATTTCCATTATATCTGGTATACTTTTATTTGCAAAGTTGTGTCTGTTGCATCATTTCTGTTGTTACATTACCATGAGTTCTGATTCTTTATTATTTAAAAAAGATTCAAAGCAGTGATTTCTTCTTGCCTTGCAAACATTTTCTTCCCACCCCCAATACCAGTGAGGTTGGAGTTTTGCAAATCTTAGGATATATGTCTATATCCAGACCTATAGATAATCTTATTGGTGTTGGATACATAATTCCTAAACATTCTTATGAATGATACAGAATAGAGGGATCATCCTGTTATTTCTAACAGAGAAACACAGATGATGTGAATTCTTGTTTGTTGTCTGTGTTTCTCTTACTCTTTTTGCCTGCATTGTATCTCATTTGCCTGCTTAACTGTTTTTTAGTGCCTGTTGATGTTTAATACATGAATGCCAAGGTATATTTTTGTTAGCTGAATTGAGTGGTGCATGTGCTTGTTCTGATCTGGATATACGGACTGAATGGGAGTGTCAGTCTAAATAGGTGTAAACTAAACTGGCAGTAATTATGTACAGTAATTTCCCCATAATTGGAAAATTAGATAGGAACATCAGATTTCTATTTCTGACAACTCTATGTCTAAAAAAGATCAGTTTTACTATGCCACTTTTATCTATTATTTCATTTGAATGTCTGTCTTTTGATAACAAAATAGGATATTTAGACTGTTTCTTCCCACTATATGAGATAATTTTTCCCACAGACATTTGCAATTTGTTTTTACATCTAATCTGCAATACTAAAATGAATTGGAATTTCAATCAACCTTAAATGTATAGAATTCACTTTTTGACTGTGAAATTTGGTTGGAATTTCAGATTGATAAAGAACTCCACATGAGCCTTTGTACCCTAGCTGTGAGAACGCCCCAGGTAAACAATAAGAATCTTTTTGTAGGCTTTTCCTTTGAAAGGTTTTCTTGTCTATTCAGTGATTCCCAGGCATACCATGATATATGGTCAATATGGTCCATGAAAGTTGAGTAATGAAGCATTTTAATGAGTTCAACTTGAAACAAATTTTCCCTAATATTGTGCATATTTCATATCTAAATATCTCCATTATCTTTTTCTGATCTTAAGAGCTGTGATTACATTATGCTCATATATTTTTTAAACATTTCTTTATTAATGAATAATCTTTTTTGTTATTTTTTGTCTCTCTATTTCTCTTTTTACCACGAAATGCAATGGATTATCCCATTAGGTTTTTCAATTTCTTCTTCAAAACAGGTAGTAAAACCCCTTAAAGCTTGCAATTATCTTACCTCCCCTGATATCAAATAAATCCTTTTTCTTCCTCAATAGTACAATACCTTATTTTCAAAACCACTCTCATGAAAGTTTAGCATCAAACAAAACATTGGGATGTAATAATGACAACTACTTCATTGAATCTCCAACTGTGAATTCATTTAGATAGGAAGCTCAGTAACTGCCTGTTTACAAACCTACATTTTTCGAAACTGCTTCTGATCTCTCCCTCCCTCCCCTCTCTCTCTCTCCCTCCCTCCCTCCCTCCCTCCCTCCCTCCCTCCCTCCCTCACACACACACATTTTCATAGTACATTTCTCCTGATTTGTTCTGTCTCCTCTGTATTTTTGTCTCTTTACAATCCTCTTTTAAGAGTCTTCATTTAAGCATATCAAGGATCTTAATGATAAACACTGTGTATATTTAACTGTGTATATTTAATCTGATAATTGTGAATATGAATATAAGATTTTGCACTGAGGGATGTGGATTTAAAAACCAATTGTATGCAGGAAGTATTTCAGATGTCATGAAGCTTTTGCAGAAGTTTCTCTGCACACTTATGGGCTTAAAGATGTTATTCTTATAGACATATCAGCAGACCGTCGGCATACTTGTCAATATGATTTCTGTCAAGTATGTTGCAGACCTGAAAGAACTGTACTTTCTGCAGTTAGGAATACTGCCTAACAGTGTTTCCAAATACAATTAAGCTTCTATACTGACCTAATAGTATGTGTATTAAAAGCTTTATTAGGAGCCAAATATGAGGAAATGCTACAGACAATGCAGTATACCATCTCACATCTGTTTGGCCTTACACATGTTGAGGGAAATAGATCCATCAGGTTTCTGTGCTAAATGCATAGAATACGTATCTTCTTAAAGAAGCTAGCAAAGCACCTCAATTATGCATAATGCACGTATGCATATGGGAAATAAAATGAAACTATTGGATCATAGCTGTGCTCCCAACTACTGTTTTAGCTAGGCATCCAAGAATGTTTCAAAATTTAGCAATTTTTCATCACACATATTTTAATGAAAAATGAGAACAGTGCCGTGAATTTTTATCCATGAAATGCATTATTGGGAAAACAATTAAAATAATTATCCATAGAATAAAAGACAGGTTTAAACACTAAGTAGGTTGACCACCAGCATTTTAGCAGGTTGCTGAGTGAGCAGAAGTTTTAATAAAATAATTGGTCTGACTTAAAAGAGTAGGGGCTCTCACTCAAGAATAAATATTCTTTGTTCCTTGTTTTTCAAACATTATAATGCTGTCTTTGTGGCTTCAGTTTTATTATCACATTTATATGCTGCCCAACTCCCAGCAACTATGTGTCTTATGTAAACTCTTAATACATATTGTACCTGTGTGTTACAGGCTGTTGTTTAAGTATTTTATTTGGAATACAAATTTATGCAGATTACAATGTTAGTAATATATACTTCGCATCAATTGTACTGCTGTAAAAGGGTCTTCAGTTTAGAATACAAAATGAGATGCTGCATACAATTTTGCACAGTGATAGTCAGTGGTTCTTTTCTTTTCCTGATACTTTCAGATTCTTAAATATGTTGTGCTTAACACTTGCCAGAGCAGAAATACAGGATACAACTTATGCGTAAAATAAAAAGAATTAAATAAAATATTGAACAGCTGAGAATTTTGTTCTATGGTAGCCAACTTCTGGTTGTAGTATATGAAGCAAAACAATAAGCAATTTACTTTTTAAAATACTTAATAAATTTAGATAGGATTGATGTCAATTTTTATTTCCTTACTAATCATGGTATCAGAAAACAATATTGGGGTGAGGATTTTAGAATATACAAGATGCTTTCAAAAGATCCCAGTACTCATTCATAATCATTTCTAGAAAGGATTATTTCTTTCTAAGGGCATCAAATTTGACAAATTCATGTGATGAATTTGGAGGTTTGAGTAAGACCACCCATAAGAATTTTGAAGATATTAAATAAGAAATGCTTACTCCCTTGTTTTATTGTGAATACAGCTGCAAAATTGAAAGCCTGTAACAATTTACTGAACATAGTGGTAGAACATCCTGGGGTGCTAATGCTAAAATCTTATGAACAACAGCCTTGGTTTTGGTTTATTCCGCAGCTGAATATTGTGCTAGTGTGTTGTTAAACAGCACCCACATCCAAATGACTGATGTCCAACTTTGCCAGACAATGCATATTATCTCTGGCACATTATATCCCACTCCAGTTACTCATTACCGGTACTTAGCAATATCATATTCCCCATATTAGAAGAGAACAAGTTGCCATTTGGCTATGATGAAGGGTGCTGAACAACAAGGCCCTCCCTTTTTGCCAGGATAATGCAAGTTCATCACAAGATCGAAATCACATACGCCAGCATGGAAAATAGCTGTTCACTTAACATCTATCCAGTTTAAGTCCAAGAATGCCTGGAGAAAGGAATGGTCCAGGGTACCTTCTTGTGGCCTGACCATTAGTGATCCCTCTATCAAACCACTTGGTTTTGAACTGCCTCACTCTGTTTGGATAAAATTGAACAGAAAGGGGCGTTGTCTTACCTGAACGCCTTTTCTCAGCATGATGATGGAGAATCCACGGATGGGTTGTCTTAATCTATCTGCTCCAATTAGACTAAGTCTGAAATTTAGTACCGCCCCCTCTGTGCCAACTGCACCCCAGTTTTAGGCTAAGGCGATACTCAGACTTTAGTCCGACACGTCTGAACAATATGGGTACCAGGCCAACTGACCTAATGGGAGGGAGTGGATTCTCCATCATCATGCTGAGAAAAGGCGTTCAGGTAAGACAACGCCCCTTTCTCCAGCATGATTGGATGGAGAACCTTTGCAACCGTCTGACAAACAAAGTCAATGGGGAAACCAGATTCACTTAACAACAATGTTAGTAACTTAACAACTGCCCTGATTCACTTAACAACTGTGGCAAGAAAGATTATAAGATAGAGCAAAATTGACTTAATAAATGTTTCACTTAGCAACAGAAATTTTCGGCTGAGTTGTGGTCTACCTGTAAAACTTTCTTACTCAGCTATTTCAGTTAAGATGTTTGAGTCTTGCTAAGTGCCCATGTAATATACAGGAAATTTTATTTTCATTTTTGTAAGCTTCAACCTCTTCTGACCTGCTAATCATATATTTCTCAATCCCCTTCTCTTCTTATTAGATTCCAGGCACATATTGAAGGCATTGTGCAAAAGCAAAGGGTATTTTCAAGGTGTGATAATATCTGGTCTTGCATTTGGTGGAGTTAGATAAGCTAGCTAATGTAATTAAGAAAATGCTCCAAAGAAGAGTCTGCATAATAACAATGTTACACTACAAAACAAAGAGAACATTTGGACTGAAGTGGCAGCCTGATTGTAAAGGTGACTTATTCAGGAGCGGACCTGACAATGACTCTTTCTCCCTTCCATCTCGCTAGTGAATTTTATAGAAATAAATGTTAAATTTGTTTCCGTTTTTCTCTTTGGTTGGACTGCCATAGTAGTGCCATTTGCAGCACATCAAAATTACAGAAACTCAAACTGAAGGTACAAAGGCACAAAGTGGGATTAGGCATTTCTACAGCTTTATGAAAGTTTGTTCCAAATTAGTAAGTAAATAGCTAAATAAAGCATTTACTTGAAAATAAATTAATCAATCCTGGTTCATATATGTAAATGATTCTGCCAAGCAGATGAATAGCATACTAATTAAAATTTGCAGGATTGTTTAATATCAATAAGAGTGGTTCTGATTCATGCACTTTCAGAAAGCAATAAAAAAGATTTGGCATACAGCTCTGATATTAAAGCAGCATTTTAAATATTCATTACAGTCTCTGTATTTAAAAATTGGTACTTTTGTTCAACAATTAAACAACTGTGTTCTCTAAATAATTGGTGTAGAGATTATCATTCTATGGAAACTCTAAGAGTTTAAATGTCAGTACAATCTGGCAAATATAAAACCTACTTTAGAAGAACATTAAAGCCCTTTACTTTCAAAATAATAACATCTAGTTGTATCTCAGAGCAAAAAGAAGCAGTAGAGATAAACATTTCCTAAAAATTCAAATACAATTCTATGACATAAATTAACATTTTGATTAAAAAAGTTTTGCTGAGCCAATTGCCTTCTCTGGATGCCAATTTTTAGGTTCTTACTTGTTGCCTTCTTCTATTTAGATGCAACAGCAACAGTTATTTGCTGCAAACTTCCGCCTAAACACTTCCATGGGATCCAAGAGTAATCAAAATAGCATTAACAATTTAAAATGGTAACTCTCCCCCTTGACACCACCTATCATGCTCCAGATTAACCTGTATAGGCATTTCAGGGAATTGAAAACTAAATATATTGCAGGGATGTCTATGGAGATTCTCAGGCATCCAGTTCATAGTTGTCCCAAAGATGCAACTGGACTTTTTTGTTTTTCTTTGAAGATATTTCGCTTCTCATCCAAGAAGCTTCTTCAGCTCAGACTGGATGGTGGGTAATGGAAGAATTTATACTCATTGCAGACAGCTGACCTCTTTGACTCCTCTTTCAAGCCAGCAGTCCTCTGTGTCCAAAATGTGGACTTTACTGTCTTCAAAAGAGTGGCCTTTGTCTTTTAAATGCAGATGGACTCCTGAATATTGTCTTAATGATTTGTTCTCCTATGTTTAGGAGTACACACCAAGGATAAAACACCCAGATACAAACTGAGCAACATGGTATATGCAGTGAGCCATGTGCAGATTTGTTCATTGGGGAAACAAAACAACTACTTCATAAATGCACAGCATAACATAGGACAGGGGTAGGCAACCCAAAACACTCAAAGAGCCACTTGGACCCGTTTCCCACCAAAAACAAAACACCGGGAGCCGCAAAATCCTTTTGATATCTAAAATGAAGATAACACTGCATATATCCTTTTTTACCTTTATTATAGGTGTGTGTGTGTTTGTGTGTGTGTGTTTGTGTGTGTGTGTATATGTGTGTGTGTGTGTATATGTATGTACACACACACACACACATATATACACATACACATACAGGTAAAAAAGGATATATGCAGTGTTATCTTCATTTTAGATGTCAAAAGGGTCTCTCTCTCTCTGTCTGTCTCTCTCTCTCCCTCCCTCTCTATCTGCCCTTGGTCTGCCTGCCATTCCTCTTCCCCCACTCTCTTTCTTTCTCTCTCTCTCTTTCCTCTCTCTCTCTCTCTCTCCCTCCCTCTCTCTCTCTCTCTTTCTCTCTCTCTCCTATCTGCTGCTCACCTGGCAAGCTTCAAGCTGTTGTCCAACAAGCTCAGGGTAAGCAACCTCGTCTCTTTTATGACTCATGGACTTCAACTCCCAGAATTCCTGAGTCAGCCTAGCTGGGCTAGCTAGCTGCCCTTCCTGCTTCCTGCTTCCTGCAGAGACGCAGCAAAGGGAGGAGCTCCGTCCAGAAAGCTTTTCAGCTCCTCGGAGAACACTGTGAGTGCAATCTTTTACACACACACACACACACACACACAGAGAGAGAGAGAGAGAGAGAGGGGGGGGGAGAGAGAGAGAGAGAGAGAGAGAGAGAGAGAGAGAGAGAGAAGGAAGCAGGGAAGCGCAATTGCCTCTCTCTGTCTCTGTCTCTCTCTGCGAAGGCAGAGGAGGCTGGGAGCCACCGGGGAAGGCTCAAAGAGCCGCATGTGGCTCCGGAGCCGCAGGTTGCCGACCTGTGACATAGGAGAACAAACCCATCAGGACAAAATTCAGCAGTCTATCTGTATTAAAAAGACAAAAGCCACTCTTTTGAAGACAGTAAAGTTCACATTTTGGACAAAGATGACCGCTGGTTTGAAAGAGGGGGTCAAAGAGGCTATCTATGTCAAAACTGAACAGCTGTTTCTTAACAGAGGGGCCGGGATACAACATCATCTATCTCCAGTCTACAACACAGACCTTTCAGCAGTTCCAAGAAGACTTCACACCAATTTGCACTACTTAGCTGACCCTGATGACACAGATAAGCCTCCAAGTGGCATTAATGACTCTCTAAAAGAATGCAAATAACCAGCTGTCTGCAAGGAGTATAAATCCTTCCATTCCCGACCAGTCAGAGCTGAAGAAGCTTCTTGGATGAGAAGTGAAATGTCTTCAAAGAAAAACAAGAAAGTCCAGTTGCCTCATGAAAAAGCATCTTTGGAATAATGCAGAGACCCAAGATTGTCACCAATGACCATGAGCCAAATGTGGGACTGAGGACCAAACAGCATGTAAAATATTGAGTGTTGATTCTGAACTTGCAAACCACAGACTAGCATGTATTTACTCTAAGTACAATTATACTAGGTAAATATAGAGATACATTTGGAATTTATTGTTGTTTTGTCATATTTAATCAGGCATTTTAAAATTATGTAAAAATATTACATAGGAAAGGCCCAGATCCAGGAAGACTGAAAAAATAATGAACATTCTTTTCCATTTATAGTGCTGGATCATTCATGGTGAAATAACATTACTCTTGAATGTAAATATAAACTATGAAGGTTGAGGACACCATTATTACACTAGTATTTTGGCAGGGCAGGGGAGTTTAGGTATATATGGGATAGGACAAAATTCCATAAGATATATACAGTATATATATTAAGTAGTGAATCATGTACCGTAGTTAAGATCTCACAAGCTTGATAAAAAAGACACATTTGTGGCATTCATATAGCAAATAGCTATATTAAAACATTGCTACAGAGTAGATTACATTATACACCATGTTCACACAGAGTTATGATAGGGTATTAGTGTGATTTTCTTGTAAATCAAGAATAGAACATATCAAAAAGACTGCCTTCAAATCACATGCATGATTGTTTTAGCTAAAAATAACAATGATATACAAACATGAATGTTCTTGTATTTAGTAATAATATTTATTGCAAATATGAGTAACTGTAATGGAGTTGACATCCTATCATGTAATTTGTGCAAAAAGTACAACATCTTCTTATACTCTCAATTGTAGATACTCTTGTTGGGTACTCAACAATTCATGGAAACAATGTTATGGCATATAATGGAGGTACTCATGTGAGAAATTGGTTGTGTAGGTTTACGTTTATGAATGTATTTACATCTGCCAAAGTAAAACTGTAGATAAAGAAAGAATGTTTGCAACATTCTTCTTAATCTGACAATTTATCTTCGTTTCTTCTTTAATGTACACCTCTGTTTATCAGATGGGACCAATTTTGTTTCTGTTTTTTCTCTCTTTATTCCATTAAAATTGATAATTAACATTCCCATGCTGAAAAAGGCATTTCAATTTTAATTATTGAGCAAATATTTTTAAAATGATAAGAAAATTGATAAAAGAAGCATGAGCATAAGACATAGGTGCAAACTGACTACAATATTTTTGGATATGGCTATTTTGTGTATGGGAGTATATGCAAGAGATATCAATAATGGGAAGAAAGAGAGGATATAATACAGAAGAATAGATATTTTGAAAGGTAATTTGAATAAGCTGATCCTACTTCCTAGATGGAATAACAATTTTTGGAATTCTAATTCAGGATCATCAAACAAAGAACAGCAGAGAATATTACTATACTACCCCAGAGAATACTACTACTACTACTACTACTACTACTACTACTACTACTACTACTACTACTGCTTGATGGTAGAACTGTTTCTCAGTTTGAGAAGTTTACTGGGCATTTCCTAAAAAGTCAAGAAGTATAGTGATCTTCCACTTCAATGGAATACTGTAAGAGATTACCAGTTTGAGTCCAAGGGAAGGTCAAATGCATCATCAACCTAAAGTCCCTTCATACTCACAAGAGATTTAAGTCCAGCCCACCTTGAATTCCACTGAGTCTTATCTATTGCCAATTTGCTTTGATCGTTAATAGTTCAGATTTTTGTAGAGAGCTGAAGGTTGCAATAAGCTTGTTTATTTGAACTGTCTGCTTTTTCTGATTTCCTTGGTGCTTGACAAGCACTTTTCAATAAAGGTCTTATATTTGCCACCTTTAATCAATGCCCCATAAACAAAGAAGTATTGAACACTATCTTAATTATAGGGCAGTCCCAACCTTGCCAATTTTCAACCAAAATAAACAAGTATGAACAAACGGAGGTCTTCATCTGTCAATTTTCCTTATTCATGCCCTAGAAAATTGTAACCTAAAATGAATGTATATGAATAGAAAAAGCAGTCATTCTATGAACTGTTCCAACCTATTGATCCTGGTAGTTACTCTAAAAGGAACTGTTTTGTAATTTGGGGTTCCTGTCAGATGCATAATTCTTGCTTAAGAAAGAGGGATGCATTATACAACACACTTCATATAAAGCTTTCTTTGAAAATGGCTCAAAAGCTGAAACTGTTCCAGAGTACAGTGGTTAGATTGCTGGCAGATCATTTCATTCTACAGGCTCCTGCAGTTTCTTCCAGTTGTTTCTGGGCCTATCTCAAAGTGCTGGTTATCATAGGGTTATACCAGACAATGCTTTGCCAGAACTGAAACTGACCACCTGGACTGGTCATGCAGAGAGAGAGAATTGAGAATTCTCTTTAACTGTTATAAGTACAGCAGGTGGGTATTTTCTGTTATCTTCTCCAAGTTTTGCAATAAACTTCCATAAATATAAATTTTATTAATTAAAGATGGATGGATGGATAGACAGACAGACAGACAGATATTTGCCCCTTTTGTTTTGCAGTCAACAGAATAATATTATTCCAGTGTTTAGTAGGCAAAAACTGATTCATTTGCTATCAATAAAATAGATTAATTATGTTTCTTATTCTTGTATATTGTCTTATTTTATTGTGTTGTTCATGAGTCAGAGTTACAATTTACTGGGCTGCCTAACTGAATGTGAGTTCTTGAAAGTTTTGTTAACAATATATATAATTAATTATTAATATATAGTACATTAATAATATTTTAGTCCTCAATTTAAAATGGTAAGGCAATAGTAAATGTTGCAACTTTTATTTGTGTTTTACTTGTTGCATTAAGTCTCCATTACTCTATAGCTCCTGCTTTTCAAATTGAACAAGGCCCAAGGGATGAGTTCACTCATGATATTTTCTCATGGGATTTAATAAAAATGTGAAAAACAAAGAAAGCTGTAGATTGCTAGTCAGAGTGAAATAATTAAGCTAATTAAGCTGAGTATAAGAAACCTGCACTTCCCTCATGAGACCTTATTCTCTTTTGGAAAATAGAAAAGAAAGCCAATTCCTGTCCATTAAGCTGAATGAGAATGACAAGTAAATGGGGAAAATAATACTGGACTGTGTTAGTTAAAAACTAGACCATGTTTATTTGAAGACCCATGTTCTATTGTATGCCAGATTTCATTGAATTTCATTGAATTAGTTCTGAAATATAATACTACTAAGATTAGAAAAACCCATGCAATATGAATTCTATTTGCTGCATATATTTGTTTTAGTAGATTTTCACGGGTACAGGTATGCAGGTCTTGGCGTATTCGGGAATATATATATATATATAGAATGCTGTATGTTACAACCTGTTGCCCAAATATGGGAGAGAGAAATCTTTTGCCTTGTATCAGCTCAAACTAGAGCCATCCACAGGCAGCAGTCACAACTGTGACATCATATACATTTCTAAAATCCAAATTTTATATATATATATATATATATATATATATATATATATATATATATATATATATATATATATAATATTGTCAATATATATATATATAATATTGACAGCTCATTTGAGAGTATTATATATTATTCTTTATGACAATTATATTGATCACTGAGGCTACTTCTAATTACATGTCTAGAATATATACTTTCCTGAGATGTCACAAGCAAACCATAAAGATTGATAAATATAGTTCTGATTTTTTTTATTAAAGTGTTATAAGTAATTTAGGAAGAAATATGCAAGGAAATGAATTTTGTTATTCGGAGTCTAATACTATATGTCAATTGACTCTCTCTGACTTAATTTGAAATCTATAATTGCAACATTGAGATGTCAGAAAGGTGATCAATAATGAAAAGACATTATTACATTATATTACATCATTTATTTTGATTCAGGACATAATACCAAAGCATAATAGAAGCCAGGACAATGTTACGAATAGGAACTAGTCAGGAAAAGTGCATATGGCTCGTTTCCTTTTAGATGATCTGCAGAACTTCTCAATACCAAAATTTCACATCTGCTTGCCTAATTATGGAGTGTGATTTAATGCTTAAAATAGCAGTAAAATAGATGTGTAAAAGCTATTTTTAAACTTCTACATCTACATGACACATAATAGCAGCGTTCCAATATTTGAGAGGCTGCCACATAAAAGAGGGGGTCAACCTATTTTCCAAAGCACCAGAAAGCAAGACAAGAAACAATGGATGGAAACTAACCAAGGAGAGAAGCATCTTAGAACTAAGGAGACATTTCTTAACAATGAAAATAATTAACTAGTGGAACAGGTTGCCTTCAGAAGTTGTGGGTGCTCCATCAATGGAGGCTTTTAAAAAGAGACTGGACAGCCATTTGTCTGAAGTGTATAGGGTCTCCTGATTGAACAGGGTTGGACTAGAAGACCTCCAGGATCCCTTCGAACACTGTTACTCTGTTATTTTCTGATGCAATAATATTTGCCTATCAGAACCCATGGGAAGAACCCAATAAGTGAACAAATATGTCAAATCTGGTCTGAACGTCTGCCTGACTTTGTGATAAACCATAATAATATTAATAATATTGGCCCAGTTTACTCACACCAGCAGAAGAGGCCTTCTTCAAACCCCGTCAAAAGAATTTTGGCTCATGTGGTCAAAGACAGGGAGGTCTTCTCTGTCATGGCTTCCATCCTCTGGAACATCTTGCCTCCAGATATGAGATCTGCTTCTACCCTTCTGGCCTTCTGGAAGGGTGTTAAAATCTGACTCCTGAGGCTTGGTGCTCCAATGGGCATGTTATGCTGGAGGTGGTTGATCGAATAAGAGACAAAAGCCCACCCCTACAGTGACCATGGTCTTGATTTTAGTCTTTTATTTAATTTTTGTTAATTTTACATTGTAAGTCACCCAAAATCATTTTGGATAGTGTGACAGGTAGCATATAAATTTAATATTTATTTATAAATATTTAGATAATGACAACTAAATATAAATATTTAGATGATGACAAAAGATCAAGTAAAATCCTTTTTTAAGTGAACACATATAAGTATAAAGTAGGAAAAATCTATATGATTATTCTGATTGTTGTTTATTGCCGATATTTTTACATCACCCTCTAGTAAATTGTATAGGAGAAATGCTGTTATAATACACACCCTAACATATTGGAACAAACATTCCCAGTGAGCTCAGTACAATATGTTCTTTAATAACTTTGTGGTATAACTTTCTATCACATTACTCATCAATCAAAAACTTTCACATCTTCACAGTTTTCACCATATGTGAAAGGAGAAAAGGCAGCTCTGAAAGGAGATTTTTTTCCTGTAGCGCTAATAACTTATAGGATGCTTTCTCTAAAACAGCTGTGATAAATTGGAGCTCGATCTTCATTTGCTAGGAAGCACTAGATAGTATGTGGACAGGGGCATTTCCCCAACTGCAAAGGCCTTTCTCCTGATAGGGTTATTATTTCTTTTCTTGCAAAGACATGAGTGGTGTTTTCTTCCACAAGGAGAAAAGCATCCATGCAGGTTTAAAAGAAAACAAGGTTAAGTGCAGGTTACTCAGGCTTAGCTCTGTGATATTATCCCATTTCAGAGAGACCAGCTGGGGTCTGATTCAAGACATCAGGACAGTAGATCACATTTTTCCACTGAATCTCAGTTCTTCTGTACTTTGCTGATAGGTAGCCCAAAACTGCTTGCTCAAGCTTCTAATCATATAAGCCATTATCCTACACATATCTGTTAAAAACAGAGGTGTTAGACAATTTAGAATGTGTCTTATTAAGTGAAATGTTTTATATTAGTTCACACTTTTCAGATTGCTCATTTCTTTGATTTGAGATGATTCTGAATTTTTAACTCAGCTCTCCACTCAAAAACTAACTCAAAGTGTATAATAAAGAAAACTTTATTTGTAGACACAAATGCTCATATTTGGAATAAGTGCTATTTATGTTTCTTGTGTAGATTTTAAAATTATTTTAATACTGTTAACCACTCAGAATCATTTAGGAATAGTGGTTATATAAATCTAATAAATTGTAGATATGCAAAAGAAAATGACGAGTAATTAAATATCTGCCCCTGAAATGTTTTAAAGTAAATTCCGAGCAGTGTCTGGAATTCACTTTTGTAATATTATTAAACAGAATCCGGTTCCTAAAATATATTTTCCTAAAATACATTAAATTGAGGTTTGTAAATTCCTTGGCATATTACTCATAAGTAGGCTGAGTGAAAATTTTTATTGATCTTTTTTTTATTGTAATGAAAGTTTTCTGGGAATCAAAAGTTTATCAGCCCCTGTGACTCAACCTTTCGTCAAAAACACTTGAAACAAAATTGTCAGTCAGCTTACCTACGCTTTTATCCAACTTTCAATTTCATTGCTACAGAAGTCAGACCTATTGATTTTATAAGGTATTTTATTTTATTTATTAGAATTCCTTTTATAATTAAAGACTATTTAAAATTCATACATACTGTTTCTTTCTTAGAATTTTAAGTGCTTAACTGCTTTTTATATAAATGCCTAAGGGAAATGGCAGTTACAAATTCTATGGAGAATTTATCCCTTATTATTTCAGGTTTTCATCTTCTATCAGATAAATGAGTCTAATCTTATCCCCACCATATGGTATCAAATTATTTATAATTGCTACAGACATGTCAAACATTTCTAAAGCTGTAGATTTATTGAATATTCCACACTGAGGATCACTCTTACTAAGAAAAAAAATGGATTCTGATTTTGTATTATTTTATTCAATAGCATATGGGCAACACTAGTCTGTCTTGCAAGACAGTGTCTAAGTTACAGATATTAACCATATTTGCAGATGTACCATGAGGGCATGTCAAAAAGTCAAAAATAGTAGTTGCAGCTACCTGATCAAAATGTTATAACTTTTAAAATGTGCTGTAAAAGAGGAGGGAGAAATTTTAATGATGTAGTCATGGTTGTCATCTTGACTTGTAATGCATCCATGGGAACACATGGACTTTGTGCCTTATTGGCAGTGGTGGAATTCAAATATGTGAACAACCTGTTCTCTATGTGGATGCTGCTTCCGGAAGTCCATTCTGGGCATGGGCAACAAAAAATTAGCTACTGGTTCTGCCGAACTGGTGCAAACTGGCTGAATCCCACCACTGCTTATTGGCCAACATGTGCCCAACTAATGACCATAATGTTAACAGGGAGTGTTGCAAGTGCCTTAGGTACAACTGAAGTAAGCTATTTTGCTACATTACTAAAAAGCTTTATGTGAAAGCGTCAGTTGACCAAAAATCATAATTAGTGATAGAATTAAATATCCATAGGCCCATGTAATTATAAGCATAACATATGGAATATTGCAAATTGGAATATAAAATGAATAAATAGTAAAAAATGTGAATTAATAGATGGCATGAAAGTGGGAAAATGGAGTATGTATCTATGAAACTAAGAAAAAAAGAAAAGATGGAGTAGATCTAAATGAAAATTTGATCTTCTGGAGTTAATGAATATGTGCAGGGATGTGAAAGTGAATGTTTAATTAGGAATGAAAGGATTAAAAAATACATAGATTATGTGTATACATGTACAGTATAAATGTTTAAAGTTGGAATTTGTGTCTTTCAGATTGTGACATGAAAGAAGACTGGTGTTGATGTTATGATGCACTGAATGGTAACAATAGAAGAAACAGGGATGATTTAGAGATGGGGATGAAAAAAAATCTGCAGTCTTCTCTCTGAATAACAATAGCACTTAGACTTATATACCGCTTATAGTGCTTTACAGCAATCTCTAAGCAGTTTACAGAGTCAGCATATTGCCCCTAACAATATGGGTCCACATTTTACCAACCTCAGAAGGATAGAAAAATGAGTCAACCTTGAGCCAGTCAGGATAGAAGTCCTGGAAGTGAGCAGAATTAGCCTACGATACTGTATTCTAAACACTGTGCCGTCATATAGATGTATTCTTTTAGGTAGCATTAATGGATGGGTGATAATGAGGTGACAGAATATTGGAAACTGTATACAGAGGTATAAGAATATTCAGAAACAACATTCTACACTTACAGTTCATTTCCCAAAGTTCAATAAAATAGCATCTCTTAATGATACATACTATTTAATTGAGGGATATTCTCACCAAATGCAATAAGAACAAATTTACATGTTATACTAAATTATATCTCCTGTCCTTTCCTACACAGATATGCAGTTTGGTAAAAGAATTTTCAGTTCCTCCTTACCCTACAGCTAGGAGATATAGGGATAGACCGTTTCAGGAAATAAGAGAAAGTGCTGTTGTGTTAATGGAAATCCACTAATGCAACACTAGATGTCATTCACAGAGTTCACTTAGAAGACCCTCAAGTATGAAGAGCATCACATGTCATATTCAATGCATTTCTTCTAATATCATTTGATAACATGTCTCCCCAAAATTAGCCTTCATTTTCAGATATATAAAAAATACTGTAAGCATATGAAGAGATTTGTACTTTGTATTGTTTATTTTACACATTAATTAAGAAACATAATGAAAGATAGGAAGAAAATAGAGATCATTATAAAATGGTGAATGAAGGACAGGAATGAGTGAATAACCTTGTAAAAGGTTATTAGAATTACAAGGTTGTCAAGGATTGTTTTTCTCCTGATTTAATTTTAGCAAATGTATAGTTGCTTGATTAACTTTTGGGCACCTCATTAAAAACTTTTGACTATATCTTAGTTCAGTTGTTCTTGAGATATGTTTCTGGAAGTTTTTTTTAACTTGCCTTTTCAAAAATGCTGTGAAGAACAATGGGAAGTGTCTTGCTGACCCTGGCACAGAAAAGCTAAAGAAGGATATATCTGCTTAGACAGGATAAAATAGAAAAGCAAATGAATCTGTTTGGGTGGGGGTGATAGTGTGGTGGTGGTGGTGGTGGTGGTGGAGGAGGAGGAGGAGGAGGAGGAGGAGGAGGAGGAGGAGGAGGAGGACATGAATGTGACATGGATTTAGGAGGAAAATTTTACTTTCTGCATTTCTTGGACATCATCCTCTCATGGACCTCCCTAAGCAAATTTGCCAAGTAGGGTTTGTTTTTGTTTTTTAAATAATGTTCTAAAACATTATTTAACATGTTCTAAAAAAAACATTTTCTTCCAAATGTTGGTGGTATCTACTTACTATACAGTATACTATTATACCATAATATGATTCAAATTCAAATAATTGTATGTTAAGATTCTAAATTAATCTATACTCTACTAAAACATTTAAAAGGGATCAGATTATATAAACATTGTGCTATATGTATTAATACTTGCACATTCAACAGATTTAGCTATTAGTTTAAAATGTATACAATTTAATTGCAATCAGCTTCTATGGTTGAAACATGCAAAATGTGAACAAACTCACAAGTATGAAAAAATAAATAAAAATTAGAAAGAGGGAAAAAGAAACAGTCAATCTACATACAGGTGGTTCTTGACTTATGACCACAATGGAGCCTAAAATTTCTATTTGTAAGCAAGACAATTGTTAAGTGAGTTGTGCCCCATTTTATGATTAGTTGTTAAATGAATCATGAGGTTGTTAAGTGAATCATGTGGTTATTAAGTAAATCTGGCTTCCCCCATTGACTTTGCTTATTGGAAGCCAGCTGGGAACTTACAAATGGTCATGACCCCAGGACAGTGCAACTTTCATGTCATAAATACATGTCAGTTGTCAAGTGACCAAATTTTGATCTCGTGACCATGGTAATGCTACAGCCATTATAAGAGTGAAAAGCAGTCATGAGTCATTTTTTCAGTGCTGTGGTAATTCTGAATGGTCACTAAACAAATGGTTATAAGTCGAGGACTACCTGTGTTACACATTTTAGGATTGCTTATGTGAAAATACCAAGTTCAGATTTTATTAGGAATATTTTGAATGGCTGAGGTGTTTACTTCATTGAATTAAATGAATTCATGCTGAATATCATTGTTGTCATTAGCACATGAGCAAAATTACTATTTATCAGTATGCTTATGTATGTGTATGTGTGGGTATGTGTGTACTTTGACTCTTGACTTTGTTGGAAACTTTTTTGTAAGTGGATTGCCTTCTTTCTATTGCTGAGAGAGACTGACTGGCCCAAGGTCACTTAGCTGACTCTGCCTAAGTCAGAACGAGAACTCACAGTGGCTTAAGACCCCCAGGTTTCTCACTGAGTGTTTGGTGGGAATTATGAAGAGACATCAAACTCTGCAGAAACAGATTGACCTATGAGCAAACTATCTATCTGCAAGTACATGATTAAAAAAATATTCACAGTTTCCTGTGGTCCATTGCAACTTGTACAGAATAAGAGCAGAGCCCAATATCTAATGACTCTGGTAGAGATTGGTGAGCAGGATGGATAGACCAAGCCAGGTATAGCTATCCATGAATTAAATCTGCAATCTATTATATACAAATCAGAGGCTCTACTATTGAACTACAGACTCTCAGCAAAATTTGGAAATATGGGTGAACATTTCTACAGGAAATGGCAATGTATTCTGTGAAGTGATTCTTGGCATAGGAGATGGAAAGATATGGATGTATGTGGTCAGAGTTTAGAATTTCCTTTACTTTCAACTTCATACAGTTAAAAACATCTGGAACTGCAGATTTTATGTCTTGTTGAACATTTAATTTTAAAAGGGCTTGAAAGTGTCACAAAACAGGCCTACCATTTCTGGTAATTCTGATGACTGAGCAATATGGCCTCTGACTTTGAAAAAGTGGTATAATATTTTTCAATAGTTGAAGTTGAGATTTGAGACAATATATTACTGCCCATGGCTAAAATCCTCAAGAGTTAAAATCAAAGAAAACTGTTCCATTTTAAAACAGCATTCACTGTCAACCATGCATAAAGAGAAACAAATTGATCTTTTACCCATATTAAACAAAGAAATGCTCCTCATCAATCAAAAGGCAACAAGGAATTGGTAGTCATTTTGAGCATCAGTCAATTGGGGAAAGTAGGATATCACTGAAAGAATAAACACTTTATTTGACTATATACCACTTTATTCATAATAATATTAACAGAATGAGAGAGCTGGAAGGAGCCTTGGAGGTCTTCTAGTCCAACCCCCAGTTCAAGCAGGAAACCCTATACTATTTCAGACAAATGGCTGCCCAGTCTCTTCTTAAAAGCCTTTGGTCATGGAGCACCCACAACTTCTGAAGGCAAGCAGTTCTGCTGGTTAATAGTAGTCATTGTGGGGGAGATAACATAATAACAGAGTTGGAAAGGACCTTGAAGATTTCCTAATCTAACCCCCTACTCAGACAGAAAACCCAATACCATTTCAGAAAAATGGTTGTCCAATCTCTTCTTAAAAACCTCCAATATTGGAGCAGCCACAATTTCTGGAAACAAGTCATTCTACTAATTCATTGTTCCAACTATCAGGAAATTTCTCTCTTGTTCTAGCTTGGTTCTCTCCTTTATTAATTTCCATCCAATACTTCTTGTCTTGTCTTCTGATGTTTTGGAAAATAGGTTGACCCCCTCTTTTTTCAAATATTGGAACACTAATATCATGTCACCCCTAGTACTACTTTTCCCTAGACTAGACATTTATATTTAAATGGCAACCCACTAGTCTCTCTAAAAACACTCAAAAAGACTTAGACACCTCCTCTATAGAACACTTGTAGTAATAAAACACAGCTGATCATGAAAAGCTAATCAGGACTGCATCTAGTTAGCACTTGAATGAATGGGGCTTCTACTATGGAGTCAAAGAGTCCAACCCAAACCAAACCAAACAAAACCAAACCAACTAAAAAGTTGGCAGTGTTAAATCAATACATTTGCTGGCCAAACCTTATGAACATGTCCAAAAGCCAAGTTTGACTCATAGAAGATGTTATGCTTATTACTACAGCATATGAGAAAATGTTCATTTCCAAGCAGCCACAGGCCAAATTGGCTCAGCACAAAGGCCTGTGGAAAGAGAAAGGAAAATGTGCAGTACAGATCATAAACCTCCCAGAATTTAATAAATTGCATTGACTTTACAATTGACTTTCCCCATGAGAATCCCTTAGAAATATCCAACACACTGGGAGCCTAGATAATAACATTGATGCGCTTTGTAGGATTGTCATACATCTTTGTTCCTACCATTCATGGATATAATAGCTATTTTTCAGGACAGGCATAACTCATAGTCTTTCAGCCATGTGTCTGTATTATGATTTCTTCCCATTTTAGAGCAGACTTTATCTGTATGCAAGGGCACAATTTTTAAAAAATGCTTAGAAATTTAGAAAAAAATAGTAAGATTAGTCATATTTATGTGAAAAACTACAGATACTTCCCACAAAAAAAAGGAAATAAGAAAGGCCTTCCTTCTCCAGACAGCTTTATGCCTATTCATTCACTGTCTAAAAAGACAGACAAGGAAACTAAATCAAAAGGAGTAGAAATATAACTATAATTTTGTTTCCTCTTGGCTTCTAGAAATTTAGTGGCTTATCTAAAAGAGACAACTAGCCTTTCTTTTCCCATCTTGCAGATGTTTAATGTATGAAAATGTGAAAAGATTGTGAGTTTGGCAAAGGCATGCAAGCATATTAAGAAACAGAAGATACCCACTCTGCCTTTAACCTAACTACTAAACAGTTTCCCTTCTTGAAACTGGTCCTCAGTTCAAGAATATAATGTTTCCCATGAAAACCTGGAAGGAAGAAAACTAAGATTTTGATTCTTTATTTCAGACCATGGATGTATTAGTTTCTGCGGATAATTTATTCTATCAAAAAGATCATGGGCCTATTTTAGACAAGAAGAAAAGCCAATTAAAGAACTGTGTTGTGCTAAGCGGAATCACAAAAGTCAAGAGGGCTGTACAACTACTTAGTAGAAGACTTGTCCACTTGTAATATATGTAACAAAGGGGCAGGGCTTTGGTCACATAGTCATAGCCTCTATCTTGCCATTTTGGATCTCTTTGGAGACACCCCTAGGTGTGATATGCCTATGTGGCTTCACGAGTTCAGCATCTTTTAAGTGAATGTTCTCAGCACTCGAAAGATCCTCTTATATCGAGGAACTATTTTCTTCTACTAACATTTCAGACTAGGGAATTTTCACTGAAACTGAAGCAATTTGATTCTTTTGCTAAGCTTTTTAAAACAACTACAACAATCATATTGTTATCAAATGGGATATCTGAAAAGAAATAGGTGCAATTTTTCAGAAAAGTAGATCAATTTCTGAAGGTGTTATAGAATTATCTATAACATTCATCCATATATCTATTATATTATCCTAGACATTTATCAGCCTAAGGTTTGTTTCTATTTATCATCCTTTCACCTAACTAGAGATTATTTCCAAGCAACTGTTTCCCAAATGTTTGTGTTGATTTACTACAAAAATTATGTTGTCCAATTCCAATGATACCATTTTTCTTTACATGTTTCATTGACTTCTATTTAATAAAAATAGTTAATTTACAGTAATATAAACTATTTGCAGTAAAATCCTGCTTTAATTCTTCTTGACATCTTCCATATATATATTTCATTAGACTTGTCCATTGCTTATGCATTGATTAGGATCATCATTGATTAGGATCACCAATGGTGCTTTCAGGAGGCAACTGCACTTTCTTGTTTTTCTTTGAAGACGTTTTGCTTCTCATCCAAGAAGCTTTTTCAGCTCTGACTAGATGGTGGGAAATAGAAGGATTTATATTCCTTGCAGATAGCTGGTCATTTGCATTATTTTAGAGGGTCCTTGGGGTCATCTGGAAGATTATCTGTGTCCTCAGGGTTACCTGAGAGGTGCAAATGTGTGTGGAACCTAGCTATGCACCCTCAAATGATGCAGGAATATGAATGGATTTCCAGAAAATATTGCAGACTACAGGAACAGGGCAAAACATCCTGCAGTCAGGAGGTTCCAGACACATTTGCACTACTCAGGTGACCCTGAGGACACAGATAATCCTCCAGATGATCCCAAGGACCCTCTAAAAGAATGCAAATGATACATCAATTTTAAATTTTATTTAGCAAGGGAAAAAAGCAGAATTAGATTTAAAATGTGACAAGAAGCAAAGGAAAATGGAGGATTTGGGCTACCAGACTCAGTTCTATATTATCAAGCAGCTGCATTAACATGGCTAAAAGAATGGATAACCCTTAGACGCAAAAGATTACCGTACTTAGGAGGACACAACTTACAACTTAGAATGGCATGCCTTTCTATGGTATGGAAAGAACAAAATCCATAAATGCTTTCAAATTTCAGTCAACCTGACCTACTACCAGGGGCATATGAAGGTCAGGACTATGAACAGCTGTGGTCTTCATCCCTCCCTCTCCATAGATGTTCCTAATTATAGCATTTTGTATCCTACTCCCCCCCCCCATTCCCAACCCTTGAAAACCTAATTATGTACATTCTACTGTTAATGGTAGCCACAACCTGAAAGCCAGCTCCTGCAGTAGTAGTATTCTTTGCCACCTAAGGAAGATCACTGCCAGATTCTAACTATTTTCAGTATACAACTTCAAAAGTTTAGCATTCTAAGTTACTATGCCATGGTACTGTGCCAAATAAGGCAAATGGATTTTTTTTTCTAAAGAAATTTATTTCAACTGTAGGACAGAAAAGACAGTATGCCATGTTAAGGCTGCTGCTTAAAAATCTAATTAATAATTATGAGTGCCTTTCCCTAAAAATGTTTTATAATAATAATATTAATTTCAAGAAACTTGTGCAACCATCTTGTGTATATACCTATGAAAATTATTTGAGTTAAATGATTTTGTTGAATACTAAATGTTAATATAGCTCCTACATTTCAGGAATCTGTTAATTACTTGTATTTTCAGAAAAATAATACATCAAAATACTTTGATAACAGAACATGAAATATATTCAAGATGCAGAAATAAAATTGTAAAATTATGACATTTTCATCAGGAAGATTCATTATTTCATTTTATAGTCTATTTTGAACCTGAAAAGGTTATGTATCTTTTCATTAAAATATGACTTGCAAGTACAGTATTCACCATGGATATATTTTTCTTAAATTATCACATCATCAGAATCTGTAAATATATATTGCTTCTTCATTACTAATATAACAGTAAATAAATACATTTTAAAAGCAAAACAAGCTTGAATATATAATCACACCCCATGGACATTTTGTTGTTCCCTATAGTTAGGGAGAATAGTACTATCAGTTGGTAAGGAGTTGTGGTTACTTTTTGCATATCAATAGGGGAAGGAAGAGAACAAATCCAACATGATATCATATATTGTACTGTGTCAGAATATCTATTTATGAATTTATGGATCCCTATACTTTTATAATGGATAGTTCAATGTTGAACCACAGAATTCAGCAATAGAAAATTACAATGTATCTAACAGCAGTTTGCTCTAGCTTAAAACAAAAACTTCCATCTTTCCAGTCAAACACACCAATTGTAGCTCCTATCCAAATACAAGTTCTGTGAACTAAATGAATGATTTGGAACAGGATAGTATATAAAAATAAAAGAAAATCAATAGAAAAAGTTGATGGTTTGCCTGATGTGAGTGACATAGATTTCTGCTAGCACTTGGATACAATCCTGGTATCATAACTGATGTCTGAAGTAGAGTAAAAACACATTACAAGATTACTTATTAGACTGTAAGGCACTTAACCAGAAGGCACTGAAAATCACAACTGATAACATTAATCCTCATCTCCACTTTCTTTAGTAGCCTTTGGCAAGAAAAAAAATAAATTGCTATAATATGCAGCAATCTAATCATTTCAAGAATCATGGAGAGGAAAGAGTTAGATGTTGTGAAACAAGGATCTTGCCTCTATTGGCTCCGTCCCAGGAACTGAATATTTGGGATTGGACAGCAGAGATTTTATCTGGCCTTTGTCCTAAAATTCTTGTGCATTTTATTGTCAAAATATCTAACTATGCATTCATTGTTAGCCACCCAATCACTTATTTTATGAAATCACCTGGACTGATAATGCAGTTGCCAAAGCAATTTTTACATCATTGCAAAGAAGAGCAACACACACACACACACACACACACACACACACACACACACAAACAAAAATGCTTTTTTAAATAAATAAATAAAAAACCTTTGGCTCTTCTGCCAAAATGAGGAGAACAAATGGAAAATTCTGGCAGTCCCTTGGGTGTAAAATAGCTTTGGCCAGTTTGAATCAACATCTCACCCGCTGCAACAAAACATTTAGGGACTAAGAAAAATATATGTTTGGGTTTGATTGATATTGTTTTTAATTAGTTCATCACATTCCTTTTTCTGTGATCACTGCTTGTAAGCTTGGAAATATTTGACAGAGAGGATAATTGCCTCATGATCTGCAATATATCAATACAGCTCTCTTCTAGACTGCTTAGTCTAATAAGCTTTTCTTTTAATGCATTAAATCTCAATGACAGGTTTTTGCCTGGTCAATGGGGAAAAATATCCAAAGAGGTCAAAATGTTGGTGTGGTCACAGCAGATTAAAATGAACAATAGGAACCTGCAACTACTCTTACAATACTGGAATCTGGATATTTCACTCCTGTGTAAATAGGTCAAAGGCTTCTGAGCATTAAACAATCATATAAATTGTATTAACATTTAGCCCTGACAACTGGAGACCTTGTGCTCCAAGAGGCTTAATGAAACTCTAACCTACTTTCCAAGCTTCCTAGTACTGTGTAATAATCTCTAGTCTTTTCATGCCATGTTAATTCCTGCAGATCTGCAACAGACTTCAGTCTGCGAAGCAAAATTTATGTCTAAATATGTGAGAAGAAGAAAGAAGAGGTCGTTCAGGCATAGCTGGCACTCTGTGAGAAAGCAGCTTGGTTTAATAAAGTCTTTATTCTTATAGCTTCAACCAAACCTTTTAAAATAAATCTTAAGGAAGCCAGCCAGAAGACGTTTTCTGGGAGAAATTGTCTCTAAAATTCAGGACCTTTCAGGTCAATTTCAAATTACCTTGTGGAACAAAAGCCGCGCAGTGGCTAGCATCAGCTCTTCTTACTCTTTGTTTTCTCCTAGGGAACTTTAAGGCAGCCTATGGAGCATTGCACCATACCTAGTTCCCAATTATAAAAAAGAAAACATAGTTCGCATCAGCATGCAGGTGTTTAGGAGAAAGATTTCTGTCATGTAGGTGAGAAGAAAAGAGGCATTTCTAACTATCAGCTCAACAGACAACTAATGGTAAAGAAGGAGCAGGTTTTGACTTCAGCTAACCGGCACTAACCAGCACTAACCAGCACTAGACAAGATGAAAGGAGAAGAGTCTGGCAGATTCACCATTCAGCAGAGTGATGAGAAGCTACAGCTAGCCAGCATCTTTCTTTTGTTACCCCAGCACAGATTGCAAAACTGCTTAATCAATGCTTCAAAAGCAATTGACAGCAATGAAACCAATTTGGAGGTGGTTAAATGGTGGCTGAAGACTTTAGAGTAAATCTAGGCAACAAAAATAGAATTGTTATCAACTATTTAGGAATAAGGTATCCATACAGGCATAGACATATATGTTAGTATAAGTACTGGATGGTACAGTATAGGCTTAATAATAAGTGGTATGATAGATGTTATGACCATAGATTTGATAAATTTAATAAGAGCTCCCTAGAAACATCGGGAAGATAAAAACAGTCATGGTTCTTTGGGACTGTTCATACTAATTACCCAACAGTATTTGTTTTAGTGATTCTGAAAAACTCTGTGACTTGATATTTAGATATTATGCACTTTTGTCTGTTCATATATTCCCTTTTTTTCTGCTTTCATCTGATTCTTGTTCTATTTTGCTAATAAGTGATGTATGTGCATGTTCAAGTCTGGACATATGCAGAGTGTGCCTGTTACAAACTAAACTGGAAATTACCCACAATCATTTTCCAAAACTCATTTATATTTATTCATATTATTACTTTATATTAACCTAAAAGATGTCACTGGTTAAAGCAAGACAGATCCCATACTTTTCAGTTGTTATTATTTAACCAGTGTGTCAATGAATCACTGCAGCTGCTGATGCTTATTTCTTTTTTTGTGCCACCAAAAATAGGAGCTAAAATTAAATGCCTTGCTTTGAAAGCATTGGGGCTCTCATGCTAAATTGCAACCTATTTAGCCATTTTTGAATGAATCAAATGGGCCTGATGATATCTGCTTCTTCATTTGCAAAACCAATCTTGTTCAGCCAAATGTTTCTCTAGTTAGAGTGCTTATGTTAAGTAGATGACAAAAAAATTATACTCCAAAATAAAATAGAAACATAAGCAATACCTAATCAGAGTACTTCCCCTCTTCCAGAAAAGCACATCTGCACTAGTTTTGTTAACTGTTGATAGCTTTGTGATCAGAATTCCATTTTAACAAATGTTGATAATTATCTGATTTTCAGGTCTAGAATTACATGACAAGTACTTTATTTGTTAATGCATGGATGCGTATGAAGATAGTGTTCACTGATTGACATTGACTTATTGGTCTTGTGCTTATATTGAAATTTACAAAGTCTGATCCAGTATAGGAATACACAAATTTTCCATATTTCAGAAAGGGTAATATGGTCATGGAGAAAGAAATGCCTTTGATTTGAATCTAGACGTATATGACCAAATTGCACTGTTTCTCAAATATATACCAGAAGATAGCAAATTTTAAATTGTTAAGGAATTTATGGTGGAATTTGTGATTAACATTACAACAAACCCAACTGCACTTGAGGGAGAAGCCTGAAATGAAAGGTATTTGCAACTTGCTTTCAAAAAGAGTTTATGTAAAAATGTGCCTAAAATGAGTATCAAATGACCACAAATAAGGGTCATTTAGAAACATAAATTTGGATAGATAGTCCAATACAAATCTGGAACAAGATTTGGACATCAGAGCTTCATATACTTCTTTTTCCAATAGAGTAAAATGGGGGGGGGAGCAACAACTCCAATAATGTGGCATAAATATATGATTTTTCTTAAATAATGATATTTACAGTGAAATAGAATCATAGAACCATCAAATTTGACATTATTGTCATTAAGAGCATAAAATAAATATAACAATTTGCTAAATATGGAGCAAATATGATTAAAATGAGGTATAAGTCATGGAAATTTTGACAGAAATTGTAATTAGAAAACCGATTATATGAGCCTTGAGCCTCTTCTGAAAACCCTTCACATTCAGCTAACAAGAATGAACAACCTTAGTAGAAAACAGAAAATCTTGAGTGTAAACTCTACTGATCTAAGATCACATACTGTACCATAGATACAAGTCTGACTGCATGCAAAAATATTGGGCCATCCACATGAACTAAGATAATCATATGCAAAAAAGAATACATGACATGAGTTAATTATATTCACAATTTGAAACTCTTGCTACTAAGAGCATAATAGAAAAGTTGCCACTGTTTCTCTTAGATTGTTAAAGCCTTATTTACTGCAAATGATTCATGAGATGGAAAGATTGATTCAGGAGTCCCAGGTGGATTTTATACAGCTGGCAGATAGCAAGTCTTTCTCATTTTTCCCCCTATTAACTGGAAAAATGGATCTAAAATTCACTGCAATAAAACAAGCATCCAGGAAGTTCTTTGATCAAGTGTAATTTAACTTTGAAGCAGTAATTCTTTTAGCTTCTATTTCACTGTGGCTAGTTGCAAAACTTCACTTGCCTCCCAACCATACGATATTCACTTTCTTGGTCCATGAAAGTTTATTTCCATCCACTGGACATAGACATGAAAAAAGATTAAAATATATATTTTTAAAATGCAATACTGCCTGCAGGCTCCAGATTACCGGTATTTGTAATCTGTGTAATATCTATGATTTTTGAAATATACTAAAGGCATAAATGTGCATTATGCCATCCAGGTGAAGCCAATAAAAATAACTTCCACCTAGAAGATCTATGGTAGTATTCTCAAGACAGTATTTTAGGTTTCCTTGTAAATCTGCATGGATCTTCTTTGTAGTCAGGTGATGAAGGCATGTTGATTCACCACATTTCATGTATGTCTTCCATGCCACCTATTTAGGTCATATTAATAAGAGCCACATACAGAATATTTAAAATTGCTATCACATTTGTTAAAATGATGCACACTGCTATCAAACCAGTAAGACATCCAGTGTGGAAAATATGAAGTAAACAAGACTAAAATTAAACCTTTTGGAGTGAAGATTATGGCTTGATTATTACAAGAAGGGTTAGGAAAATTTGTACTTTTATATTTTAGAAAATAACAATGCATATTCACATGTTGGCTGTTTTGTTTATTTGCACTTACCAACCTCCATAACACCAGAACAATTGGAATCTGTAATGCCATCAGGACATTCGCAAGTATAGAAACCATCCAAACCAGACACACAGATGCCTCCATTTTCACATGGATTGGAGTCACATGCATCCCCTATAAATGAAAAAAAGAATTGCTCAACTGCATGGTAAACAATATATGTTCATAAGCATTCAGAAGAAATATATATACTTAGGAAATAGGGCCTATTGTAGCCTTCCCCCACCTGGTGTTCTATATATATATATATATAGAACAGCTGACAAAGTGAGAAAGAGCTTGTGGCCTGGAGGTTAACACAGCTGCCTAACATGTAAGCAGCCCAGGTTTGAATCTCAGAAGGGTATGTTTGGCTGAAGAGAGCTAAGAAGCTTGAAATAGCTATTTCATTCTCCCTTATTCTTTGTTAGCAATCCAAAAAATGTATATATACAAATGGTGTCGCAGTTGGCGACTGCTGCCTGTGGATGGGTCTGGATTGAGCTGATACAGGCAAAAGAAAAAGAAAGAAAGATTTCTTTCTCCCATATTTGGGCCAACAGGGTAGGTAAATCTCCTTCCCTTGTCTCTTCCCTCCCTGATACAGGTGACAAAGCGAGAAAGAGCCTGTGGCGTAGAGGTTAACACAGCTGCCTAATATGTAAGCAGCCCAGGTTCGACTCTCAAAAGGGTATGTTTGGCTGAAGAGAGCTAAGAAGCTCGAAATAGCTATTCCATCCTCCCTTATTCTTTGTTAGCAATCCAAAAAATGTGTATACATTTTAATAATATAATAACATTTTAATAACATTTTAGTAATAGCAAATTACTATTCAATATATATACCGTATATGCCAGCGTATAAGGCGACTTCCGCAAGCGTTAAAATCGGCGCCAATGACGGGGGTCATCTTATACGCCGAGTCGTCTTATACGCCAGAAATACTGGTAGTTTCTGGCGTATAAGACGACATTCTAGGAATGCGACTTGGCGACAAAGACTATATAGTTATTTTTATAACTATTACTAGTTATTTTTATATTATAGTTATTTTTATAACTATTATATATATATTGAATAGTAAGTTGCAAAATTCCCATCTTTTATGCTCATCATTTTATGGATTGTATTTTTTTAATTCATCCAAAATATGATGTTTTGGATAAGTATTGTTCTTTTCTTTTAATGCAGACCAGGAAAATTGAATGAAAACTTGATTTTTAAGTATAAAGGATAGGAGGTATTGTAAGCTAAAAATCAAATGTTGTAGCCTCCATCTGCTGGACTGTATATTGACAAATTGATTTCTTACAAAATGTAATATATTTGTCTAGAGTATGACATATAACTTCAGCATATACTCAACTGATTTTAGCATTTTAAACTGCAGAGCTGTCAAGCAGAGTATTATCTAAAAATACCTATTTGATTTCACTGGAGTTTGATTTAAGCACTTGGGTGTCAAAGAGGCATTTGATTAATAGTTCTCTTTCTGTCATACCTGTACACTGTATTTCATAATGTTTTAATAATAATAGAATCAGCTCATGCAATATATCAACTAAATCTCTCTTTTCACATATTCATCTATCACATGCTATTAATCTTCGTCAATTTAAAAATTAATTTCTTCTTATTTAGAACAAGCAAAGCCTAGTAAAAACAACATCAAAATGCAGAAGAAATGGGATTTTCAAAGCAACAATATGGATCAATGTAACATTATGTATCTCCTTAGCTTCAAACACAAGTTCACCAGGTCCAGATATATTCAAACTCTTTGCTTCTCCCTCTTTTTTTCTCAAAGCTATTAGAAACCAATAATCAAGACTGAATCAAGACTGAATCACAAGACTGAATCACAATAGTCAAGACTGAATCACAAGCAAAGCTCATTAGTTCCTATTACAATTAAAGATCGTAATAAAAGAAAATAAGTCAACTTTCAAGCAAACCAGTATGCCAATAGCTGTATACAATTATTTTCATGAAGAACAGGCAACATTGTGGTTATCTCTCAGCAGAAAATCGGGCATACTTTTCATGTGTTATGCATCTGTCTTTACAGGCTAACAAAATTCTTTATATTAAATCTCTATATATGTCACTCTAGCTGGGTGGCTGCATCTAGCTGATCTTGGCTGAATTAAAAAATATTAATTAAGGCTGAACATAGTTAGAAATCCAGAAATATCAAGGTTATAAGCTAGACTGGAAATCAAATGGATCCCAGAAACTCATAGTAGCAAATCATTTCCAGGAGAATGACATAGAGATCAGTATAAAGTTACTACGTTAAGTTCATTTTGAAGGACACTTGATTTTTATATATGTATATATGTCAACTCAACAGTCATCTTACTGAGAAAAATGGCACTGACTTCCTGATAAGTGGATATAAAATTGCAGTTCTTCATGCAATTGAATTTTATATATAAATAAAATGGAAGGAAGGAGAAGGAAAAAAAGATAATGCTTGGAATATGTGGAAGGAAGGGAAAGAAAACGATGATCAGCAATAATGTAGATGAAGTCGATTCAGAGTGGATACGGGACAAATCTCCACTCTGAATCACCAGTTAATACTGATGTGATGGCCATAGTAAATCAATCAAATAATCACAATTGCCTGGCTCTGCAAAGAGGTATTATAAAATATTTCATCTGAAAGGGCTGAAACAAATCACAGCTATCCAAGCCTTAGTACACCTATTTACAAAGAAACAACTCTGTTGTGACAATTTCAGCATCAAGAGAGCTTGCAATGAAGCCAACACTTTCTCAAATGAGTGGGAAGGAGAAGAAATTCACATTCACTTTGCCAGGTATTAGGGAAATCAGTCATTTTGAAAACTGACATGGGTAGCTTTGTTTCTTGCTTGCTGTGTATCCCTTTTTGTCAGTTAAGTATCTGACTAATTTATGTATTGGTTCAAGCAGAGAAACAATGACCTGCCTTTCCATACCTGAAAGCATCTGCTTTTCTCCAGCATGATTGGATGGAGAACCCACGGATGGGTTGTCTTAATCTATCTGCTCCAATTAGACTAAGTCTGAAATTGGCAATGCCCCTCTGTGTCAAGTGCACCCCAGTTTTAGACTTAGTCTCTTTGCTTTAAGACGCGTTTTGTCTTCGCTCCTGGAGCAGAAGACTGTTTAATTCCATTTATTACTTAGCTCAGGCTATTATTTAATAATTTACTATTTGATTTAGAATTGATTATATATAGAACAAAGATCAATCATCCCCAGTCTGAAGCCTAATCAGGCTGACAGACTCACAATCCTCTCCCTCCGGGGGTGGGGGAAACTTTCCCCTTGTTTCTTTCTCCCTCAGTTTAGGGACATCAAGATCAAACCTCTTCGATCTCAAGACTCCGTTTCCACCAAGACGCTGCTCCGACGATCTCCGACTGCCAGCTGATCGTCGGAGGTCGCTGATTCCATACGCTGACGGTCGGCACCTCCGAGAACCAAGGGTAAGCTGCTGATCGCACTGGGGGCTCCGCAAGCGACGATGAACCTCGTCAAGCCCGGAGGGAGCCTTCCCAGGTCCCTCGGCTCCAGCAGAAGGCAGCAGGTGAGAATTTGGGCGCGGCCCAATTTTCGGAGCCGGGAAGGCCTATCAGGCCTTGGACTACCTCAGCGCTTCCCAGCCGGCCTATTTACATGCCACCAGCTGCATTAGGAGCCCAGGCGATTCACCCGAACGAGGGCTCGTTGCAGCTTAGGCCCCAGGCCTCAAGGCCTCCTTCCAATGGCCGCTTTTTGGGGCGCGAAATTGGTGGCCGCCATTTTGAATTGCCTCTCGGTGGCCATTTTGTGTGTGGCTGAGGCCCAGACTGCCTGGAGCTTCCTCCTGAAGGCAGTATTCGATCATCGGTGGCAAGCTCTTCGAGAGAGAGCAGTTTCAATCGGGGAGGGCCTGCTCGCTCCCAAGGGACGCGGTGCCCACTAATTCCCCGCCCACCCCCCTCACGGGCTGAAGTATCTCTGTAGACTCCCTTGGTGAAGTACAGCGCCGAGGGGGGCGTTTTGCCAAGGTTGAGACCAGAGCAACTCATCATGGCAGAGAAAAGCAGCGAGCCGGCAAAGAGGAGACGCCAAGCAGAGGCAAGTGGAAAGAGCACCACCAAGCGAGCCCAGCCAAGCAGGGAGCCACAGAGGGAGGAAGAGTCCCAAAGACTGAGAGCGGCCTCCCAGATCTGACAGGCACGATGGGAAGGTCTATTTTTGAACCCCTTTCTTCACATAGTGCCTCAGCCCCAAGGGCCTGGTCTCCCCCCAGGGGAATTCCCCAGTCAGATTCAAACTCAACAGTGGCTTCAGGGAGGGGTATAACCAGTCAGGACACCTCAGGGCCCCAGGCCACATTCACCCCTACTGCAGCAGGGCTTCGCCCTCCTGAGAACCAGGCCTTGAACCCGAACCCCCTCCAGTCCATGATAGCCCAGGCTGTGGCCCAATTTATGGCCTCCAACACCCCACAGCCACCCCCCCAGGCCACGTATCATTCACAATCTCCGGATTGGATGGATGATCCCGCATCGGATTTGGAATCTACAGGAGCTGAGCAATCTGGCCTGATTTTATCTGAGGACGAGGGCATCACCCCATCCGACCCCACCCCTCCTGTCGGTCTCTTTGACCATTCTTTCTTCAATTCCCTGCTTCTCAAGGCCTGCACTACTGCAAACCTCACCCAAGAACAGGAGACCCCACCAACAACATCCCAGGGTCCCCATGCCATATACACTGAGCCCTCTGTCTCACAGAATCATATCCCCTGCCCTCCCCTTTTTCTAAATATAGTTCAAAAACAATGGGAGAACCTAGGATCCCCCTTAAACTCTGGTGCGACAGAGAGAACATTGTTCAATGTTGCTCCTTCCCTGACCTCCCTTTTGGAAATTCCTGAGATTGATGAGCCCTTGAACTCATTGTTTCCCAATTCCAACATCCCTGGGGACATAAATGAGGCACTAAGGGCAGAGGACAAAAAGATTGAGTCCGCCCTACGCAGGTCCCACCAGGCATCAGCCTGGGCAACGAGGGCGGCAACCTCCATGGCCTTCTTTGCCAAGGCTTCGGTCCTATGGTTACGGGAGCTCCAGGACATGATCCCTCCAGACCAGCTCAGAGCCCACCAGAATCTAGGTAAGTTGGTGGCCACATCCCAGTATCTAGCTGATGCCTCCTTACACATGGCCAGATACACTGCCCGGACCATCGCGGCAGACATCTCAGCACGAAGGCTCCTTTGGCTCAGAAACTGGCAAGCAGACACCAAGGCCAAGTGGCGTCTGGCCTCTAAACCTTACACAGGTGGACATCTCTTTGGTAAGGCGCTAGAGCCATACCTAATCGAAGGTAAGGACAAATACATCAAAGAAAGGAGATAGACGCTGGGGGAACTTGTCGCAGAGTAACTACAGAAGGCAGCCCTTTCGGCCAGCTCCATCCTGGGACTGGGCCCAGGCTCCTCGCCCCTCCTTTCAGAGACAGGAACGACAGCAAGATCGTTCAGCATACAGAGGCAGATCACAGTTCCAGACCAAGCGGTCCTTTCGAGGCGCAGGGAGCCATTCCTTTAAGCGAGGCAAGTGATCCTGCAGCCTCGCCTCCCACAGGAGGCCGGCTGGCCCTCTATTCCAGCATTTGGGCGGCCACTACTACGGATGCATGGGTGTTAGATACCGTCACCCAAGGTCTGAGACTAGAATTTTGTTCCCATCCGCCTGACAGATTCCGCTCTTGTCCTATTTCAACGAACAGGACCAGAGCTGAACTTATGTCAGAGGCAATAGCTCATTTATTGCAAATACAAGCAATTGAAACAATTCCACAAGACCAAGAAGGACGAGGATTTTACTTTTCATCATTTCCAAGACTTCAGGGGGCTGGAGGGCGATCTTGGACTTAAAAGGTCTAAACCGTTACTTGAGGTATAAGAAATTTAAGATGCAATCACTTCAATCAATCCTGGCTAGCGTCAGGCAAGGTGACTTTCTTACCTCGATAGACCTGACTGAGGCATATTTGCACATCCCCATTTTTCCTGGACATCGCAAATTCCTCAGATTCAGTTATGCCCGACACCACTACCAGTACAGAGCCCTTCCATTTGGCCTCTCATCTGCACCGAGAGTATTTACAAAGGTACTGGCAGTGATCGCAGCCCACCTTAGACAAATTCCCATCAGAGTTCAATGATATTTAGATGACATTCTAATTCAGTCATCATCATTGCAAAGTGCTCAAGCAGACCTTGCCCTAGCCATCAAGGTTTTCAGGAGCACGGTTTTTCTGTTAATTTCCAGAAAAGTCATACCGTACCAACAACTTGGCTCCTCCATTTGGGCGCAGTTATAGACACAGACAACTGCACGGTCTACCTATCTCAGGACCGACGAAACTCTATTCAGACTCTTGTACGTCGGATCCGGAGGGACAGAGTAGTCACATTGGCATCCCTTTCACAGCTACTAGGGAAGATGGTGTCCTGCGTGCAAATTGTGCCATGGGCACGTCTCCATGCCAGAGAATTACAGTGGCTTCTCCTTCCATTTCAGAGACTTCATACCAGCACATCCCACCAGAAGGTCCGAGTTCCACGGTCGGTGTTGAATTCCCTTCGATGGTGGGACTCTCCGGCACTGTCACGGGGAGCAGAATTCAAAGAACCAGACAGGATCACCATCACCACAGACAAAGCCTATTTGGGTGGGGGGCACACCTCCACACACACTGGGCCCAGGGTCAGTGGTCCAGGCAGGATCTAAAGAACAATATAAACTGGCTGGAACTAAGAGCCATACACATGGCCCTAAAGAGATTCAGCAGCTTAGTACAGGGCCAGCACGTCCTGGTCTTAACCGACAGCATCACAGCCAAGGCCCATGTCAACAGACAGGGGGGAACAAGGTCCAAGCCTCTCATGCAGGAGGCCAGATTGCTGGGGTCTTGGGCAGAACTGAATCTTGCCTCCATCAGGGCAGAGCACATATCCGGAGTGGCCAACCAGCAGGCGGACTCACTGAGCAGAGCCACCGTGGACCATTCCGAATGGCAGCTGGATCCGAAGATCTTCAGAGAGATTGTGGACAGGTTTGGTTCCCCATCCATAGACCTGTTTGCCTCCATAGCCAACTCACAGCTTCCCAGATTCCTTTCCAGGTTCCCGTCTCCATCAGCGGAAGGAACAGATACATTCCGCAGTCCCTGGCCCAGGGAACTGCTCTATGCCTTTCCTCCCCTACCCCTTCTACCTGCCACGATCAGGAAGATTCTTCGCGAACAAGCAGAGGTCCTCCTGGTCGCCCCGCATTGGCCAAGACGATCTTGGTTTGCCGACCTGATGGAGCTCTCCGCATCCCCTCCATGGAGGATTCCAGCCAATTGGATCTCCCTCATTCAGGGGGAGTTACATCATCCGGACCCTCAATGGCTCCAGTTAACCGTCTGGCACTTGAGAGGCAGGCCTTAGGCCTAGACTCATATTCCTCAAGGGTCATAGCCATGATCCAGCAATCCAGGCGACCCTCGACGAATAGAATATACGATGCCATGTGGAAAAGCTTCTGTAATTGGTATTTAGCTCACAAAATTGAACCCTTACAGGCTTCAGTGCCAGTTATTTTGGAGTTCCTGATGGATGGTCTGGACAAAGGGCTTTCCACAAGCACCATCCGTAGGCAGGTAGCAGCACTCGCCACAGTTATTTCCGGTGGCAATAAATCCTTAACACAGCATCCTATGATACGCTCCTTCCTAAAAGGAGCTAACAATGCCAGACCACCAACTGTACATAGATACCCCTCCTGGGACCTTCATCAGGTTCTACAGGCTCTTGTCTCACCACCCTTTGAGCCTATTGACACTTGTTTGCTCAAACAATTATCAATGAAGGTGGCATTTCTGGTTGCTGTAATTCAGCCAGAAGAATCTCTGAGCTGGCTGCCCTGTCAGTGAGGAAGGACCTGTGTATTTTCCATAGGAACAGGGTTACTCTCAGGTTAGATCCCTCCTTCGTGCCCAAGGTCAACTCCTTGTATCATAGATCCCAGGACATAGTTTTGCCGGACTTCTGCCCGAACCCATCTAATGACATAGAGGTTCAGTGGAACAGATTGGATGTCCGCAGGGCCTTATATTGCTATATACAGAGAACCTCATCCTTCCGCAAGACTGAGGCTCTGTTTGTGTCATTTCACCCTTCGTCATTAGGACAAAAGGTTTCCTCACCCACTATAGGCAGGTGGATTAGAGCTTGTATTTCTCTGGCATACCAGACTCAGTCACTACAAGTCCCCAGCCATATCACGGCCCATTTCACCCGGGGCGCAGCCACTACAGCAGCCTGGTCTACCCAGGCATCTATAGAGGAAGTTTGTAGGGCAGCAACATGGGCATCGCCCTCCTCCTTTGTCCGTCACTACAAGATGGATATATATGCATCTTCTATGGCTTCATTTGGCCGCAAGGTTTTAGAACATGCATTAACATTGGATGGGACCCAGGCCCAATCTAACTCCCCACCCTAGGGACACAGGGCTTTGGTATGTCCCATCCGTGGGTTCTCCATCCAATCATGCTGGAGAAAGGGGTGTTGTCTTACCTGAACGCCTTTGCTCAGCATGATGATGGAGAATCCACTCCCTCCCATTAGGTCAGTAGGCCTGGTTCCCATTTATTCAGACGCGTCGGACTAAAGTCTGGGTATCGCCTTAGCCTAAAACTGGGGTGCACTTGGCACAGAGGGGCGTTGCCAATTTCAGACTTAGTCTAATTGGAGCAGATAGATTAAGACAACCCATCCATGGATTCTCCATCATCATGCTGAGAAAAGGTGTTCAGGTAAGACAACGCCCCTTTTTGTTGTATTTTAATGTTCTCTGGGCAGGATTCATGTTGTTCACAGCATCCTTTGGAAAATAAAGGTGGTTAGAGGGCAATCTTTAAAGATCAATTTGGTACTCCTTTAGAGGGAGAAAAAATGTTGTGGAACCAATTATTACCAATATAGTTATAGGATGCTGGGGAATTATGATCCTAGCACTGTTAATAATTAATCTGTCAAAGAATACACTGTCAAAGATGCTACTGAATTCATATTGCTCATTTATACAGTAGATTTGTGTTAGGCAGCAGCAAAGTAATCTTGGTGAATATGAATATACATGAACATCAGATTTCTTATTTCTGAAAAGCTTGTTCTCATTTTATGCTAGATATACACTCTATACAGTTTTTAGAATATTTTAGTGAGGGTTACAATTTTTTTAAAAAAATAAATGCACTGGAAACTCACACAGAGCCTGATTTAGTTCTACTAATTGCATGTCTAATCTGAGATCGGATTTCAAATGAAAGCAGCATACATATGGGTGATTTCCCCTTTTAGTATTAATGAAATACAGATATGTTGAGTATTTTGTGGTTTCTCTCTATTTGCTGGTTGTGTTTCTCTGTATGCTGAATGTTGGTTGTTTTTTTTCTTCCCTGTATTTTTCTTCCCTGTATTTCATTGTTCTTTGGGAATATACTTAGAATTGTTTGGTAATTAAGCAGACTAGAAAGTCAACAGGCAAACAAATATGCAAGTGCAGTTAACTTTATGTTTTAATCTGTTCCATATAAATAGTTCTCAGTTTATGATGGTAATTGAGCCTGGAATTAGAATCATAAGTCATTGAAGTTATTAAGCGGGTCACCATGTTACTGGACCTAATTTTGTGACATTTTTTGTGCAGTGGTTGTTAAGCAAATCCATTATATTAAATGAATGGATTTTTTTGCCTGAAACAGGAAGTAAACTAGCAAAAAATATCAAAAACCATAACCAAAAATCATAACTGTGATTGCAGGACCTTGCAAATACCAAGAAAGATGAGCCTGTTGCCAAGTAGCCAAAATGTGACCTCAACTTTGTGCAGGAGATAACATAATAACAGAGTTGGAAGGGACCTTGAAGGTTTCCTAGTCTAACCCCCTACTTAGGCAGAAAACCCAGTACCATTTTAGACAAATGGTTGTCCAGTCTCTTCTTAAAAACCTCCAGTATTGGAACAGCCACAATTTTTGGAGACAAATCATTTTATTGATTAATTGTTCTAACTGTCAGGAAATTTCTCCTTAGTTTTAGGTTAGTTCTCGCCTTGATTAGTTTATATCCATTGCTTCTTGTTCTGCCTTCAAGTACTTTGGAGAATAGCTTGACCCCCTCTTCTTTGTGGCAGAGGAACATACTGTAGGAACATATTGAAACACTGCTATCATGTCACACCTAGTCCTTTTTTTCATTAAACTAGACATACCCAATTCCTGCAACAATTCTTCATATGTTTTAGCCTCTAGTCCCATAATCATCTTTTTTTGCTCTTCTCTGCACTCTTTTTAGAGTCTCAATATCTTTTTATATGATGGTGACTAAAACTAGATGCAATATTTCAAGTATGGTCTTACCAAAGCATTATAAGGTGGTATTAACACTTCTATTTCTCTGTTAATGCAGCCTAGGACTGTGTTGGGGGTTTTGGGCAACTGCAGCACACTGCTGGCTCATATTTAAGTGATTGTCCACCAGGATTTCAAGATCCCTCTTGCAGTTACTACTATTGAGCCAAGTACCATATATTATATACATTGTGCATTTGGTTTTTCTTGCCTAAATATAGAACTTTATTTTTCTCACCATTGAATTTCATTTTGTTAGATAGGATCCAGTGTTCAAGTCTGTATCTTGAGCCTTCTATCTTGAGCCTTCTCGTTCTTCTATAACTTGAGCCTATTTTCTCGGGTGTTGGCTATTCCTGCCAGCTTGATATTGTCTACTTATTTGATGAGTTACCCTTCTATCCCCTTGTCTAAATCATTGATGAAGATATTGAAGAGTACTGGCCCTCTTGGGGAGGGGAATCCATTGTAACTTTGGATGTTCACTAAGCAACTGATTGTAAGTCTAAGACTATTTCATTTTCCCTCCCCCATAGCCAGTTAGCATTGTCTGGTTATCAGAAAACAATCTCATTGGGTGATTTAAGAGTACTGTGGTATGGGATTAGATTTTCTTCTGTTGAAAATCATAAACCCTTCCCTTTCTTGAGCTATATAAATAATGGGACTCATAGTCTGTTTTCTTGTACTTGGTGTGCTTGCTTTCAACAATATGGCATCCATATAATATAGTCTATCTTTCATTTCCCTACCAATAATAACATTATTTGGGGCCCAGCCTTTCTAAAAATTCAGGCTTGTGTGTCATCTTTTGGAACATCACTAAATGTCTACGGAGATTCTCAATCATCCAGGTCATTGGTTGTCCCAAAGGTGTTTTTTCAAGAGGCAACTTTCTTTGTTTTTCCTTGAAAATATTTTGCTTCTCATCCAAGAATCTTCTTTAGTTCTGGCTGAATGGTGAGAAATAAAAGGATTTCAAAAAATATAAACCTTTCTATTCCTCACCATCCAGTCAGAGCTGAAGATGAGAAGTAAAACATCTTCAAAGAAAAACAAAGAAATCCAATTGTCTCTTGAAAAAGCACCTTTGGGACTTTCTCATAAATACAGTTGGATGCAAAAGGTCGTACAGTACTTTAAGTGTGGTGTAATTACTTTTAGATTTCCTCCCGCCAATTTCCTTATTAAAGATAGACTTGGAAAGCAGGCTAGTAATGCTCAGTAACATTAGTAGCTCTTCATTTCCCTAAATAGACTTTTACTTTACAATGTAAATACAACAGACAAACAAAATAACACTGGTGCCACAACCAAGAAATCCATAGGTCTGTATGAAGCAGGGATTCTGTTTTTCACATATACTTCATATATATTGCTTTTCTGCTTTCAAAGTATTTCAATTATTGAACATTTGTTTTAGGGTTTGGGACTAGGAAATGACTCTCCAATTTATAAATAATGCATGTTTATACAGTAAGATGACTTCCAAACAAAACAGAAAAGGTATGTAGTGATTACATGGATAAAATGAGTATAAGTAGTCTCTCTGTACGCTAACAGAGTTATAGGCCTACTCAATGCATCAAGTTAAGAATGTGGTAAAATTTTTATGGCATAAAAGTTAAACAAAAGTCTTCTAGAAGCATGGAGTTTTAGGATAAGAACTATTTCAGAATGAAACCAGAATACAAAGAAACCTACCAGTATCTTTCTTAATTCCACCTGGTTGCTAGGCTGCTAAGCACACAGAGCATTTAATTAATTCTTCAATCTGAGAGACTCCACTAGTATATGATAGGGATTTTTTTAAAAAATAACTGAATATATTACTTGCTATTGCTAATATGACATTGTCCTGTACTTATGCTTTCCAGTACTGAAATGTGCAAAATTAATGAAAATATGATAGTGTCAGTATATGAAGTATCCTATCAACTCATCTCTATATGCATAGCAGGTCCAGAAGTTTTGCCCATATATACAGTATGATAGAAATGAATGAATAAACATGGTCAACTTCCCCTCATAGAGGATGTTTCATAGGAACTTTTAAAGAGGGGAGGCATTCCCATATTGTGCCAAATGTACAATAGTTGTGCTTGAATATTTAACTATATAAAATCATAGCTATCAATAGAGATTTAAAAGTATGCTGCCTGAAAAAAAGTCACAGAAATTTGTGGGAAACTCACTTATATATATTTTAAAAATGTACAATTTAGCCAGAGGTCCTCTTAAAGGTCTGATCTTTTAAATGCTTAGCATTATTACAGCAGTACGGGTTCTTTGAAAATTATTCTTTTCAATATTTCCTGGAATAACCATATATCCTGGAAGGACTGTGTAACCCATGACAAAGTTTGCCTGAAAGCCCTATAAATGGGGAAAAAAACTCAACCTGCTGGTAAATATAAAATTAAACTAAATAAAAAAGCTTGTTTAGATTCTTCTTTTATGTATATGAATAAGTGTGTGCATGTGTGTTTTTGTTTACATTTAAATGAAACATATATACTCATATATTCACTTTGTCTATTTGTATGTCTGTCTGTCTGTCTGTCTCTATCTATCTATCTATCTATCTATATCTATATCTATCTATCATCTATCTAAACACATGAATCGAATGAAAAAAGGTTGACATAGATAGATTAAAAGACTGAAAGAAAATAGATTGAAAAAAGAATTAAGAACAAATTTAAAATATGTATTATATATAAACAAACCATTTCTGTCTACTCCATGACTCTAATTTGTCAAAGGAGTAGATTTTTGAAGATCCATGCATTCTTACCTTTACCTAGTTTACTGTGTTTCTTGCCAGTTATTTCCTAGGGTTAAGTTTGCTATCACAAAATTAATTGTTATCATTATGAAACAATAGATGGTGGCAAAGTAATTGATGCTTAAAGGAGAACAAGAAAAACAAAAGAGTAAACTTGTGTTTATATGGGTGTACACTGCAAATCATTTTATTAATACTTGCAAAATTGGCCTTGATGTTTTAGTCATTAGACATCAAGGGCATCCAGCATTACAAACAAATGAAAATAAAAGTTGAAACTACTCTTGCTAAAATAATTTGGGGTTTCATTGTTTTTATTCCTTTTAATGTGAGTTATACTTTTCACTGAACAGAATATAAATTAATGTATTTCAATTAAAAAATACAGAGTATAAAGGAGAGAACATGCATCATCCCTCATTGCACTTCTTTGATGTCTGACATCCATATATTCAGTCTTGTTATTTGCTAATTTCAGTACAAATCCCAGTAGACTGCTAGAGAGAGGAAAAAGAAATGGAACAACAGTTGGAATGTATTATGCGTATTTGGATTTTACTCCTCATTAAGCTTGAGGTTTTAATATTCCATATTATTGAAATGTTGCTATAGCAATCTAAGACATTCTGCTTGGATGGACTTAATACACAAATTAGCCAATAATATTTTAAACCACAAACAAGCCGACTCTATTTTTGACTAGTGTTCAGCAAAACCAGTTAGTGTGCTAGGTTATAAGAAACCTAGAAAATCAAATCACTGTACTGTGCAAGCATAATGGTTCTTTTTCAGAGCTAAAGCATAGTGTTACAGTATTTGTGGTTTTAAAAAATATTTATTATATTTGGTCTTAAAAGCTGACCAACTTACAATACAAGTTCCTACATATTTTAAGGCAGAACTTTAAAGTCAATTTTTTTCTTCAAGTCAAATTCATTTTGACTTTCTAAAGACATGTCTATTAGGTTTTTTTTCACAACAATTCATTTTCTTCTTATCCTCTAGGATATTTTTCAGTTTTTCATTAGCCTATAGCTTTGAATTTCCTGATAATGTTTTTTCCTAATATTAACTTGATACATAATTTTTCAGCATAATTTTTACCCCTTGTTTAAATGATAGAGAGTTTGAGTCTTAAAATATTAAAATTTTGCAATTAGAACATGTTAATATAATCATCAAAGATATTTTTTCTCCTGCTTTTCTATTTTAACAATGCATCCCAGGTTGCTGTTCTCTTACAATATTATAAAAGCAATCTTACTGCAAGTTTGTATTGGACTTTTATTAACTTGATGTGCTGCACTGTTTATATAGAATGGCTGAACTGCTGTTTTTAGGTTATCTTTTGCTGTTAGGCAAAGTACAGCGTTATAGTGCAAGGGAAAGTAATGTAGTAATTGGTATAATTTACAAAAAGTATTTTATAGTAATGGCTTTTGAGATTGCTGGAAAATTAATGTTTTGTTCATCTTAATTCATAGTCAAATTAGCATTCAGCACCTAAACTAGAATTATATTCAATTTTATTTCTATATAAAATGACAAAATAAAGACAAAATTTTCAGTACAAGTCATTGCAAATTCAACATGAGAAGACTCCAGAAGCCATTCCAATTAAAATACTTAGGATACTGTGCACAAATATAATTTACTTTGATCAAAAAAATGACAAATTTACCAGACTATAATTGCTCAAAACCAAACATTCTATAGATCTGTTAGATGTGCAAATGGAGCTAGTTCAAAATTAGATAAACTTGTGCAGACTAAATCTGGTCAGTGTTCCTTTCTCATTAGAGGAAAAATTATTATTATTATTACTGGTATTATTATTAGAAATATTATTACTGTTCAGAAAATCTTGCTTGATAATGAGGCAGGAAAAATATAAATTTAATAAATAACCATTTGAGTGAGAACCAATGTTTATTTTGGTATTTTTTTTTCAGTTACATGGCACAACCATTTGTTTGGTTGCTGATGACTGGGTGTAATCTAATATCAGTAATACCAAATGATGTATCTGTAATCTTTTTTTTTTTTTTTTGAGGATTGACTGTACTGCAGATCTAATGTCTGAAATATGTGGCCCAACACTTGGATTTTTTTCTGAAGAACTCAAAAATACAGTCCACTGTGTTTTCCCCTTTATGGGCCAACATGACTGTGCAGCAGTGGTTCATAAGAAACCAAGAAATTGCCTTACATATATTAATTCATACAATAGTCCCATTAGTCAAGAATTGTCAACATAGGTTGGTACCATTCCAGCAGAATAATATGAAGATGCTTCACCAAAGTTACATCCATGATAGTAATCAAGCTTTAAATAGTATGAAGATGCTTCACCAAACTACATCCATGATAGTAATCAAGCTTTAAAAAGGGCTTGTTGTTGACTTGTTTAATGCAACAGCCTATTTGGACATTTTTTTTTAAATTCTCTTACATTCAGGCTTTATTTTAGTTTGTAAAACACAGAAGCCAAATTAGTTACTTCTAGGATAGACACTTGCACACACAAAATATATAAACTTGGATTTACCTATTGGATAAACATAAAGATCATAGAGATAGTACCAGTGGTTGCAGAAATGAGTCAAATGATTCAAGATCAGCAACAAATCAGTTAAGCAAACATTATTCTGTATTGGTCTGCTCACAAATGAATGTTTTTATATTTCTCTTTTCCATTAAGCATCAGCTAGAATAATCAAGGTTAACTGGCCAGAAAAATGCTGACCAGCCTTTTATCTCTGAGTTTCTGGATCTGAAACTCCCTTTATTCATAAGAATACTGGGTCATTGTTCATAATTTACTCCATACTATCTTATTAAAAAAAAAGACTGTTGACTAATTGAATATGCACATCTGAATGAATCTGGAAAGCCCTTAATGCAATTTGCTATCAAATTATTGACAAAAATCTCATTTTAATTATTTCATTGATTTAATACAAACACACTCTCAACCCAGAACATTGTAACTGGGGTGGGGGAGAGCAAGAAAGCAAGCAAGAAAGGACAGACTAAATAAGATATAGCAATATTTGTATATATATATAAAAGATTATCTTTATTTAAAAAAAAACTGAATTAAACCATGACCTCATCGGACATATTATCCAATTTTAATGTTGTACTGAAAAAAGTATGTTGACAATAACATTCATATGAAAATACACAAAATTGGCACATACATATGCATATATATACACACATACACATTTATAATTACCATTATAAAACATAATATAGAGCATCATTATTTTTAAATTAATCTCAATAAGAAACTAATATTCCAAATTAAACTTCCAATGAAATGCAACATTTTGTATTACAAGTAGTCCTCGACCTATGATCACAACTGAGCCGAAAATTTCGATTGCTAAGCAAGACAGTTGTTAAATGAGCTTTGTCCCATTTTATGACCTTTTTTTGACACAGTCATTAAGTAAATCACTGCATTGGTTTAGTTAGTAATAGGGTTGTTAAGTGAAACTGGCTTCCCCATTGACCAGGGATCTTCAGCCCTGGCTGGCTGAGGAATTCTGGGAGTTGAAGTCCACAAGTCTTAAAGTTGCCAAGTTTGAAGACCCTTGCCATTGACTTTGCTCATCAGAAGGTTTCAAAAGGCGATCTCATGACCCAAGGACACTACAACCATCATAAATACATGACAGTTATCAAGCATTTCAATTTTGATCCCAGGACCATGGAAATGCTGCAACAGTCATGAAAAACAGCCACTTTTTCAGTGCTGTTATAACTTTACACGGTCGCTAACTAAAAGGTTGTAAGTCGAGACCTTTATTTTATTTATACTATGAAATCCCATCACCAATCATGCTAATAAAAAATAGGAAAACTTTTAAGACTGAAGTCTTTAAAAATGAAAGTTGATTCATTAAATCAAGTAAAAGGCAAAACAAATTAGGCTTCAAAATCTCAAAATAAATTGACCCTCAAGAGACACAGATGTAAATTGAGAGAAGCCTTTATTTTGTTCTGTGCACTTTTACCAGCAGTCATTCACATTTTAAGACTCTTTCACTCATTTGAATGTGCAATATAAACATCTCTCATCCTTTAAAAAAGTGATGGTATTCTTGTATAAGTATGAAATTATAAAAATTAGGAATGGCTATTATATAATGAAAGATTCTTGTTTTAATTGCAACAATACAAAAGATCATATGTTCTCACTATAGTAGTTAAAATGCATTTCTTGTGTTGTTGTTATTGCTATGCAGTTTCATAATTGTGAGTAACAATCAATTTTCAAACTCAGAAATTGACATGATTGGGATGTCATAATGGAATAATATAAAGAAACCTGAGTCTTGAAAATAGTTTTATCTAACATTGTCAAGATTTAAAAACTTAGATGCTAGGAATTTTGCTTTTCAATGCACATTTTCAAAAGGATAAGATTTCTATTTGAAATGTGTGACCTGTGTGATGATTTTTTCCCCTTTTTTAATCCATTGTCTAAATTTACAGCGTATCTTTAAGAATTGCACAACCATATCTGGATACTTCATTCTCCGTGGCTATTCAAAAGAATTTCATGTTTCTAAAAAAACCCGTATGCTGTCTGAAACAAAGACTTCTGTGTCAATAAATACCAAATTTAACAACCTGTAAACAAGCCTGCAAGAATTTTATTTAAATCAGAAATATAGGATTCAAATAATATAAAAATGAGCGGCTTTAAATAAATGAAAGGTGGAAATGACAAATCTGGTGATTGATTCTGATGAAACAAGAATTATCCAAATTCAAAATTTTAATAAACAATTTATAGTGTATGGCAAATGCATATTGCAGGAATGATTTGTTTTTTAAACATTCCATAGCCTTTAGTAGCTTACTTGGAAAAATATATTCATGACTTGATTGTGTTAGAACTGGAGCATAAACTTGAAATGAAGGTGATTATTGTGTGGATTTCTGTTTACTTTCACACAAATGCATTATACTCATAATTATGACATATATAAAATCAGCAATGCAAAACCATATTCTGAACACATTACTGAAACAGCAAACCATGAATACAGGCAGAAGGTGTATGTGTGTAATGATTATGCCCCCGGGGTGACTCCCTGGCTGGAGTCTGTGCTGTAGCTTATGCGCTAACTGGTTCCCTTGAATTCCTGTTTGGAACACTCGCGGAATCATGTGACAGGCCTTCTGTGGCCTCCCTGTGAGAGTCTGAATGCTGCCAACACCCTTCCCTTTGCCCGTAAGGGTCCCCCTCCCCCCTGGAAAAGAACCAGGAGTCTCTGCAGGTGAGTCCAGCCTTGTACGCAGCTGGTCAATATGCCATTGCAGGATGCGGCCGTCTTCCAAGGAGACCTCATAAGACAAAGGGCCTGTAACCTTGCAAACAGTGGCAGGAACCCATAAATGGCCTGGCCCGTAGTTATGGTCCATACAGGGGCACCCACTTGCAATTGCCGTGGTGCCCTGGGCTGTGTACCCCTAGGCGGCAGTCTCTCCGGATGCAACCGGTCAAGTTTAGTAATCAGTTTGCGCCCCCAACGAAGTTCAGCTGGGCTCCTCCCGGTAGAAGTGGAAGGTGTAGTGCGGTAGGAAAGGAGAAAGTCAGCCAACCTGTGATGCCGGTCCCCATAGGTAAGTCTCTTTAAGGCATCCTTGGTGATGCGGACCATCCATTCAGCCATCCCGTTGGTGGAAGGGTGGAAAGGAGCAGAAGTGGCATGACGAATCATGTTGGCCTGCAAGAAGGCTTGGAATTCGGAAGAAGTGAATTGCAGGCCATTGTCAGACACCAAAACATCCGGAAGCCCATGTGCAGCAAAAATTCCCTGCAGTTCTTGGATAGTCTTTGCAGTGGTGGTGGACGAGACAGGTACAACCTCAAGCCATTTTGAATAGCTATCAACCAGGACCAAGAAGAATTGACCCTGAAAGGGTCCAGCATAGTCAATGTGCACCCTAGACCATGGGGACTGTGTTTCCTCCCACCTATGTATGGGAGCCTGAGGCATTTCTGTGCATGAGCATTGACAAAGGTGACAAGCATGCACCTTAGCCTCAATTTCCTTATCTAACCCAGGCCACCACAAGTGGCTGCGTGCAAGCGCCTTCATTCGAACAATGCCAGGATGACCCTCATGAAGGGACCCTAAGACTCTAGACCTCATTGAGGTAGGAATGACAACTCTGCTACCCCACAGCAGACAGCCCTGGAAGGTGGACAACTCATTCCTTTTTAACCAGAAACTCTGAAACTCAGTACCTGGACAACTTTCTGGCCATCCAGACAAAACCCAGGATAAGACTCGAGAGAGTGTAAGATCCATGGCTGATTCAGCAGCCACATCTCTGGCATTAAGGGGTGACTCAGGCAGTGCTTGAATTGAAAGAATATTGATTGCTGGGGCAGGGTCAGCCTCAACTACCTGTAAGGGTAATCTACTGAGGCCATCAGCATGGCCCATTTCTTTGCCTGGTTTGTGAATTAAAGAAAAATCATAAGCTGACAGGAAGATTGACCATCTGAGCATCCTAGGAGAGATAATGTGAGGGGTCTGTTTGTTAGTTGTAAACAATCCCAACAAAGGCTTATGGTCAGTGTAGACCATGAAATGTCTGCCATATAAAAAATCATGGAATTTTTTGATTCCAGCAACAACAGCTAAGGCCTCCCTGTCTATCTGGGCATAATTCCTCTCAGCAGAGGATAAAGTTCTGGAGTAATATGCAACAGGAACCTGAGTTCCATCAGGTGTGAGATGGCTGAGTACAGCTACTACGCCATAAGGGGAAGCATCACAAGCAATGCACACAGGGAGTGTTTCATTAAAATGTGCAAGCACATTGGTAGATGTTAGCATGGCCTTAACCTTATTGAAGCTTGCTTCGTGTGCTTATGACCATTCCCACACAGCTTGTTTGTCAAGAAGCCTATGAAGTGGTTCAGCTACATCAGCCTTGTTAGGAATAAATGAATTGTAGAAATTTAAAAGTGCCAGAAAAGCTTGCAGTTCAGCTTTGGACTTAGGTCTGGGAGCTTGTGTGATAGCTTTTAATTTGGACTCAGCAGGATGAATCCCATTGGCATCAATTCTGAACCCCAGAAAATCTGTAGAAGACACCCCAATTTTACATTTGTCTTTTTTGAGTTTGAGTCCTGTTTTCCGAAACTTCAGCAGGACAGCCCTCAATCTTTCAGCCAGATTTTGGATAGACTCTCCAGCAATTAAGACGTCATCAAAATAGGGGCAAACCCCTGGAATACCCCTCAAGGTATTTTCCATTACTCTTTGGAAAATTCCAGGAGCTACATTTACTCCAAATTGCAGTCTCTTGACCTTGAATGCCCCCCTATGAGTTACAATGGTTTGTGCCACAGCAGCAGCTTTGTCCACAGGCAACTGTTGGTAAGCCTGAGCTAAATCAAGCTTTGCAAAAATACGCCCCCCTTTGAGGGAAGCCAGAATGTGGCTGACAATAGGCACAGGATAGGCATGTTGCTGTAATGCCTTGTTGAGCATGCATTTGTAATCTGCACAAATGCGAATATCCCCATTAGCCTTAAGAGGCGTTACTATGGGAGTTTCCCAAGGACTGGAGTCAACAGGTTCTAAGACTCCTTGCTAAATCAATTTGTCCAATTCAGCATCAATTTTCCCTTTTAAGGCAAAAGGTACCCTTCTTGCCTTTACTCTGATAGGAGTGACAGTGGGGTCTAATTTCAAAGACACTGAGGGACCCTTGTATGTGCCCAACTGAGGGCTAAATACATCTGCAAATTCCTTGCAGATTTCCTGTAAGTCTAACGTTTGCAAGCTGTTGAGCCCTGTAACTTGTATTCCCAGGGCCTCAAACCAATCGAGTCCTATGAGACTCGTACGATCACCCCCCACCCCCCATCTAATGGACCTTCAAAATCCTTATACTGCACGTTAAGGGTGGCCTCCCCCTTAACACACACTTTGGAGTTTTGAAAGTCTGTTAGTACTATGTTAGAAGGCCTAAGCTTGGCCTGGAAACCACTACCAGAACAAATCTTTCTGAATGTGTGAATGGAGATGATTGAAAGTGCAGACCCAGTGTCTAGTTCCATGACCAATGGAACTCCTTGCAATTTCACCCTAAGTGACAGCTTCTTTTTAAGTCGTCTGTGTGTGCCTGTCTTAAAAATGCTTCTTCGTGAAGCACAGAAACCCACCCTGTTTTGGCTGGGGACCCTGGTACCTTTCAGGTGCAATTCTTCTCGGGGTTGTACCTTCTGTAGGTCCAGACACACAGCTGCTATGTGGCCTTGCTTCCCACATGCTCTACAGATTTCAGAACGGAACTTGCAGCCAGTTTCTTGTGGCGACCTCCACACCCGAAGCACTTGGGTACAGGTGAAGACTTTTCTTTGCCTTCTTTGGTTGGGTAGAGATGATCTATTTCTTCATCAGGCTCCTCTTCTGAGCTTCCTTGAACTCCCTCGTGATGCACGGAAACAGCTTCTGGAAAGCTTTTGATGGGCCTCATATTTTTGATTGCCCCACTTACTGCCTCTTCTGCAGTAACCTCTCTCAAGGCATCTTGGAATGATATGTCCTCTTTGGCAAAAAGCCTTTGTTGTACATCTCTGTTTCTCAGTCCACATACAAGTCTGTCTCTCAGTCTTTCCTCTAAGTCTTTAAATTCGCAATGCTTAGCTGCCTTTCTTAATGCAGCAATGTACTCTTTAGCTGATTCACCAGCCCGTTGATCCCGCTGTTCAAAATTATGTCTCCAAGCAATAACAGACAACTTGGGTTGAAAATGCTCTTTCAGTAATTTCTTAAGATCTGTGTAGGTAACAGATTCAAGAGGTGCAGGGGCTACTAAGTTTTCAGCAATTTCAAATGCATCTTGACCACAAACGCAGAGTAGTGTGGCAGCCTTTAAGCCCTCTTCTCTTACTTGATTAACTCTGAAATAATTTTCTGCTCGGGCCACGTAAGATTCCCATCTTTCAGGATGTGTAATATCAAACTCTGAAAGTTTTCCAATCTTTGCCATTTTAGTAAAGCAGGAAGGGTCTATCAGCCAGCTTACCTCCAACGAAGCTGTATTGGCAGGCAGTTGCTGAATTTAACGCCATTTCCTCGCTGTGCTGGACTCCAGGGTAAGCTTACAATTGTTTGTGTAATTGCAAGGCAATCCCACCTTCGTCGCCAATGTTGAGTCCTTGGCTAATGGCAATGACGACGTGAGACATTCTTGATGTTCAGTAACCTTCTTTATTTCTCTTCAGCAACCCCGTTACAACTCAAGGCAACACGGACTTCTCAGCCTCTCTTAAGGACGTTTTTCTCCGGGCCAAAAGGCAACATTTAGGCGTGCAAAACGCCTTGTGCATGCGCACAAGCGGTGGCGCCAACCAGTCTGGTCCCGGGCAACTTGCAGCTGCCCGGGACCATTGCAACGTCCCGAGCCTGCCCCTTTGCAGGCTCAGGACATAACACAGATAATTTTATATTTAAAAAAATCTACAAAAAAGAGTTTTGAAGAAATTTATGAGAAGAGGCAAAGAAAAATGAAAGGAAGTGAAGTTCTATCTAGAACATTATCTGAAGGGACTAAAATCAAGATTGTTAAAAGTAAAAAGAAGGAATATAAAGTTGATTTATTTGATAAAAGTTAAAACAGGTATGTTGTCTCTGGGAAAGTCCTTAGTGGACTTTTGGTGACATTAGGACTGAAATTATGAAATTCACTACAAATACCTGGACTTTTTTCAGGCTAAAAACATGAAGCACTTGAAGTCAAGTAGAAGGTGAGTAGTGTAGTGCATAACTCAATAGAATGAAGATTTTAAAATCCATACTCAGTGACAGAAATACCATCAAGGTGATTAACATCTGGACAATTCCAACCATTAGATAAACAGCTGTAATACTGAACTGGACTCAAGCACTGCATAGAATCTGACATCCATGCATGACAAATTATATTTACCTAGGAGCATAGGTGGGCTTGGAATGTTGCAAATATGCCAGATAGTTGAAGAAGAAAAATGGACACTGGAAGAATATCTGAAGGACAGTAAAGAAGATGAAATGAAGCTAATACTTGAGGGCTGACTGAACACTGAAGAATCAAGCTGGTCCACAAGAAGGACCAAATGAGGAATAGAAAAGAGACATGGCAGGGCAAAATATTACATGGCCAGTACATTAAAAAAGAAATAAAGTAGGGAAAATGGATAATAACAAGACCTGGCGATAGTTAAGAGCAGGAAATATGAAAAGACTGAGAAGCTAATTCTGGATGCACAAGACCAAGTCTTAAAAACATGCATATAAAGCCTTAAAAACAACTGCATATAAAGCCAGGATTGAGAAGACAGCAACAGAAAGCAAATGTTGCCTCTTCAAAGAAACAGAAGAAATTTTGAACCATCTAGTTAACTGCTGCAAGGAGACTACAAACAACAGCATGACAAAGTAGCAGCAATGATGCATTGGAAGATCTGCAAGAAATAGCATTTGACTGCATATAAGAACTGGTGGGACCATAAAATAGACAAAGTAATAGAAAATGAAGCAGATAACACTCTCTGGGACTTTAGACTTCAAAAAGACCTGCAATTCAATATCCATTACTTAACAATTATTGATAAAAAAGAAAAAAAAAGTCCAGACAGTGGATGTGGCAGTGACTAGAAACAGTAGAACAGAAGAAAAAATAAAACTGGAAAAAATCACAAAATATTAAGACCTACAAATAGAAATAAAACAACTGTGGCAAAAGAAAACAAAGATAGTACCAATAGTAATAAATCCATTTGGTACAATCCAAAAACTTCTGGAATATCACTTAAACACCACTAGCATTTGTAAAGTCACCATCAGTCAATTCCACAAGGCAGCTTTACTTGGAACACCTTACATTCTGCGACAATATCTTTCACACTATCAAACAACTTCTGCCTATCCCAGGAACTTTGGAAGAATTCAATTGATGAATAACAATGGCAAATCCAGACTAAACATTAACCTGACTGTGGGACCAAGCATAATTTATTAAATTTATATTCTACCCAACTCCTAGCAAGTTTGGAAGTTTACAATTTTTATAAACATTTAAGAGCAAATTTTTTTAAAAAATCCCGTACAAGAATGACCATGGCAAAGAAAACAAACCCAGAGGGGAACAACAAAGAAGGGGCATCTACAAAATTATATGATTTTTCTTCAGGAAATATGGTTGATAGAAAGAATGTGACAGCATTAACTAGTTACAGTATATTTGTTTCTACAAATTGACCACGAGGGATAAAAATGGGTGTGTGCATTAACTGTCCTTGTGAAAACATGTTGTTCCAGTGTCTTACCAGTTATGAGACCACTGCCATGCTCCCTAGATGTTTTGTATATAATTACATGGATTGTGTGTATATGTTCACTTCCCTTTGTCATGTTCTTATCATACACTAAATAATAAAAAGTGTCTTATCTCATGAAAACTTATTTTACTCTCATAACAGTAATACAGGCAGCCAGTTAATAAATCTTGGAGCATTTACTGCAGATAGATGGAAGAATGATTGAAAATAAGTCTGTACCCAGAAGGAGAGGAAATAGAATTAATATTCAGGAAAGGAAAAAACAAAATACCTTAAAGAAGGCATTAAACTAAGAAAAATGCTAATGGAAAAGGAATTCAAAATAGTTAAAGTTTAAAAAAAAATTAAAAAGGATTTTTTCTGATTAAAAAAAGGAAATTTAATCCAAACAATTTGCTTCATATTATGGAAACTGAATGCAGAAAGAGGAAATGATCAGAAAAGTCTTTGAATAATTTAACAGTTTAACAGGGAGACCAAGGATTTGTTTATGTGCCATCAAGTTATGTTCAAACCCTAGTGACCACATAGTTCTTCTCCACCACCATCTGTCCCTAATTTGACTTTTCAGCAAAACATACAGACAAAGCTGAATGTCTATTTTATAAATAGATACATAAATTCCAAATCAATTGGGACATTTGAATCTACAGCCACAACTAGTTTGGTAATGTAAAAAGTTTCTTAAGTAACTTTTCTACAGAGTAATGTGATTCATCTAAAATTATATGTTATAAATTTATAAAGATAACTTGAACCAGTCAACACTGGAAGGATTAAAATTCCATATATGTTGCAAGCAGAGGATATGTCCATAAAGTATCCTTAAAGAACAGCTCAACTAAATACAGTTTATGAATGGAAAGAAGAGGGCTAGGGAAAAATCAGACTAGTGCAGAAGTAAAGATTCCAAAAATACATGCAGCTCAAAAGAAACAGCTCAACCAAAACAACATTCAGTAAACACTGTTAACAACCATGGAGGGAGTTATATAAATGGACATAATCTGGAGCTGACAGTGATTCATACAGTGCCTCAAGTTCTATTGCTAGCTGAGATGTATAAAGACAACAAAGATGAATTGCTCAGGAGTTCATAAAACTACCGCAGATTTACACACAACAAAGCAAATAGACTAAAAATCGAACTCTGGATCCCTCAAGGATGCCCAGGATGCAACATATAAGTTTACACCAAATAACCCTGGAGTTAAAAAAAAATCATTGTGTTTACAAAGACATTCAAGGAATTTTAAATTTAATAGAAGAAGTAAAATGGCCAAATGTTGATTCAAATACTTCAAAAGAAGAAAAGCCAGCATATATATCAAACTTCAATACAACTTTGTAGATAAAAAAATCATCAGAATCCAGATTCAAGATGAAGTTAATCAACAGAGTTGACAAAAAACAGGAATACATCCACAATTAAATTATATCCTGGAGATAAATAAGATGAGCACTTTTTCATTTTCTACAAAATTATATGATTATTCTTCAGGAAATATGGTTGATAGAAAGAATGTAACAGCATTAACTAGTTACAGTACATTTGTTTCTATAAACTAACTTCAAGGGATAAAAATGGGTATGTGTACTAATGAGGCTCAATGAACTTAATTGCAGTACATCTGGATATGGGAGTAGAAGAAAATAAATTTGGAAGCTATAAGGTAGACAAAATTCAAGGACAAAGGCTGAAATCTAAAGAGAAAATATTAACATGCATTAACATTAATGTGCCATTCAGATAACAGGTATAATGGAATAATCTGGAACAGACATTATGTCCCCAAAGGCAGGTTTAATTATTTGTTGGGATTTCAGTGCTAGAATTGGCCCAGGTTTGGAAATATTGAACTTAAAGACTAAAGATTTTTTTTAAAAAATGAGACCATGCATTCTAGTCCTTGGGCATGAATCCAGCTGGGAGACCTTGGGCAAGTTATTTTCTCAGAGCCCGAGGAAGGAGGCAATGGCAAACCAGTTCTGAAAATCCATGCCTCTACATATTTTTAATGATTTGGACAAGATAAAGAGCATTTACAGAAGTTTAAATTATAGAAGTAGTACTAATATCTGAAAGATGGCTGATGTAAATAATGTCTTCTTCTTTAAACTCTCTCATATCTCAAGATGTGAGAAAATCTTTCTAGACCTTCACTTCAGACAGTGCCAACAGCCTATTTGGATGGAAGATATAAAAGATTATCAGTTCCACACTGTTTGTGCATTTGTAATAATTGACAGGTAGAAGATCTGACCCATTATTTATTGCAAATTATATCAGGAATTTACAGTTGGATTTATTACCTGTATTCAAATAGTATTATTTGATAACACAAGGATTGTCATTCTAAGAATGAATTTACCTTCATAAAGACGATGGCTAAAAGATATTGAGGATATGAATAATAAGTAATATTTTATAGCAGGCAGCATCATTTTTTTATGGCCACTCAGTGTTAGTCTTTTTTATTTTTTGCCTTGGATAATATTGAGACAAACTAACAGCTGACAGCAAACAGTGACTCTGTTCAAAGCCATTTAATAGGCTGTTTTGATGCACAGAACAATTTGTAAACTGTCAAAGTTCAGATCTGTTTATCCACAATTGAAACCATGCCACAAATGAAGCAGAAACATAGCTATAAATCTAGTTTAAGGTACAAGGCACTGACTGATAAACAGGAGAACAAATGTGTATTGTAGTTCTTCTAATGAACAAATAAACATTTCTTCAGGCTAATGGTTGATTTGTTTCAAAATGCAAATGGCTCTTGCAAGTTTGTCAGAGAGTTGTAAATTATTTGAAACCACATGCTGCTGATTTCTGGATTTATAATTGTATCTCAGTAGCAGACATGCTCCTCCCATTTTTTTTAAGGTAAATATTTAATTTCAAATTTCCCCTTTGTAGTGCTCTGATTAATATCTATAGTATTTATAATTATTCATGTATTTCTGGTTCAGGTTTTTGGTAAATTCTTTTTACCTTTTAAAAACTGTGCCCTGAATTAGTGTTTTTCAAACTTGACAAGTATGACATAGGTAGATTTTAATATCCAGAATGTTTAAATTTAGTCAAACTTCAGTTATGAATATATGCTGTTAATTTTTCCAGTCTTATAACACTGGTAAGATATTTCTTTTCCAGAATTGTACCAAGTTTATCTTTGTGACCATGAACATTTATCTTAGTAAACTGTGATATCATTTGATTTCTATTTTTTTTTAATACTGCTGTATATGCCTTTCCAGTATTTCTCCGGGTTTTTTTACATGTCCACAACAAAGATCTTTAGATTAGATCAGTGTTTCTCAAACTTGACAATTTCCCAATGATGGCTGGGGAATTTTGTGAGTTGAGTCTTCATATCTTAAAGTTGTCAAGTTGAGAAACACAGGTTTAGATGCTGGGGAACAAAAATTGAATAAGAACTTCAGTTTCATTGGATATATTTTGAAACATTTTTGTCAAACTACTTTCACTTTATATTGGCTTATTTAATCTTAGAATAGCAATAAGACTTACATACCACCACTTAGACTTACATACCACCTCTTAGTACTTTATAGCCCTCTCTAAGCAATTTACAGAATCAGCATATTGCCCCTACTACTACTACTACTACTACTACTATTACTACTACTACTACTACTACTACTACTACTACTACTACTACTACTACTACAGTTGGAAGGGACCTTGGAGGTCATCTAGTCCAACCCCTGCTCAGGCAGGAAACCCTATACCATTTCAGACAAATAGCTGTCCGGTCTCTTCTTAAAAACTTCCAGTGTTGGAGCATTCATAACTTCTGGAGGCAGGTTGTTCCACTGGTTAATTGTTCTAACTGTCAGGAAATTTCTCCTTAGTTCTAGGTTGCTTCTCTCTTTGATTAGTTTTCATTCATTGCTTCTTGTCCTGCCTTCAGGGTCTTTGGAAAATAGCTTGACTCCCTCTTCTTTGTGGCAGCCCCTGAGATATTGGAACATTGCTATCATGTCCCCCCCTCGTCCTTCACTTCATTAAACTAGACATACGCAATTCCAGCAACTGTTCCTTATATGTTTTAGCCTCCAGTCCCCTAATCATCTTTGTTTATAATATTGTTTCAACCACTGACTATGCTTTAATTTTGTCCTCAGAATTTTTGAGTCAAATAGTGCAGTGATTGTCACAGATATTTTTTGAAATTTTCTTAAATACAAGTAAACAATCATGTTAAATTAAATAATTTGGGAGTATTGGAAAAGTTCTGATGCAAGCTCAAGTTTTTCAAATGTAAATTACTATTCTAAGAAGGAACTTTTTAAAAAACTGGTACCCACAAGTTCTGTTACATAAAATATCACAAGTTTGGGATTTAATCCTTCATTTTTTAAAAATATTTTCCATATGTCATTTCAATTATTTAGTGACTGAATTACCTGAAAAGTTGTGATTCAATGTTTTTTTCATATAAATTTAGCAGATTATCTAAGAAAATATATCTCAAAAAGTCTAAAGATTTGGGCGAGGGTGGAGAATCCACCACCAAAACAACCAGATGAGATACTCAGCATATATGAAAAAATTGGTCAAATTCTTTTGAATTAATAGTAAGTGAGGATGGGCTGTCTTCAAAATATGAATGGAGTTTCATCATTTTCTTCTTAGTCATAGTCCTAAGAAAATATTTTCCCATTATTTCTGGAATAAAAATGCTTCACAGTTCTAAGGCTTGGGTAATCTATAGCCCATGGGCCACCTATGGCCGCAGACTAGCACTCATACTACAGAACATGCTGAGATTGTGTTGCTCAAATTTTATAACAAATAATCAAATGTTGGACTTCAGAATTTTTTTGTTTGGGAAAGTAATGGTTTAAGTTAAGATTCATATCTCTAATCCTGCTACACAAAACTAAAATATGGCTTTAAAATTTTCAAACACATTACTTTCAGTAAATGTATTCTCACCAGTAAATGGCATCCTGAAGCTGTCCAGAAAGTCAGAAGGTTGAGTTGTAGTGTCCAACTCTCAGACAAATTCTACAAGCAACCTCTGAGAAGGATGTTTTTATTAAGGGCTAGAGCTATAGAAAAAGGCTAAGATTTAGGATTAGGGTTAGAAAAGCGTAGGGCTTTTACCCATGTACTTCAATCCTATTAAAAAAATGGAATTCCAATATCTGCTTTTTAAAAACAAAAAAGTTCTAATTACATGTTTAATTTGACATTAATTGGACCTTATTTTAATTAGTAAGTTAGACTTCAAAAAATTGTGAGTATTGGTCTCTGAAGTAGATTCAGATTTGAACTATTATACACAAGCATATAATATTCTATAAAGGATTATAGAATATTTGTTCTTAGCATAATGGCCTTAGTTGCCTGTAGAAATAAAATTTGCTGGGGTGGTTTGAGGAATGGGTTATGTGGAAGACAAACCAACTGTGTGTGCTAATCAAACTCTTCAGTTCTGAACACTAAAAAAAGCATTGAAGATGAGCTGTACAGGAAATGCTGTTTATAACTCTAAATTAATGTTCTATTGTCATCCTTGCACCAAGAACTTTTAACATTTGAATCAATAGGCTTTTCTGTCTGGCTCAAAGTAACAAATACTGCTCACTTCCCTTTTTCTTTGCAGTTCCTAAATCACAGTATTCTCTTCTCATAAATCCTCTTGTGATTTTTAGTTTCTTAGGTATTTGGTAAGAAGCCTGTTCTTCTACAGAAATATTTAAGGGGAAAAAAATCCATACTTTTATATTATAGAAAATAATTAAAAACAAACTCATTTGTTGGACTGAACATATTAGCATTTATATTAATTTTGTTACCTTGCTATTTAATGCTAACTGTACTTATAATAACTAAGAGTTTGATTTTTGCAGATGTCAAATTATTTGTATCACATATCTTTGCATTATAAGTATTAAAGGTGATTTACAATATTAAAATATAAGATAAATGCAAATCAAACAAAAGCACACTGATAGTGGAAAAATTGATAGCACCCTAGATTAAATTAATTATGATTAAAGGCTTAAAATGTTGCAGCAAAGCAAAATGCTTAAAAGTATTTGTTCCAGCTCATAAAAAGACTAAACATTCCAATTTAAAAATCTACATGGTAGATCCTTCCAAGTAAAACTGCCAAATTCATATTGGCAAAGTCTATCCTTTGAACTTTTTCATTAAACCGAGGTTGAGAACACATTTTCCAGATGCTAAAACTTCCTGATTCAAATTTAGTGTATGTAGCTTGGCATCTCAATCCCATTCATCAAATCATATTTCAGTCTCTCTCCCACCTGTTTCTGAGTTAATTAGTCTCTGTTAACACTTATCTCTGTTTGGTGTAGACTTTGACTGACAGATCCAGAAGATGTCAAGTTATATTCCGTGAAAATGCCACAACACTTCTGTCACTAAAAAGCTAGCATTTGTCCAAAACTTTGTCATTCTTTTTCAATCTTTTTTCCTTTAAAGATATTATCATATCTTCTTATATCAATCTGTAATCATCAAGGCAGACCCTTTAAATTTTTGGTATATTAAAACCATTTCATGCCAATATGATATGTCCTTAAACTTTCTGTAGGAGAGCATAAGGTATACGTTCCAGTTTGAATGGTGCTTGCATATGAAAGGTGAACTTATGCTTCCTTTTTATTTTGGAGGAACATGCTATTTGCAGTTCCTTAAAGCAATAGAGCCTTTTCTTGCCATCAGACAGCTATAGTGTGATCCTAGGAAATGGCAGATTTGATTTAAAAAATTGCAGATAAGTATTGCACGTGCAGCCCCATGGGCTTCAAAACATTGCACAGCCTCTTCATTTACAGTACTTATATATATATATTCCTGTTGGAAAACATATTCTATACACATTTACATTTACAGATTATATTATACACACAAAATATATCTTATATATACATTGCACATTTTTAAAATCTGTCCTATAAAAAGTTGATATTTAAATCATTTTCTGTTAAAATAAGATGTAAAGCCAATTGACTGAAAAGCACCAACACAATCAGTTATTTAGATCAATTATCTCTCCAGGCCAGTTTCAGCATTTCAGTAGGTGGAAAATACAGTCAGACAAAGGAAGAGTTTGAATTTAGCAAGTCAATTTATCTAAGACATTTAAGATTTCTACTGTTATTTTAATATTTAATGGTCCCCATGCCAGTCATTTAGACAGCTTTGAGTAAAACTTATTTTTTATTTTAATTTGTGTGTTACTGTTCTGCATGCCTCAGTTAGTATGTATATGTCAATGTTGGCAATAAATATTTTTAAAACTGTTATGAAACCTATACATTCTACATTTCATATGTTTCTAATAAATTCATGTTATAAAACTAATCTTCATAAAATGATGAGCCTATGCTATAGATTAAAAAGAATTTTTGGCTTTGTCTTTTTTAATATTTCACTCAAGTAAGATTCTGTTGCAAACTCTGTATTTCAAATAACGTCAGGAAATTAACTGAATAATCTGGGACAAAATAGACTGTATAATTATAAGCATTGTAATGGAAGGAAAGGTCAACAATACGTAGATTAAACAAGCTCCTATTTATTGAAGGAAATTAGAATACATATATTAGCAAAGACTAATCAAAGAACGTAGTGCTAGTCCCCTTTTCCAAATGAGATCATTAGGAGAACTGGCATGGACAACATCTTGAAATGTCCTCCAAGCATGAAAAGTATCAAACATAATTTCCAGTTGATGGTAACTGCCTAGATTGAAAACAGTTGATCTTAAGAAATCTCTAGGTTTTGATTAGTAAAATGTATTAAGATTACAGAACTACATTGCAGTCTCCTTTCAACAATAACAACTGAGTGTTGTAAGGATTATGGTGGTATAAAAATCTAAATGAATGAATCAATCCACAATTAGATGGATTTACAGAAGCTAAACCATAAACAGATATGATAGGGTAAACATTATGAGGGAGGGAGGGATGAATTTAAATATATACCCACAAAAAATCTGTAATTCCCTTTCTTTCCTAGTGTATGGTGGTGCAATATGGTGGGCCAAGAGTTTAATTGTTCATTTGTGTTCGTTTTGCTGTTTGGAATTTTCAGGAGGTATGTACATTAAGATTATACTAAATGGAGGTAAGATGACAAATATTTAGGAACCCCTGCCCTAAGATATTTCACTTTGGACAATCTATTAAAATGTTTCTCTGGTTTATTTCTTCATACTTTTTCTTGATTTAGGATCCTATTTACTATTCCTTTATTCAACATGCTAAAGTTTAAGTCTTTGTTGCTGTCATTTAGCAAAATCAGTTGGGGCTAATAGAATACAGTAGTTATAGAGCAAACAGGTGATTAGAGAACCTTCATCCTACACTGCCTGGAAATAGAAAAGAGTTATTGCAACTATGCAAACACACTAATATAGTCTTGCTAGAGGAGCACATGCCAGTTTAACAAACAAAGGGCTAAAGTAATCACTGGATATGGAGAAGAGATAAAGTAGAGCCAGGATTTTCAACATATTTCTTATTAAACTGAGCTATTAATAACAGTCCAGAGAGTCATTATGTGAACACACCATTCTGTTTCTCTCTTCCCCTGCCATATTTTCCAAACATATTGTAGGAAAGCTTTCTTCTTACTATATTGTCTTTCCAAATAAGTCTTGCTGCTGGGTGCACACTATCTCTCTCAATGTATTACATGATGATCTCTCAATTTACTTATGAATTTGGAAAGTTGTAGACATAAATACTTTTATATACCTACATTTATTACTATGAATTGATTTTAAAATAAGGATATTTAAGGCTGCCACATTACATATTAATAGTGCAATTCCTCTATTGAGGAAAAGTTAATATGAAAAGTTATCCATGGAATCTGGATTTTGCACACTTGAGTTTTTTATATAATACTTTATTGGACTACTAAACTTCCAAGAGAGTATACTGTAAGAACTGGGAGTTGAGCCAATTACCTTCCTTGTAAGAAGAATATCCATCCAGAGTTGTTGGAAACAAATATGGCTACAGATAAATTTCATAATAACAATAGCAATAGCACTTAGATTTATATAACACTTCACAGTGCTTTACAGTCCTCTTTAAGTGGATTATAGAGTCAGTATATTGCCCCCCCCCCAACACTCTGGGCCCTTATTTTACCAATCTTGGAAGGATGGAAGGCTGAGTCAACCTTGAGGCAATGAGAATTAGCCTGCAATACTGCATTTTAACCACTGCACCATCCCAGCTCATTATAGATAGATTACATCTGCCATGGAGGATCATGGAGCTAGCTAGAGAGATAGAGATAGAGATAAGGAAGTTATAAAGTGATCCTCTGATCCTCCATGGCAGATGTAATCTAAATCAGAAAAGGCATATCAAAATCAACTTGTTTCTACCTTATAGTTAGTCCTTAACTGATTGTGTATGTTTGTATCTATGTGATTATTTTTCTTCTCTGTGGTATAGTCTTGTCAATTAAAAAAAAGCCAAAGCTGCTTCTGATTATTTCTTTTCTCCTAGTGTATACTTGTACAGAAGTGTTGCTCTAGAGATAGGGGAAAATATGTGTACATGCACAAACACAGGAAAGAGAAGACGAGAGAGAAATGGAGCAATAAAAGTTTGGAGAAGCCCTCCTATTCTGTGTCCAGATGCAAAATTAGTTTTAGTTACTAAATTTGAAGATAAAGATTTTGGGTCAGATAACGAGAAGCAATTATATAACTTTTTCAGGAAGGCAAAGTCTACATAAATTTTCAAGGTAGAAGCTGTATTTTAGCTGTTGCCATGGAAAATAATGGTGTTAGGTGTAATGATAGCTCATAACTATTATTTCCTGCAACAATACTTTATCAGGGCACGTTTGTGGTAGGATATATCCCTTGGGCCAAGTGTGCCATGAAATGTAAAATAATTATATTTGTCATTCAGGACTAGTTGGAACACATTTCAATTTATGATTGTAGAACACAGATGATATCATAACTATTATGTCTTCTGATATGATGATTATAGAGAATAACTCCCATAATTCCATGCTATTTGTCATTTTAGCCATATTTATGGAATCTTAAGCGTCCATTTAGAAACTATTATAATTTCAAAATAATGTATACATCATGATGTCATCATACACATAGTGTGAGGATGTCACAATGCACCAGCAATTGTTTGCCCTCCTTACCTTTTCCTGCAGATGCCTATAGATGAGGTTTTAAAGTTCAGACATATGGACTTTGCATAAACATTCCTCAAAAAAACACTGAAAGGAATAATAACAGAAGCCTTCACATTGATTTCATATGCCCTTAAAAACTCTTATAAGTTCACTCATGAGGACAATCATTATAACTTTCCTATAAAAATATATCTATTGCAGTAACTTTTTAAACTGAATACATCAGAACTGGGAGAACCTAATAAATAGGGCAATTTTAATATCAAAAGAGTGATGAATGACTGGGTTTTAAGTTTGAAAAGTGCCGTACATATTATTTTTCTCTAACATGGAATCTATTAGGGTCTTCACAAATTGGAATTGAGCAAGAATATTTTGTTTCTCTGGGCAGACATGTTTCAGACTAACTGAAACAATAGGATTCTTTCATTTATTCTACATTAATTAGCAGTTATTTCATGTTATGTATATAAAGAAAAATGATAAAAAAGATAAGGAAAGACTTTACAGGTAATCATTGACTTACAACTGCTCATTTAGAGACCATTCAAAATTATAATGGCACTGAAAAAAGTAATTCATGACTATTTTTACACTTACAACCATTGCAGCATCCCATAGTCAAGTGATCAAAATACAGATACTTTCAACTGATTCCTATTTATGACATTTTCAGATTTCTGGGGTCATGTGATCACCTTTTGCAAACTTCTGACAAGCAAAGTTAAAAGGGAAAGCCAGATTCATTTAACAATCATGCTATTAATGCAACAACTGCATTTATTCACTTAACAGCTATGGCGAGAAAGATTGTAAAATGGGGCAAAACTCACTTAACAAGTATCTCACTTAGCATCAGAAATTTTGGGCTCAATTGTGGTCAGAAGTCAAGAATTACCTGTACTGCCTTGAATTACTACTCTAAATTTCTCATATGTACAATTTTTGTCCAGTGTCCTGCTACCAACATAGCATCAGTTGTGTTTACTGATAAAATTTGGTATAACTGAGACAAGCAAAGTGCAACCATCCTTATTCTATGTAAATGAAGATTTAATCATCCAGGCCAAAAGTATCTGAAAAGGTTAAATTGTGGCTAATAATAATAATAATAATAATAATAATAATAATAATAATAAAATAAAGTTGGAAGGGACCTTGGAGGTCATCAAGTCCAACCCCCTGCTCAGGCAGGAAACCCTATACCATTTCAGACAAATGGCTGTCCAGTCTCTTCCTAAAAACTTCCAGTGTTGGACCATTCACAGCTTCTGGAGGTAGGTTGTTTCACTGATTAATTGTTCTTGGCAAAATTGTCTGCTAGGTTTGTCAGGAATCTGTTTGATCTTCCACTTGTTGCAGAGTTTGTCTCCCAGTTGATGTCAGGGTAAATAAAGTCCCCCATTACTATTGTGATGTGCTTCCTACATACCTTAGTTAGCTGACTAGCAAAAAGTTCATCTATTTCCTCTGTTTGTAGGGTGGCCTATAGTATACACCTATGGCAATGTAATTCCCTCCCCTTTTATATTGACCCAAATGCATTCAAGACAGTTTTCATCATTATTGTGCTCTATTTCTGTAGACATATAGTTATTTCTTATAGAGAGAGCAACTTCACCTCCTCTTTTATTTGGTCTGTTACTTTTAAATAATTTAAATCCCTCTAGATGTCTGTTCCATTTGTGGGTTTCATCCCACCAAGTTTCCATAATGGCAACAATACCATATTTGCCCTCTTTTACCTGAATTTCTAGTTCACTCTGTTTATTGCCCATACTCTGTGTGTTGGTGTATAGACATTTGAGTCCTTTATGACTGACCTTGTGTTTACTTTCTACATAACATGTGTGGTGCCCGAGTTCCCCTATTTTCTTACCACCTGTTTGATTAGTGCACTTGGTATGGTAGTCACTATTAAAAGCTTGATTTTGCCTCTGGATAGCCCATAAAAATCCCATCATTCAAGTTGCTTAGGGCTGCTGAGAGTAGGTAGAATACGTATGTATCTAAAAAGGTTAAATCATGGCAACAAAACACTGGGATGTTTTGTTACCCTCCAAGTAACTTCTTCAGTCAAATGAAAATTTTGGATAGGCAGAAAGTCAGAGAGTCATTGGAATAAACCAACTCTTGGCAAGATGACAATACTATGACTCTCTGCCTATCCAAAATTTTCATTTGACTGAAGAGGTTACTTGGATGAGTAACAAAATGTCTCAGTTTTAATAAACTTTGGTCCAGTTGCCATGATTTAACCTTTTCAGATACATCTTTACTCTACCTAGTCTCTCAGCAATCCTAAGCAACTTCAATGATGTCATTTTTCTGGGCTATCCAGAGGCATTAGGTGTTAGGAGCACATGTTCCTGTGGATTCTCCTCATTTTTCTTTGGATAAGCCAATCAGTGAAGGGTAGGGAGACTACATGAATGATATTCTGCCAGCAACCATCTTAAAAGGCAAAGTATTAAATTAAGTAATACTTTTGTACCATCTATTGATTGCCTGGAGAGAGCATTGTGAAGTTCATAATTTTCCTGACTGTTTTACAGAAAACTAAAGTCTGCAAGAGTAAAGACAAAATCAAAGTATCAGAAACTGTTTTGAGTGGTTTGAAAAATGAAAGACAAAAAATAAGAATTATAAGTCTCAGAGAACGAATGAGAAGACTATAGCAGAAACTAGGCAGATTGCTTATTTTGTAGAAGTGTGTGACTTTGATAAATAGCCAATAAATAAAACACCAGATTTCTAGATGTACCTGATTTCCAGAATTCAGCAGATTCCCAGAAACAACAGAGGTCTCTTACAATGATTGCAAAAGAGTTTAACAGGAGAGAGAGAGAGAGAGAGAGAGAGAGAGAGAGAGAGAGAGAGAGGGAGGGAGGGAGGGAGAGGGAGAGGGAGGGAGGGAGAGAGAGAGAGAGAGAGAGAGAGAGAGAGAGAGAGAGAGAGAGAGAGAGAGAGAGAATATATGTGAATATAATATGAGTATTACATGCATGAAAGAAAAATGATCCTTTGGAAAGATTCCAGTAGATAGCATATCTACTAAAAAGTCCCCATATGTAAGAAGAATCTATCTCTAATGTCTACCTGAGTTAAACTGTGAAGTCTTTTCCAATATAAATAGTCAATACCAGCATAGCACTCACTTATAGGGCTAGTCAGCTGTGGCCATAGCTACTGAGAATAAGTCAGGCAGTTACAAATGCCTTTTACTAGTGCTTTTTTTCTAAAAAAAAAAAAAAAAAAAAAGGTGCCAGAACTCACACACGTCATACAACCTGCCTTGTCTACCCTACAAGGTTCCATCCAAAAAAGGTGCTGGAACTCTGTTCTGGGTGTTCTATGAGAAAAAAAGCCCTGCCTTTTACTCATTGATTTGAAATTGATAAAACTTGCATTCATTTCCAAGAATATCCTGTTTAGAATCTACATTATACAACATCTGTCTGGTAATTTTACTTGACTACCAGTTCAAAGTAAAAACTCCCATTAGACTAAAGGACTTTGAAAATAATGCATGCTGTATAACATCCAGTTTTAGTTTAGTCTTACACATGCTTTTATTCCCCAAGCTGACAAATCTGAAACCATAGTAATATAATAATCATGGAAGAGATAATCTTACTTATCCATTTTCAAGCAAAGAAAGGAGATTGCCAAATTGTTCTGTAACTATAGAAGTACAAGATATTCCTGCATCTGGCACTTTCAAGTAGAAAATTATGTCAATTATATTTTGAAAGGCATTGCAATGAATGTCTGCACTACATGTAATCAGTAACATTTCTGCCAAAAATTTGACCTTTTTATTTTTTTAGAATTATGCAATTTATTTTTCATCCATTTTTATGTAGATATATTGTAATTGCACATTCTTTTTAATGTTATGAATTCAGCATAAGTAGAATACCTTAAAGTGTGCCTTCTTTTAAACTTATATCTGTTCTGTTGACTAACTTGAGCATTAGAATTTTCATACCCTCCCTGGCCTCACCCATAATGTGCTTGGCAACACTTTTCTGTTTTGTATCATTGTCCCCATTTCTGGAGTTGTGCCTCTTTTACCATGGAGCTGGCTTTTATTCCATACAGGTGCATAGAACAACAGCCAAATGTCCCCAGGACCCATCATTATTTGTACAGCAGATATGCTCCCTTGCATATCCCTCATATGTGAAAGAGGCCTATGCAGAGAACTTAAAATTCCAAAAGAATAGCATGGGCCTATGTGCGCTATTTATATTCCATGTCCCTGCGTTCTCTCTTTGTGATAAACATCCATCTCACATTATCAACACTTCCTCTTTTTTTGATATGCCCATTCAATATATTCAAGGAGGGCCTAAAGATGCCAATTTGTCAGGACATCTAGTGTAAGAGAGATATTCTGGGGTAGGGTGGTGGGCTTCCTGACTATGGAATATCTTGCCCTTAGAGGCAGGAGTGGCCCTTTCCCTTATGATATTTCAAAGATTGGGTAAAATCCTGGCAACTTCAGAAGACCTCTGAAGATTGCATCCTGAATAAATATGCAATACTACGAATTAACTTTACATGATGATTTATTAGTTTAGTATTGTAGATCTGTTATATTACATTATGTAAATTATTAGCTTGTAAACTACTTAGAATCAGATATAGTTAATGAAAGTAAGTGTCATAGATAGATAGATAGATAGATAGATAGATAGATAGATAGATAGATAGATAGCCAGAACCTCTTGGGGTTCAGATTAGGGTGAGAAGAGAGTGTGAACTGTTATATCTATCTACCTATTGCCAGTGATAACCTTGATATCCCACATGTATTGACATTAAAACAAATCAGAAGCCAAGAAAATGTGGGCCATTTGTTTCATTTTGTTTTACTCATTGAGATTTATGCTATCTGGTTTTCTGTTCTAGGGCTTCAAGTTGCTAATAAAGATTCTCCCCCCCAAAAAAATTTAGTCATAACAAAATAAAATAAATGATAAGTAAAACAAAGGAAACTAATTTTCAGAATAATCAAGTCAAGACTAAATGAAACAAAATAAACTTCTCTAAGTAATGAACGGTAAGGGTTATAGGGAGGTAGGATTCCTTACCTTGAATAATTACATGGATGTATCGAATAAAAACATGTATCTGATGACAAAAGAATATCATACCTCAGTGAAGGCAACTTCATCGAATACATGCATTTTGTGGCTTCAATGCACATGCATTTTGTGGCTCTGTCCATACAACATGCTTAACGTGTTTATTGAATTGGCATGTTTTTGGTTTGCACACTGTGTTGAATTACCAACTAACCAACATAACATACAACAGTATGCTATAATAAGCTTAACCAATGTTAATGCTGATAATGTTAATGTTAACAGACAGTGTTATTGCAGCAGTTAGGTTGTAACTGACGTGGTTAAGCATGTTGTGGACACACTGCCAATAGGTAGATGGATACAGCAGTTCACACTCTCTTCTCACCCTAATCTTGATATGTTACACTGACTGAACTCATAATAATAAATGTATAACAAAACTGCAAGTAAATGACTGGGCAGGAATAGGGCCACTAAACAAGATCCTGTTCATAGCTTTTACCTTCCAGGTTTAAAGTTAGATGTAGAATTGTTTCGAAAAAGGATTATTTCAATCATCTACTTGAAGGAGAATATTTATTTATTTATTTATGTTATATTTCCTATTTCAACCATCTATCTCCTTCTAAGAGGGGCTCTGGAGGTATTTAATACTAAACATGTTACTAAAATTAATACTGTTTTAACAAAGAGTAAATGGTTATGATTGGAATGTCAAAGATGTAATGCTTAATCTAAAACTGAATTCATTTGAAATATTTTTCTTTGGTATTAAATTCTTTTCTCTTTCATGGTTTTAATAGAAATACATTAGTAAAGTGAAAATATGGTGGTTTAATGGAGTAATGGGGTAGTGATATCTGTCTAGCAATAGACCATTTTCAGCTAAAGTTTGCTAAGAGTATTAGAAATCACTGAATTAAAAAAATGTGACCTCATTTCATATAATAACAATACAGGATTGGCATTTGTAGAGCTTTCAAAAAGGCATAAGCAAAACATTCATTTTATCATTTTGGAATAATCTAGAGGACTATTTTCAGATTTTAAACTACAATTTCTCCTTCCCTTGTAATGTATGCAAAATTCTGCATGCTGAGTTTGAACACTTTTGTGAGCAAACCAAATATTTGTTTGTGACCTGATTAGGTTCCATAACACACACACACACTAGATTTGAAATGGCCTTTAACAAAATACGTTTTAAAGGACATTTTCCCTGGTTGGTGAACTTCTAACCAAAAGCTGTGAAAACGGTGGACAAAAAAACACCAACATTTTCTAAATGCTTCAGAAAGTTTCTTCATTTGGACTCTATGAAAGTTTTCAAAGGCATTTTCAAGATTCATGGCAGAGAGTCAGTGCTAGTTGCTCTGCTGAATCATCATCTGCTGCCTGAAAATGCTAACAACTAAAAAGAAGTTATCTGGAATGTCCTTCTCTTCATCCAAATACTGCCAAAAGATTTATATATACTTTCCACCTGGCTCCCATCCAGATGATGCTAAGGTCATCCCAACATGTCATCCCTGTAATAAAACTGCAATGGATTTAATACTGTCATAGACGAATGCCATTTTTGAGTCTAGCATGATTTATTGACTTTGATGACTCACACTAATGGCAAACAAAACAAAACAAACACACACACACATACACACCCAAACTGTGGACTGTTGTCTACAGAAGCACACATGCCAATAAACTGATTATCCTACAAAACTGGGAATCAAAAGGCCAAGATAGCCAGTCCTCTGGAATTTGTTTATATTAAAGGAATCTGAAGAGCTTGATGTGTACTTCAAACTTTGCCAGGTCCATCACCTGTTATCTCTGCAAGACAATCTAGGGAGGAAGCATGAAAATAAATACTAACTGTACCTTTATTGTACGGTTAGATTAACATAATCTTGCAAGTCTGAAAGTATCCCTCCATTCCCTCACATTTACTCTCCTAGAAGGTTATATTATACTGATCTTAATACTTTCATAGGAAGACATCTATTAAGACTTTACTTTTTAAAGCAATAAACCATTTTAAGGGTAGTTCCCCCAAATTGGACCTACTTCAGACATGTACAGAGTTTCTAATATTCTGAAAAAGAGCCACTGACTGAGGAATTGTGGGACCCCATATCTACACATTTTGATTGCATTTATGTGAGGAAAGGTGTTTTAAGGAATATATTCAGACTAATATAGGTGTCCACCTTTGCCATGCTAGCACCACATACCATTTATATTCATTATATCATTCATTGATGGAAAGTTGCCTTGGCTGACATGAATCATTTTTTCCTGCTGTGTGCTGGAATGAATAGAAATCTTACAGACTAAGCCATTATTTGTATTCCTGTATAGAATCTTTATATTATATTATACTTGTATTCTTGTACTAAAATCTTGATACTATAGGCTCTCTCTACCCTTTCTCTGAATAGAGACAAACATTGGAAAACCATATCAAAGTGGAAATTCAATGTATTTTCTGAAGAGTATTGTGATTATGATTATGGCTGATTCTGTTTTTTAACAATATTATCTTTAAAGAACGAAATAAGATTGCCTTCGGATGTTTTGTAACTGGCTTCGTTTCTTCAGAATATGTTCAAAAGCTTACAAGTTTTTATTAGCTATATTTGGAGAGTCAGAAACATTGTGTACATAAATCTGAAGTTAACTGAGACTTATTCTCATAATGCAAAAAATGATTTAGCTTTATGTTCAAATGCAGTTGTTAACTTGCATCCATTATATGGCTGTTATGTTAAGATATAAATGTAAAAATGTTGATTTCTTTTAAAAATATCTCTACATTCATGTCTAGAATGGTGATTTATTTTTTTCCAAGCAAGGGGCAGGGAGAAAAATTAAGTTTTTCTCTTTTTGTGCCCCATGGATTAGGTCAGTAAATACTTACAGTAAACAAAAGTTAAAACAGAAATTGATTTTATATGCCATTTTGTTTTGCTCTGTAATTCAGAAATACAACATCAGTAGAGATGTCTTTAGGACCAGGAAAATGTATAAATATTAATATTATATTCAAACAAAAGTAACCTCCATGTTATAACATAAAAGCAATTTTCCAAATACTGTATTATTTTTCTTATTTTATTGCATTTTATTATTATACTATTCTTGTAAATATGTGAAAGATGGGATGTGAGATTTTAATTATTGATAATAACAATTCTCCTTGTAAATAATGTTAATTACAAACAATCAGATCATTGGCAAACAAACAAATCTGGAAGACCATCCAAGTAACCCAATTTTGACTGTAGGTAATATGCTATGTCCTCTGTGACAGTTTTATTTTGGATGGTATAAACATAAGCAGGATGAATATGGATATGTTTTAACATTACTGTACAAAGTTTTTATTTATTGCTTAGCAGATACATAAGTAGACTTTTATTTACACCTAGCTATTTCTTATTAAGTAATTCCATTACCCACACTCCATTCCTAGCTACTTCTTTTGTTATATCTGCTGCAGTGTTTCTGCTGATTAGGGAAACCTGGGAACTGAAGTTCAGAGATGTTAAAATTTCCAAGCTTGAGAAACAATGGTGTACTGACTTATTTACAAAGTCCTTAAGTAAACTTCTTAAAACCTTGTGCACTGAATCACATTATTTTGCACTTCTTCCTAATGTTCAGGACTGTTTCTTTATGTGGTACTGAGATAAGTTCAGCTACCGTTGCTTGTTTCACTTTTACTTTCCACACATTTATCCTACCTGCTCTTTGTCACTACTCTAATTCTGTCTCTCAGAGCTTCCTTTTCAGATTGGATGAGTTGCATGATAATCTGTTTCGCCTCTCTCTTTTAGACTTTTATTTAGGTAGTTGTTGCAAGACTGCTTTTCCTTTTTATTAGGCTGTTGTTGGTTTTCTTTGCTTGACTTCTGGATCTCATTATGTCTCTGCTACTGCTTTTCAGTATTCTGAGTTGTTTTTTTCCCATAATTCTGTCTTTTCTTCCTTGCTTCTGGTAAAACTGTCATCTTCAAATAGTACATGCACACATACACACAGATCCATCCCAGCAGCTTTTCCAAAAAGCCAAAAACCCTTCCCTTCTACCAGAGATTTTTTTTTATTACTTAGTCTGACATTGAAGTAGAGAAAATTCAAAGATTTTTTATTTTATTTCCAGAACAGTTGAAAATCTGCCACAGGAAAGGAACTTGTTATAGAAGGCTTCTAACCAAGAACAGGCTGGGGTGGTGATGATGATGGTGATGGTGAGGATGATGGTGGGATATGAAGGTTTCTTTTTCAGCCACCCTTCAGTATAAATTTACATATAAAGAGTTTGGATCCTCCAAATTCTTGTATGGGAGCTTCCTTCTAAGCCAGCCAATAAATAAAATGTTATGTCTGTATGTTTAAGCACTGAAACTGCTTAAGTGAGAAATATGCAATTCTCAACAAAATCCATACATAGAACAAAATGATACTTATAAATATTACAAATAGGAAAGTGTGACTGGTGAAAAATGATATCTTGTCTAAAAGGAAAATAATTATAGAAATCTAGTAGCACAGATCTTTATTAGTTTTGATAAGCTACTTTTTTCTTTGTAATTCTGAGGAGGAAATAGTCTGGTGAATTGTGAAAGTATTATAATTCATAAAATATCTAATATAAATTTCAAATGCTTGTGGGAATTATTAGATTGATATCAAAGTATAATTACCAATATAAATTACCAGATGAAGATGCTTTCTCACTATGGGACTCAGAAAATATATATTATCAAATACCTATATTCTGGTCCTAAACCATTTCAAATTAAAAAGGAAAAGAAATAATAGACATTGATTGCATTATGCATACATTTGAATATTGAAAATATATGTTTGCTATGTTATGTTATTTTAAACTATTTGCAGATTGCCTCAGTGCAGACTCAGCGCGAACAAGGCAAGGATAAACACTGTTGGTCACATGAAAGTCTAGGGGAAAAATCTCTCAATTGAACCTCCTCAAATTTATATTCTGTGTATATCTTTCCCTTATATATGTATAATATATTTATCTTAATATATTAATGCATTATTTTAATCATATTTATAAATGTATGATTGTAATCAATGCTAGAGAAAACTGAATATAACTTTTAACTTTCAGATTGTGTGATCAACATAAGAACAGAACTCTGAAACATTCTGCCTGGGGAATACAAAAATCAATATTTTTCATTCATCATGGATTCACTGGCCAGAAATAATTAGCACCAATTCCTGATACTAGAAGGAATAGAATCTATTCAAGTCATCAGACTCCATGGATTTTTTCAGCACTAATATATTCCTGATGACTGTGCTAATGTTAAACTTTAATTGTCCTCGGCATTTAATGTTTCGTCAAAGTCCTTGGTGAACAAAAAGCATAAATGATCACATTAACTTAATTTCAAAGTAATTCACATGTACCTTGTGAATAATTAAGAATATAGAAACAGTTCTTCCATTGCTTCGGTTCTTATTCTCAGTGGCCTGCATTGCCACCATTTTTGGCTCCTATTTCCTTCTCATTTGTTCTATAAATTCTAGCTGTGAACACTTCCTTGCTTAATCACCCCCAAAAGGTTACATTACAGCAGTTGTTCTCTGTCCCCAAGAGCCTTTTAAAATATATGTTATAAGCTATTAGCTAAAAGAGGCAAGATTTCTGAATGGATCTCAGTAAATGATGACAGGTTGCTATGCCATGCACCTGAAAGCATCAGGCTGGGAAATATTGACTTTCAAGCGCAATTGAGAATGATTTTATTAAAATCAGGTTTCATTGTTCCTGACTAAATTATTTTAGATATAATAGTCATGTCTGTATCACCTGTACATAAACTTAACACAAGCAGCATGCATGTGACGTTAGCAAGGATTATATAGTGGGTCCCATATTCCAAATTAGTGGTGGATGCAAATGGTCTCATAATTCATTTCATGACTCCAGCTGGCCTTAGATAGGCCCTCAGAGTATGGGGCTAATTTTGTATGATTTTGTATGATTAAAGTTTAACATTAGCACGGTTATCGGAGCAGTTTGGTTATTAGTTATCCAAACCCCAAAACAAAACAATGATATTCTCTAAAACAGGGCTTTTCAACCAGTGGTACAGGTACCACCTGTGATACATTGAAACCTGGCAGGTGGTACGTGACCATCCTAGAAAAGTGGTAGTGGGAAGGGGAATGAGCTGAATAGGTGGCAGCACCACACAAGCCTGAGCGAGAGATGGCTGGAACTGCAGGGCTGTCAGGGCTCAGCGGAAGCACCAGGATCAGTGCCGCTTTCCAGCTGATCGGCACTTCTTCAGGGCTGTCAGGGCTCAGTGGATGTGCCAGGATCAGCACCAGGCTCCAGCTGGAGCTCGGCACTGATCCTGGTGCTTCTACTGAGCCCTGAAGAAGCACCTATCAGCTGGAAAGCAGCACTGATCCTGGCACTTCTGCTGAGCCAAGAAGCGCCGATCAGCTGGAATGTTGCAGCATCGCCAGGGTCTTGTGATTTACATTCAGATGCTTGGCAACTGATTCATATTTATGACGGTCACAGTGTCCCAGGGTCATGTGAAGTGACCAAAACCTGCTGCAACCACCCAGCAGACAGTGAATAAAAACCAAACATCCCCCTCGGACAGGAGGAAGAGCGCTGCCGGGTGGGCAGGCAAGTGTCTTGCTCGGCTGTGGCTTCGGGGGCACTTTTTTCAGTGTCATTGTAACTTCGAACAGTCACTAAGCCAACTGTTGTAAATTGAAGACTACTTGTACTTTATCACTTTTTTTTGTCATCAAGTTTTTGACACCTTGCTAGGCGACTGGTGGTACTCAGATATTGCCATATCCTAAAAGTGGTACAATGGGTGAAAATGTTGAGAAGCCCTGCTCTAAAAAGAACAACTGTTTCATAGATATACAATCAATAGAACCAGGCTAATTGATTTAAATATCTGGGTGCATTTTTTTCAAGGATCTAGACATCAAATGGTATATATCAAAAATGCCACTCAGCAACACAGAGAAATGTGGTGGCCACTGTAAATTTTTAGGAGCCAGAATGGATATTATATACTCGAATCCTATATTATCAGTTGTAAAATGAATAGTTTCTGTATGGTGTGCAACTGATTCTAGCATAAAATTCCATCCATTTGGAAGAATAAAATCATAGTTTTTGAGAGTCATATTTTCTACATTTCAGAATGTCTCAAGTGCTGTACTTAGACTAGGTGGGCTAATTGGTATAGAAAGAACAGCTTGGCAGTTAAAAAAAAATTATTGGCTTAGAATCTATTTCCCATAGGATATCTGTCCCAGTTATTATCTTATAATTTAAATGTAGACGGTATACAGTATACATTAACTAAAAAACTGTTTCACCTTGTCATGTCCCTGATTTCTTTCTAAATCTGGGTTCTAAATCTTCCTTGGAGCTTATTAAACAAAGATTAAAAGAAATTGAACATTAGCATAATTTAGCAGCAGCCCACAAGTTATACCATCTTTTCAGAGAATCAAGAGAACCAAACCTGCACGCTATTAGGTTATCCTTTACTCATTACCAATGGCCTTTTTCTAGGTTATGGATGGCAGATACAAAAGAAAGTCTGTAGCACTTAAACAATGCCCATGTGCCTCTAGTAAATTTGAAACCCCATAACATGTTTTTCTAGGGGTAAATTCTCTGTGGAACTGCACTCTTCATAAATGGAAAAACTGTCTGACTCCCTTGATCGATGCTATCCAGAAGTTTTCTTAAGTGATAGGTGTATGCACCTATTTCTAAGTTTTGTACTGTAGTCATAAAGCTATATCATATCTATATTTTAACAGAAGTACAACAGTTATTAAACTGTATTTTGGTCAATATTTGGGTTGCTTTAACACATTAACTGGGGGAGCCAGTTTAATTATTATTCATCCCCAAAACTTGAGCAAATAAATAAGGCTACTGTATATATAACAAATTAGGGTCACATTGGCCAGTGTAAGATTTTATATGGTTATATATGTTTTTTGAGTTCAAAGACTGAGTTACTGACAGATAGTTGAGAAGAAATTATATTCATGGGCCACAAAGAATCACAAGTGACTGAATGACAAAATCATAAAATATTCATATACTAGGTAAGCAGAGATCAGAATGACGGTTGGATAATCAAGTGACTAAGAGAAGAAAAGGATTTGTTTCATTGTTTTGTCCAGTTGGTTTTTTTAAATAACATTGGGAAAAAAAGGTTTTGTCATTTCTAAAATGTTAAGTGACATACTTGGTTAGCTTGTCATTGTTCCCCTCCCTCTCCCAGCCATTTTAGCCAGTCCCCTGTGGTACTGGAGCTGATGAAGTTCATACTCACATGTCCTCAGGTTTCTAGCCTTCTTGTAATGAGGTTATTTGCATAAGTAAGCTAACAAAAGTGCCATTATGATTCTGACACCAGTGACTCTTTTACACTGTTAAGTGATTTATTCAAAATGCAGCATAAGCTTTGTTCGAGTTCAGAATTTGAAAGGCTAAAGAATTAAAGATCTGAATACCTATCTTGATGTTCACACTGAATATGAAAAGATCAGCTACTTAAGAGGTTACATTTGCTTTTTTACATTTGCTTTTTTACATGTTGGAATACCTTGCAATCTAAGGTTTTAAATGAAGTTTTATGGAGGACTAGAGATCTCTGAGCAGCAGCCAGGAAGTCTCTCTAAATAAAGGAAAGACAAAGAGATTTCCTATCTACAACTCAGACTGCTGCTCCTTTTGAAGAGACAGTGGGATGAAAGTCCTATGGTTTTCTCTTGAGTAGAGCAGCTGGCGGTTGAGGGAGAAACAACATACTTGCACACACTAGCCTTAGGAAGGACACAAAACTTAAGAAAACCCTCATTTTCTTAATTATTTAAGAATACAGTAAATTTAAGGTTGAAAAGAGGTATTTTTAAACAGTGGGACAAAGAAAAATACCTCTTGGTGCCTTCCTTCCGAATTACAGAAACTAAAGTAAAGAGAAAATAATATTTCTTTAAAATTTTAATACAACAATTAACATGATCTGTTCAAAAAAGATCATGCCAAACTAATCTTACTTCATTCTTTGACAAAGTGACTAAATTAGTAGACCAGCAAAATGCTATGGACCTAGTATACTTAGATACCGCCTACTTCTTAGTAAGCTAGAAAAATGTAGAAAAGACAGCATTAGAATAGAATAGAATAGAATAGAATAGAATAGAATAGAATAGAATAGAATAGAATAGAATAGAATGGACCATGGAGGTCTTCTACTCCAGCCCTCTACCCAAGGAGAAGAACCTACATCATTTCAGACAAGTGACTGCCTAGTCTCTTCTTAATAATCTCCAGTGATGGAGTGCCCATGATTTCTGAAGGCAAGCTATTCCACTGGTCAATTTTCTTCACTATTAGGAAATTTCTCCTTAATTCCAGGTTGCTTCTCTCTTTGATCAGTTTCCAACCATTTTTTCTTGTCCTGCCTTCTGATGCTTTGGAGAATAATTTGTCCCCCTCTTCTCAATACTGGAATACTACTATCATGTCACCCCTATTTCTTCTTTTCTTTAGACCAACTAAATCCAATTCCTGCAGCTGTTCTTTGTATGTTTTAGACTCCAGGCCTTTGATCATCTTAATTGCTCTTCTCTGAATTTTTTCTAAACTCTCAACATCTTTTTTGCAGCATGATGGCCAAAACTGGTTGCAGTATTCCAGGTGTGGTCTTACTAGGATTTTATAAAACGGTACTAATACTTCTTGTAATCTTGATTCAATGCCTCTGTTTATACAACCCAGGATTGTATTAGCCTTTTTGGTTGCTGCTATACACTGCTGGCTCATATTCAAGTGATCATCCACTAGGATTCCCAGGTTCCTCTCACAGTTACTGTTTTTGAGCCAGGTCTCACCTAATCTGTACTTATATCTTTGGTTTTTCCAGCCTAAATGTAAAACTTTGCTTTTCTCCACATTAAAGTTCTATTTGTTGGATAGGGTTCATTGTTCAAGTTTGTCAAGATATTTTTGGATCCACCCTTGTCTTCTGGGGTGTTGGCTATTCCTGCCAGTTTGGTGTCATCTGCATATTTGATGAGTTCCCCTTCTATTCCTTCATTTAAGTCATTTATGAAGATATTGAAAAGTACTGGGCCTAAGACAGAGCCTTGCAGTACCCCACTGCCTACTTCTCTCCATGTGGATGTAGTATCACTGAGGACTACTCACTGAGTAAACAGTAACTATAAGAGGGATCTTGGAGTCCTAGTGACAATCACTTATATATGAGCCAGCAGTTTGCATTAGCAGCCAAAAAAGCCAATACATGTATAAACAGAGACATAGAATCAAAATCACATGAAGTATTAGTACCAGTTTATAAATCCATAGTAAGGCCACACCGGGAATACTGCATCCAGTTTTGGTTACCACGCTACAAAAAATGTGTTGAGACTTAGAAAAAAGTGCTAAGAAGAGCAACTAAGATGGTTATAGGCCTGGAGATTAAAATATATGAAGAACGGTTGCAGGATTTGAGTATGGCTCATCTAGAGAAAATGACCAGGAGGACATGATAGCAGTATTCAATATTTGAGAGGTTGCCACAAAGAGAAGGGGTCAATTTATTTTCCAATGCACCAAACTGCAGGACAAGAAACAATGGATGGAAACTAATCAAGGAGAGAAGCAACCTGTAATTAAGGAGAAATTTCCTAATAGAGAGGACAATTAACCAATGGAACAGTTTGCCATCACTGGAGGTTTTTAAGAAAAGATTGGACAATTATTTGTCTGAAATAGTATAGGGCAGGGGTGTCAAAAACTGCCGGCCTGTGGGCTAGTTTCATCATACTGAAGCTGCGCCCACCCCATTGCCGGCAATGGCAAAACTGGTCTGATACGTTGCGCAACATCACGTGACATTGCAAGTTTGACACCCCTGGTATAGGGTCTCCTGCTTGAGCTGGGGGTTGGACTAGACCTCCAGGATCTCTTCCAGCTCTATTCTGATTGATTGATAACAATAAATAGCTTAACAAGATTTTGACTAAGAAAGTTATAAACAGATAAAGGGACTGTACAAATTTGAAAGAGTCATGTTTTAGAGAAACTGTTTTTGATGCTACTTAGAATTAATTAAGTAAATAACCCAGTCCTTCATGGGAATGTTGACTATTTAACATCATTATTTGACATTAAAGGGAAATACCATTAGTAGAATTTGCAAATAGGAGGTAAATGTAACATGAGATCAATAGTGTCATTAAAACTAAGGAAATATAAATTTATCTAAAGCCTTAAGGGTATAAAAAGGTTGGGAGGGGGGAAGCTTGCTTATGGTAGACATATGAAGTTTAAACTACTATACATGGGACTTTGAGTCTGATGATGAAAATTTATGCTCCAATTGAGGATAAAATAACAAAGGATAAAATAAATAATGCACTTACCAAATGAAAATTGTATTTAATGGGATATTGGAATAAATTAATTTATCCACAGAAAGTTTCTGAAAGATATATTAAAATGTCACAAGATAAATTCCCCTTTTCTTTTACATGATGGACAATTTAGAGCTTATAGAAAAAGAGGTATGGAATATTGGTTTTATATGTAATATTTGCTATGATATTATTAAATCTCAGGTGTGAAAGACCAAGTCTACACATGAAAGTTCAATTGAAGTGATTTATTGCTAAAAGCCTATGCACAGGAATCTTCTCAACTAATAGTCGGCACCTACTTAGAGTTAGATTAGAGTCAACAGCACTCAAAGGAGGAGATGGACTTAGTTCTCTTATGGCTACATAGGTATTGTAGGCTGACTCCCCTTTCACTTCACCTACCCCCAGGTTCTGCCATTCCTTCTCCTACATTGTATGCATAAAAAATGGAAATACCCGTAACAAAGGAATGAATCATGAAGATGAAAGAATTAGCTGAAATGCCAAAATAGGTTTGTTTGTTTGATTGATAATCTTCTGATTTATGGATATGAGGATTAGAAAGAGTACACTCTAAAAAGAAGGAAATTATGTTGCAATTTTAGAGAGAGAAGGTAAAATGTAAATATACCTGTTGTCAAGGTTCGAAACTGCTTCTTTATAACATTTCTTTTCTTTTTCTTTGTTTTTGCTTTCCTTTTTTGCACTTTATCACTTACTTAACCCTTTACTTTCTTTACTTTTTATTTATTCTTTTAATCATTTCTTTAATAATAATGTATTTCTCTCTCTGTGTGTGTATAGGAATTCCTTACAATGACAAACTAATGATGTAAGTGATGCTTTGCCTCACATTTGAAACTGATAGCTCAGTCTAATAGTTCCCATACATCACAGATGGGACAGAAAAGCAGTCTAGGTGGAACACAAGGGGAAATCACTAAAATTATGTCTTTAAAATAATAAATGTAAATACATATACATATAAACATATAAATGTCCTTTGAAAAAAATGGCTTTCACTTTCTGTCATGTCTTGACCCAAATTCCTTGGTAGACTGATTAGTACCACTTAATATATTCAAGGCTGAGAACTACTTGATTTTAGGCTGACCAAAGGGGGGAAAAATATCCTCCAGTTATTTATTTCTGGAACATTATATAACTATTTTGTAAATAAGTTTACAGATATTTTCAAATCAATGGATCATTCTATAAGAATTGAATGACTCTGTTTCCCAAGATTAATCCCAGTCTTTTTTTAATGAATCCTCCTGCAGAGGAGATGCTGAGAAACTTCTGCTTAAGAATTTAATAATTCTTTATGATGACATAAACATGAAAAACTGTGAAAAAATAGTCCTTATAAGTGATTACAATATCATCCCCTAATGTCTAGTATTTAAAGAGACTTTAAAGAGAGGCATATAAAGATTGCATACTTTAAAAATCTTTCCAAAGCTCATTCTTTATAAAACACTGGAGTTTACCTCCCCTTTTGGGAAAGTATGAAAATTGAATGTGTATGTTTATTTATTTATTTATCAAATATATATGCCTCTCATTTCTCTTTATATAAGACAAAACCTAGTGACCAATTTCTACATTAGATTTGCACATTTATCCTATCTAGTGATGAGTCTAACATTCTAATGATATCTAGATTACTTCAGTCTTCCCAGACCAGTTAGCTTTTAGGGGATGGGGTCATTTAGGTCATGTAACCCAATCCTCTCTTCAGTTCATAAATCCAAATTAAACTTTCCCAGGCAGATAGTTTATGTAGTTTTTTATATTACATAAAAACAAGCCAAAGTAGCACCTACTGTATGTTAACTGGAAAATACTCTTGGTGTACTAAGGATTTTTATGGTTGTGTTGTAATATCCTGCCTGTCTGCCTGTTTCATCTGTCCCATTTCTTTGGGCTTTATTGAACCCTGCCCAGATGGATGGAGACAGCAGATAAGTGTTATAAAACAAACAAACAAACAATTTGTTTCTTTGCTTCAGACATGCTGTAAATATTTGTGTAGCTATATGTAGGCTTTCTTTCCCATCATACATATTTTATTAGAATTGTTTGCCATTTTAGCATAACCTTTGAGAACTCCCATCCATCTTAGGCTTCTTTTCCTTTACCTTCTTCTGCCATGATATTTTATTTTTATTATTCTGTGTTTATTATACTCGTTTCAATAAATATTCAGTTTTGCTTAAAATTAAGAGCATCAATTTATAGAGTTACTTTTCCTGCTATTTCTTTTCTGGTTATATTTTTATTTTATTCAAAAAAAATATTAAAATACAAAACTCCCCAAAAAATGTTTTTCAAAACAAACAAATGAAGAAAAAGCATAAACCAAACAAGACATTAAAAAATGCATTAAAAGAGACAAAAAACCCCTAACATATGTACACATATTATCCTTTCATTGATTACTGATTAATACATTGCTACAATATTAGTTTCCCACTCCTTGCAAAACAGCCCCCAAATTTTTAAACTATTAAATCTATTTGCGAATTACCTGTCATCTATATATTATATTAATGACAAAATAGTTAACAAGAGCAAGAACTACAAGAACAAGAACAACAATAACAGCAATGCAAGGTTAAAGCTTCAAAACCTTCTGTTACCAAACGCTTACTGTAACCAACTTGCAGAAAAATTACCATGGCATCTTATCTATTCCAAATTGTCACAAGCATTAACAGTAATCCGTCCTGGGTCAAATTTCCACATATATTTCTTAATACCATCTCTTATCTATTGTTGTCTGGTCAAATATCATCCCACATATATGGATTTGAGTCGATTAAGGAAATCTAGGTTACTTTTATTTATATTAACTTTTCTCATTTGTATATTTAAACTTCATTTATATTAATGAATTTAATTCATTAGTATTGCAAAATGTGTTGATACTCTGGCTTCTTTTCATCATTTAATAAAATTAATTTTATCCTGCTTCCTATTCTTTGAACCTTTCAAGTTATCTTTCACTTTTAAATAATATTTTTCTACTTTTTAAAATTCATTTACACTAATCATATCCACATTCTTTTTGTCATGCCTATAATGTGTTAATTACTGAAGACCTTACCAGGCAGTGCCACATAAAGTGTCAGTTGTCTATACATGCTGAGAACTTTGAAAGAACATTAAAGAATATACTGTACGTATTAAGCTAAAAACATCTAATGTGGTATTTGGGATGTGTAATACTTCAAAAAACAGATTGTGAAGTTAATCACAATATAAATTTGGTCTTGATAACACATGCAAAGCTCTGTCCAGCCTTCAATGCAATTGCATATTTCTATCCTAAAGTGTGTAGTACAAATTACTTTAATCAGAAATGGGATAGTTGGAAAGGACTGTTGTTTTCAGTTGTTGTTATAACTTTTCTGCTCCTTTTGGATGTTTAGATGTTTCCTTGACTTTCAACTTAATGGTATTTCTGATTATTTTTTTCCTGTTTTGAGAATAGAGCCTAATTAATGTAGTATTTATCTAGAGTAAAGCCTCAGGCAACTAATATCCTGCCAGCTAATCAGAAGCTTCTATTTATGTGCAAAAGCAAAGCAACTCAAACTGAAATTAGTCAGCTCTGTTTTACAGTAAAAATTTCCCAAATAACAATCGATAGTCATCTTGATTAATTATCCTAGCTTCTTTGTTCATTCTGTAAAGTATATGTCAAATTATTTTTAAAAAGTAAATTAGAATGTCAAAGGATCCCTCTGTTAAAGCTCTGAAGTTTGCAAATGATACAACAAAGATTGGTCTCATTTAAGATCACAATGAATCTGTATATAGATGGGAAGTTGAACAACTAGTCTTGTAGTGTGGCCGGAACAATCTTGAACTGAACACACTCAAAACTGTAGAAATGAAAGTAGATTTTAGGAGAAACCCTCCTGTTCTACCATCTCTTGCAATACTAGATAACACAGTATCAACAGTAGAGACCTTCAAGTTTCTAGATTCTGTAATATCTCAAGACTTAAAATGAACACCTAACACAAAAAATGTCATAAAAAACCACAACAAAGAATGTTCTTTCTGTACCAAATCAGAAAGCTCAGACTGCCCAAGGAGCTGCTGATACAGTTCTACACACAGGAATTATTGAGTCTGTCATTTGTACCTCTATAGCTGTCTAGTTTGGCACTGCAACAAAACAAGACAGACACAGTCTTCAACTAATAGTTAGAACTGCAAAACAATAACAACAAAAACAGTTGCAACCAGCCTGCCTTCCATTGAGGACCTGTATATTGCATGAACCAGAAAGAGGGCTGTGAAAATATCTACAGATCCCTCACATCCAGGACAAAAAAATGTTTCAACTTCTTTCCTCAAGGCGATGCTATAGAGCATTGCATGCCAAAACAACAAGACACAAGGTTAGCTTTTTCCCCCATGCCATTTGCTAAACAACTAATTCCAACAACACTATCAAACTACATACTAGAGCAGTATTATTTACTTCTCATTTTTCCTATTACCTATTTCCTTATCTTCTTATGATTATAAACTTTGTTGCTTGTAACTTATGATTTATATTGTTTTATTTAGTATCCTAGTATGATTTATTTTGATTGCTTATTTAGTATCCTATGACATCTCTGAGTGTTGTATCTTATGATTTATGATTGTATTTTATGATTATGATCATAGGTTATTAGTTGTTGCTTGTATGTACACTAAGAGCTTATGCACCAGAGATAAATTCCTTGTGTGTCCAATCACACTCGGCCAATAAAGTATTCTGTTCTGTTCTATTCACTCTATATCAAAGAGGTATCTTATACTGTACAGTACGCAGTCCTATACTGAAACATTTATAATAGGATTAGATAGAAAGACAATTATTCATAGTTTTACAAGGTTTTAAATATAGTAAACTATTTCCAAGTTAGTAGCAAATTCTTAAAATGTTTAGAAATACTATGAACACTTGACAGTATGAAATAAGGGCTGTACATTTCTATGTTCAATAAACTACTAATGCTACTTAGAATAATGGAAAAGATTATTTCCTGACAATATATAACATTGCAATTTCTATTTGAGTTTATTGAAATGCTATAATGGTGGGGTTGAGTAATATGATAGTGTTTCCAATGTAAAGAGGAAGAATCACCCAGTGAGATGTGTGGTTTTATTAAATTCTCTGACAACAGAGTTTTGTTTAAGGTAACAGAGCTAACAATTTGGGGATCGTTTAATCTCTCAGTTCTTAATTTCTTGATTATTGTTAGCCATAAGCCCGCACTTTGCTTTCTTTTGTACTAATGGAATCTTATTTATCAGTGATAGTCCTGTCAATATAACCAGAGGTTTCAAATTCACTTTTAGCAATTTAAATTTAGGTTGAAGTCTGATCATAATAGGAGTAGAATTAAACTCTTGACAATGAGATAATTAGTACTGGTCTGAATTTGGAAACATTAGTATAAATATTTAGTGCTCTAAAAATGGGGTAAAGCGACATTTCTACACCAGTCTCTTTTATATGTGGTTTGCCTACCTCTATCACATTCTATCCAGCTTCTGCTGCCTTTCCTAACACAAAGTATGAGCAGAAAACCATAACCTTGATATAACCAAATTTTGTCAATGATGAGGGATTCATTCCCCAGAGAAGCCAAGCTTGTCAAACATCTATGCTAGCCCACTTGATACCTTAGAGGGCATAATGACAAAAACAACAAAGTGCCCAGAAGTGGGAGGTTTTGCTAGTATGTCTTGCTCTGCTGAGGTCACTAATAAGGGATCAATCAGAAGATTCCCTTATCAATATGGGATTAGAAAGTATCATTTAGTTTTTGATTAACTTATAGTTTAAATTGGGAGTTGTTTGTATTTGAGTTAAAGTATTTTAGGGATTTGGTTATTGGTATAGTTGGATAAGCTTAGTTAGAATTTGTTTGCTTATTTTTAACCCTGTAATCAGCTCTGGGAAGTGAGGGGGAGAGGGTTGGGGTGGGGGGAGAGAGAGGGAGAGTTATTGTATTGTAATAATAAATTTGTATAAAACTTTTCAATAAAAAAAGAAGAAGATTCCCTCCTACTGCTCCTGGACACTGTTCCCTTCCCTTTCCTTCCTCTTCCTTCTTTCAGTGCAATGATGGCATAGTGGTTAGAATTCAGTATTGCAGGCTAACTCTGCCCACTGCCAGGAGTTCAATCCTGGCTCACTCAAGGTTGACTCAACTCAAAGTGATATATAGAGAATTAATAATGCATCACAAAATAAATCATTAAAACAATAGCACAACCACAAGGGAAACTATAAAATTAAAAGCCTTGTCAGAAAACCCAAAACATACAAAATCCATTAAAATATTATATTGCTAAACCATCTCAGAAAACACCCCTGGCCCAAGCTTTTGGCTCCATGAAAATGTAGGAGGGATTCTGTTCCAGGGAGCAGAAGTGCAGTTTCATATATACAGTACATGAACCTATGGAGCCCTGCAACCTGGGGCTGTCTGATAGGATAGTTTCTCATCAGCTGGAGCTATAATTCTCTAGGATCAATTTTTAGAATCTTCCCACCAGGAAATCAAAAATCTTAAACATTTTCTCTGGACTGAGTACACTGAATGAGACACTTAGTTGGTCATAGTTTCTCCCTCTTTAATCTCCTCAGCATTTCAAATTGCTATTAGTGGCAATTCTATCAGGCAAGATATTGTGAATTAATTTCTTTCCCAGGACTTCAAACAAAGAAAGTAAGAGAGAGTATAAACTTGGAGAAATTGTAATTTATTCAGGCTAAAATCAAGTGTTATTTTCAACAGGATGGTGTCACTTGGAAGATAAAGTATTAAATTTCTGTATTTATTGCGAACAAAGCAATACAGTCGACTTAAATAATTCAGTGTTCAAGGATACATAGGAAATGTTTATAACAGCAGTCAGCACTAACTTGCTTTAAATAAATAACAGCCAATACATATTTTAGTGTTAATAAATAATTAGTATGGCTTTGTGGAAAGCTTTATCTCAAGACTTTTAAATCCAAAAATGTAAAATGCTTGTTGGGCTTATTTGAAATTTGAAAGCAAAATTGTAAGGTATTCTGATAACTGACAATAGATTTGATATATAGTCTCGCTATCTACGAGATTGCATTAATTGAGCCTTCAGTATAGTTCTCTTAGAGTTCAATTTGTCTAAATTGAGCGTAAACATTCAGAGCACAATTTGATGTGTCATGTTTAACCTGTATCCATTTTCATGAAGATCAGTAAGAAGACAATCTATAATGTGGTATTATCTCTTCTGGGATTTGAGTTACATAGCAATAGCACTTAGACTTATATACTGCTTCATACTGCTTTAAGCACTCTCTAAGCAGCAATATGCTTACAGAATCAGCATACTTCCCCCAACAATCTGGGTCCTTATGTTTCCGACCTCAGAAGGATGGAAGGCTGAGTCAACCTTGAGCCACTCAGGATTGATCTCCTGGCTGTGGGCAGAGTTTGCCTGCAATACTGCATTCTAACCACCGTGCCACCATGGCTCTTACATAATCAAGCTTTCTATGGGTGTCTATGAAATAATTTGCCTTTTTAGATTCAAAAACAAGGTTAGCCATTTTAAGGAGATAGCAAAGGGTTAGATAAGAACTAATTATGTAATTTGAAAGATTTAGACAGGATGAATGTCTTCATGAGGCTGCATTTTGAATTGTCCACCTTTGTCAGGTTAGAAAGCTTTCTTGTCTGTTTATGAAAAAATGACAAACTACCATTAAACCTGAAATTATTATAAAAGGCACAGTTGAATTCTTTTTATCATTTTTATGATGTACTCTTTCCTACAGTTCTGTATAGAGAGATCTATTTGAGGCTCATATCTGATCTAAGAATTGGATTTCTGGCTTTTGAATCCATTCCTCATTCCCTTTTATTACATACAATATATCTTGCTATGGAACAGTATTTCTGGAAATCATGAAACCCAAGAAAGTATGTTCTTTTTCCCCATTCCCTACCCTTGGGAGAAACTAGTCATTGGAGGATAATAAAATATTTTCCTTGTGGAAATTGGAAGTTCCTTTAATAGTTCAGATTCAAAGATGTTGTTCATAGCTAAAACTATTAATTACTGTATTTGGCATTTGGAGAAAAGACAGATGTATAGTGAAAGTAATACCATTATCAATTCTTATTCACACAAGCTCCACAATATTTGGTGCTCCCTCTGTTGTTGTAGACTTACAATTATGAACAAGTAATTTAGTGACTTTGTTCCGTAAGGAGGACTGGTGTGTGTGTGTGTGTGTGTGTGTGTGTGTGTGTGTGTGTGTGTGTGTGTAAAATAATATACAGCAGGTTACATCTTGCTGAAGAAAAGTCAAGGATGACATAGAAGAAACTGACCAGTTTAAGATTTATATCCTTAAAATATCTCTATAATCTTGATAATACCACAAACTTAGAAGAAATCCCACTTATTATGGAAAGCAAATGAATACAGGTAAGAGATAGCAATGCCTAAACAATTTTGATATTCTTGAAACTGGCATCTCTTTTCTTATTAATATTGATTGCACTTATGAATTCTCAGGAGCTAGAGATAAATTCTTAATCTCAAGTATTCTTAAAACCCTTTAATATTTTTTCTGCTAATTACATGAACTTATTTGCCATCCCCTTCAGCAGTAAAAATAAAAATGTAGGGAAGCATCAGCCTGAGCAATTTCCAATTATAGAAAGCATTGCTCTTATTTATTCTGTGGCTCAGAAATACAAGCTTTATTTTCTCTGCACAAAATATAAAGAAGACATATTTAGCTGTGGAGTACTGCAGCCAAGCATTTCTTCTTAAAGCTTGCATATACAGAATTCAAGTATTAATAAAAAGCATGTCTGGGGTATGACATAACTTGCAGTATTTACTTTCTGGATTTTCTGATAATTCACAGAATAAAGATCCTCCTGATGTGATCCAGGCAGAGTGTGTGGGACTAGAAACAGCCTTTGAAAGAATTTAATAGGTTATGGATAATACCAGAGCAAAAGGGTTCTGCTTTAAAAAGCAAGCCATGTTGGGATCTTTCTTGGATTCTTTTGCAAGTCATATGAGATTCACACATGTGTCTGGTTGAACAAATTTCACTGCCACCAGATCCAGATGAGCAAATCAGGCCTGACACAAACTTTGGTTCTCATTATTTCTATTTCTAAGAGTTGTAACAAAACATCCAATCCAAACAATTATTTGTACTAATGATAGAATGTAATTGCTTTATTCAATACTTTCGTTGGCCCTTATCAAACTAGATACAGTCTCCTTGGGGCAGAACTAAAACTTTAAAAAAATTGATATCCTATTTGCACTACTGTCTTGTTTGCCAACCCCATCCCTTCTTCCTTAACCAAGGAATGCTTATATATGTGGGGTGTGTGTGTGTGAACTGAATGATTCAGTTTTCAGAGAATAAGTGCAGCAAATATATAGATATGTTGATGATGATGATAGAAAAACTCACATATTTTACATTTCTTTCTATACTATATAATCATCCACATCTACATTTTTGTAGGACTAGATATAGATACATTGTAAATCAAATAGTCACCCAATCTTTTAAAATCTTTTAAAAGTACACTGGAACATTCAGGTAATCCTCATTCAAAAATAATTAGAGAAAATACATTTCAAAAACATAGACTTTTTTAAAAAATAGCTTAACTTAACATGTCTTAGCAGTAGGCAGATAAGCAAGATTTGCATACTGGAATTTTAAACAAACTAACCCATAGCTCTGTATTGTTTTAAAAGTGTTACTTAATGCTTAAAGTAACACCCAGGAAATACAGCAGTAACCGATAGGGTGATGGTAGTCTAGTTGTAACCTAAATATGAATATAAAGAATACAGCTGTAGGTCAGAAGCTGATAAAAACTAATATTGGCAATTAATGTCATCTGTGCCTCAACATTAGTGCCAAATCCAGGTTAGTTGTGTACTTGGTCCTTCAACAGGAATGAAATTCTATTATTGGATTCAGATGATCTTCTAGATCAGCAGGTTTTCTCTCTTCTATACTTTCATATTTTTGGACCCCCAAAATGTGTTTTTTTTTAAAAAAGGTGGACATTAAATAAATTATTTAGATCAGACATGTCACACTTACGACATCACATGACATCATGCAACATATCGAAACTTTTCCCATTGCCAACAAATGGGTGGGAGCGGTTTCGTCATGTCACGTCTGGCCCACGGACCGGCAGTTTGACACCCCTGATCTAGATTACGTATATTGCTACGTGTTTTGTGAATCCAGATTTCTAAAGATAATTTCTAGCTATAACACTGCTTAGGAATAAGGACGTTTTGAACTATTAATATTACAAAATATTAGTGTTTGTACCAATGTAACTAAGTTACAGCATGATCTCCCAAACAATATTTACAGTATAATTAAAAAGCAAAACCCATTCTTGGACATGTTTAAAAACAAAGAAAAGGAAACACACAATTCCTTGGATATGAAGAAATATATACAATAAACATAATTTTATGAAAACAAGATATGCTTTGTAAAGCATTATTTATTAGTTCCCTTTTTCCATTCTTCTACAATTCATTCCTTAAGAGAAGCAGAAATAACTGAATAATTTAGAGAGAGAGAACATGCATGTGTAAGAGAAATATTCTTAGCAATATAACTGTGTATTTGTTATTCAGATCCAGTAGAATAACTGACAGATTGTGTGACTAAATGTAATGTATACGTGTGAATGCTGTATAAATCATATATTATCTTAGTATGACAAATAGTGCATCATTCGACTCTTAATAGATGCAAAACATTTTTGATTCAGGACAAACAAGACTTTATTTGTAATCTTATAGATATACTAATCATGATCCAGCATCACAGCACAATATACAGACTCTACAGAAGAGACAGGAGATCAGGGGAATGCTAATGTATGTTGCTTTTTGCATTGGAGTCGTAGATGAAGCTAGATTCATGACTTAGCACTATCATTACAAAAGAATACAGTGGTAAAATTAAAAAACATATTTTGAAAACTAGGTTATTCAAGAGGAAGGAAGCTGTTTGTTTCCTTTTTTGAAGAATCTTTTATTTTCTTTCTATCTAATGCAGGAAATGGTTAGCTGAATGTTCTAAGGCTGCACCAGATAAACAAAAGCTATAACCTTGAAGTAACAAGAGCGTGCTTCTGAAAATATATGAAATAAATCTAAATAAAACAGATTTCTTTCATTTATCACATTAAAGGGTAGGCATTCCAAAAATGAATCACTAACATTACTGAATTGCTAATAATACTAGTGAATATTTTCAGAAAAACATTGGTTACATTTTACAAATGAAAAACCTTATGCTTAATCACAGGCAGTGGTTATCCTTCAAGGGAAAATGGTACTGGATTTCATGAAACAATGGGGCTGTTGCTGTATGCACCAATTGTGTGCCTTTGTTATTTTTTAATTTGTTTTAATTATATATTGTACACCACCCACAACCACTTTCATGTGAGATGGGCAGCTATACAAATTTGATAGACAGACAGTATCCAACAAGGTTTCAGCAACAAAAAGTACTGATGAGGAACATATGCCCTTGCAAATGTTTCATTTTGCATCCATCTCAAAATAGTATACCTTCAGCTGTTAATAAAAATGAAGACTGACAAAGATAAATTAAAATAATTATATATACAGTTAAGAAAGAAAACTTTCAGTTTCTCAGTCTTGGATTATTTCAATATGCACACCTTTTGACCTATACTAGTGATGGTGAACTTTTAGAGACCAAGTGCCCAAACTGCAACCCAAAACCCACTTATATATCATATGCCGGGTGAGTGTGGCTCATTGGGTGGTGTGGCCAATTGGGTGGGCGCAGCCAATTGGGTGGGCATGCCGTTACAGTGGTAATGGCAGACTGGGTGGGACTAAAAAGTTCAATCAATCAATTCCAACTTTGCGAGATCTTTTTTTTCCTGTGAGAAGTTGAAATTGATTGATTGAAACTTTTTTTTTTTTGCACACGGCAGTGGGGGCCTAAAGCAAAAAGGTTTTATAAAACCCAGCTGAAGGCTTAGGACTTGGGCGATGATCCGCATGCCCACAAAGAGGGCTCTGTGTGCCACCTTTGGCACATGTGCCATAGGTTCACAACCACGGACCTATACCATCTTCATTTAATGCAAATTCCCCATGATGGAACATTTCAAAGTGTTCCTATGAAGAGCTGAAGCTAACTGGACTGTTTTGGATTCAATATATAATAGACTTGCTATCTATCAGTAACATTTATAATTAAAACATTTATTGACAACTTGATGTGGCCCAATAGACCAATAGCATTTGGTCCAGAATCTTTATAAACATCTGTTAAAAATAAATCAGCGTAAATTTTATACACAGACTTGAAAGACTAAATAGGAATTGGAATTGGAAATCCCCATTTTGCCTAAATAAATACTAAAAAGCCTCACTATATCTCAGATTACAGTACAGAATATGCAGTTACCATCACCACAAACTATTTCAAATTTATTGGGCCCTATTGCATTTGTACAAAAAAATCTTCATATGGATATAGTATATCTTCATATGGATATAGCCAAATTAATACTTCATTAAAATATGTTTCTGCAATGTCCTAAAGTTACTATGTTCTGGAAGGAAGTAATTACAATAAGTATATACTAATGAAAATATTTTATCAACCACAAGGAAATTGATAGCTAGACAATGGAAATTCAGTCTCATTTTCCCTTTTATTGTCAACAATGAAAAGGCAAATTTATAGTCCCAATTTACCCAGTGAATTAAAGGCCTGACATTATCTATACCCTATGAATGAATAGCCTATATACTTAAATTATGCATGAGCAATTAAAATGAAATATTATTTAATTGAAATTATTACATAAACAATTTCATTAATATATATGTATGTTCATGTGTGTATACACATACATCTATATATGCTTGATAAATTATTTTATATGTAATTTATCTTCTAATTGCAGTACTTTTTCATTTTTGTTATTTTTAATCTATTTTTCTCTTGTTTTTCTCTATTTTATTAAAAAAAGATCAGCAGCGATAAATCTATGCTTTAAGAATAAAAATAAAAATTGCAAACTGGTGATCAGCAACTGAGCTTGCAGTATATATTTCAATTGCAAATGATGGTTGGCGGCAATTCAGTCAAATCGAATAAGGACTTCATTCATAAAAATGGTTTGTTGCTCAGTACTGGCAAGCGTGTCTCACTCTTACAAGTTTCAGTGATCATTTTATGCTAAGGTTCTTCTTCTACCTTCTGAATCATCCTTCTCAGACTCCTGACTATTATTTCACTTTCTTTTTTACCCTGTTAAAGGTTTATTAAATTCATTGTCCATTCAAGGGACTAATGACAAAATATATAATGTTGTGATGCCAACTCTGCAACCTTTGTAGTTGTACTGCAACGATAGCAGCATGGAGGTATGGAGCTGGGATGTTTGTTTCATTATTTTGATGATACCTTGGGTTGACATGGATGCCTTGCATCCAACTTCAAAAAGAAAAACAAGTGTTCATCATTTCTAGTAGGAAGGATAAAAAAAACAGAGTCTTTATAACAACATTGCATCTTCAAAGCTAGCTTATAAATTGAAAACAATATTATGAGCCGTTATTTCAGGACCACAAGTAATATATGGACATTTCCCCAACACATACCATATTGATTAGATTTCAGTATGAACTGTTATTTTATTCCCCTGAATTCTACTTTGAGGACAATCAAAAAGGTCAACTGGTGTTTCATTACATGCATTCCATATCATGAAATATCAGGAAAGTTACTAACCTGGTTGCATAAAAGTTCCCTTTTGGAGGAAATTACACTTAGTCTCTCTAGATAGTGCTAGTGCAGGAATGCACCATAATTCTGGTGGCCAGAAGCATCAAAAACAGGTACAAAATAATAAAAAATGTGAGGGGACTGTATAAAGATTTTCTGGATTTGGGAGAATTAGGATTTTTAGTTTGTGTTAAAATTATGTAAGGATTGTTTACAATTTTTAGTTGTTTCTGTCTCAAAATTGCAGGAAACAATGCCAAAGACTCAGAAACATGATCAGAGCTATTGGCATTGCAAAAATACATAAACAAACAACCCCCCCAAAAGAAAAAAATCTGGGGGAAAGATTAAAAACCTATGTTGCTCCAGGGCTTATAGTTATATAGAAATCAATTTAAATACAGAGCTGAAATTGTAAGGATTTCTATTGTATAGGAAAAGATAAAATTAAGTATCTCAGAGTACTACTGTTTTTGTTTGTCAAAGTTAAGCACCATGATTTCTTTGTTTATTTTTGAATTTGTATAGATTGTGATTAGATACAATTAATTTTTGCAGGTTTATTGCAAGTTTCTGTTTCTATTTTCTTATTGCTGGTTCAATACAAACAAAAAGTGATACCATTCAACCATGCACTCTGATTGATAGGCAAACATACAGACAACTTTTGTACTGCACATAGACATGCACAAAAACATATGGTACAAGGTTTTTAGCTATATCACCAGATATTGTTTTCTACTTTGTGTACTGGAGAACACTTTGTTAAATGAACCTAGATTACAAAGTAGATATAAAATTTCATGACTTTTTTGCTCAACTCTTTAAAAATAAAAACAGTATTAGAAGTCTATGATGAGGAATTTAAAGAGTAATGGTGAAAATATAGTTTAATCAGTCTGTTGACTTTCCTCAGAAAGACCAATATGGAAGAAAAGCAGCAGAATTTTGCATTTGGCCAGAGGGAAAATCAGCAAGAAGATTTCTACTTGTTCATTTAAGTATTTATGATCATGAAAGCACAGACAGTTGCTTTTCATTAAAGCAAGATACATTGAAACAAAACAAAAGATTAAAACAATTATTTTTTTTTATCTCATATAACTTATGCGTAAGAATACCAAGCTTTTCTTCTGTGACTCAACCTCTTAGATCATGGGTTTCCAATTTTTGGGCTAGCCTGGGCCACATTGAGTAAAGAGGAATTGTTCTGGGCCACATATATAATATAGTTTCTGTATTTAAATCAAATAATAATATTAAAAGTTTACGATTTTGTGCTGCAGTGCTAGCTGTTCAGAGTCTCATGTGACCTGTGGCCTGCAGGTTGGACATGCCTGCCTCAGATGCATTAAAGTTATCCTTTTTGTCCAATTATTCCCATTCAATCCTAGTGTCTCAGTGCAACCTGCTACATTCACAGCTCCAGCCTGTAACAATATAAAAATGTATGGATTAAATATTTTTGAAACCTATACAGATCATTATATCACAATTACCTTTTTAGCATCCTGAGTGACTATAGATATTATGTAGAAAAAAAACCAATTTTTAATGTTCCTAGAACAAGTTGAAAAACAAAAATCTAATCTTCCCTTTGTCCTTTTTCTCTATTTATAAAAAAAATGCAAGCTACGCATTTTAGTGTTCAAGTAAACAAAGAGCAGACTCAAAATTGCTGCCACCTACATGAAGGACATTTGTAACACAATCATGACTTTAGCTCCAGAAAGAATGGTTTTTACAGGAATCTACTTCTTATACAGTTGCACTTTGTCAAACCCTGTTCTTTGGTCTATATTTCTTTACCTTATTTTTTACTCTCTTTCTTTTGTAAGGGAAATTACAGATAAACCTTCATCCTCTTGTTATTAGAGGGAAAGTTTTCTCTAAACTTTTATGAGAACAAAACTATATACTGAATCAAGAAAAGATATATAAGGCTCAGAACAGGTTTTGAGATGAGCAAAGATGAATGGTATGTGGCTCTCCAGATATTGTTAAACTGAACTCCCATTAAACTTAGCAACATAGCTAATGAGCGGGAAAGATGAGGGATGCAGGTGACTCACTCCTGCACTAGAATAATAAAGCAATTTCAAGAAACATCATAAACGATGACAGGAATTAGGTCTAAATAGTGCAGCATGACTATTTAACATCTGGCCCTAGAAGATATAGATGGCTCTGTTCCAGGTAGCAAAACATTCTCAATTGACACCGGAAAGACTCTAATGCATCAGCATTCATAAAGAAAGTTGATGCTTGAAAAATCAGGGAACTCATCTGTATATAACCAAGAAGTAGTTACAAAGAGATATGGCTATGGTGCAAAGCCAAGAGTTTAAAAGATATTTTGATGTAATGATAAATATAGATATTGATGAAATAAAACCACAAAAGAAGCAGTATTTCGGCATATAGATGCCAAGTGTGATTTTTAGGACCACATTCAATTTTTTCTGTTTTCTTTCAATATATAGCTTGTTATTGATTTTTACAGCATCTTCATCACCACACACTGCACACCTTAAACAATCAAAGAGTTTAAATCTGCAGAAAGCAAGCATCTCCCGTGATGATTGGTCTATAGATATAGTACATTTACTGAACTGAAGGATGTTCATATTCATTTCTATTCTTTATAATTACTTGAGGAAGCCTCTCTTGCTGGGTGTGCATAGGTGAGGTATAGTAGAATTAGCTGATTGCACTGTGACAAAAATAGATGCCTATCTGCTGGAATAAAGGCTGGAGGGGACAGATACAGAAGGTTACATTGCATAGCGTGCTAAGAACATAACACTTAACATAGCTATGTAAGACCAATATACCAGGTTGCTTTTATCCTATCAATCATTTCTGCTACAGTATAGCATGTAATAAAATATGGATTATTCCATACACAATTAATACTTCCATCCAGTGGTGGGATTTAAATATGTGAACAACTGGTTCTCTGTGTGGATGCCATTTCCGGAAGTCCATTCTGAGCCTGGGAAACAAAAAATTAGCTACCGGTTCTGCCGAAGTGGTGCGAACCAGCTGAATCCCACCACTGCTTCCATCTAATGTGACAAGCTGGAATAAAAACACTGCCTTTCCTTTTCAAGATATAAGATGAAGATATAATTCATCTAGTGAAGAGAAAAGCCAATACCTTTTCTCTCAATATATTGTTTGTGATCAAATAGAGCTCTTCTAGAAGAATATATTATGGAATATGATGGCATTCATACTGATCAACATTTATTTTATATTATTTAATTTTTACTTAGAGATTCCTATCTTGGCAAAGGCTTACACCAAAATGTAAACTAAAATGAAATGTGTTGCAAAAGATATGAATATGTATTGCGTGTTGTATGTGCACTTGTATACATACCTATATGCAGGCATACATATAAAAATATTTATAAAGAATACCAAGCACATATTAAATCATCTTAAACTTTCTATATAAAGCAGAATGAAACAATGAAACTTCATGGTATCAGTTCTGTGTGTATTGATCCAGTATTTCTCATTTCATTTAACAAAATATTTTAACCAAGTTATGTTTTCATGACCTTAAAAGTGTAGATAGCCATACACACTATAAACATACATGTAGTCCTTGATTTATGACAACATAGAATTTCTGTAATCTCTAAAGTCCTATAGGGCATGAAGCTTATTAATTTGAGGGACAGCCTCTTCCCAATCACATTTACCAGTTCCATCAGGTTAGAAAGAAGTGTCATCTGAGAGGACCAAGGAGTGACTTTCTGCTATTTCACCCATCCTCTGGAACATCATCCACCTTGGGTCAGATCTCTGGGCCTTCTGGAAGGCTCTGAAAACATAGCTTTGCCTTCCTAAGTGGAAATCCAACACATGTGGTAAGGAGCTGCCAAATGGTTGTATTGCTAGCAAAACTGAATGCGCTTTCCCACACATTTTGGGTGTTATGGTTTGTAATAGTTTTTTATTGCTCTTATTGCTTTTTATGATTGCTATATGTTTTTGGTTATTTTGCTGCTATGTTCTTATATGCTACCCAGAGTCATATATATGAGATGGGCAACTATATAAATTTACCAAATAAATAAATAGAATATTTCAAAATATAGCTCTTTTTCAAATGATAATAATTGCTATAACATAAATGAAAGGGGTACCATCCAAAAATAAGCAGATTTCTTTATCTATGCTATATAAAAATTTATTTAATCTCCTTCATGTATTTTCTTTCCAGTGATGCAATGCAATCTGGAGAAGAAAAAAAATATGTAATGACATCTTTGTAGAGCTGGTTATTGCAAAAGTGAAGTGGACCCAGATATAGTCTGTAAATAATATTACTCAGGACCTGAGTCCTGTAATACATTTATTAAATATGTGATATTCAAGAGTTCTTTAGCACATTGCCTGAATAAAACTTAGAATATTGTTTCACCTAGGATAATGATGTGAAAATAATGTGAATAAAGGGAAGTGCATTATGACATAATTCAGAAACTGATTGATCATATATTAACTATTTGATAACTGGATACTGTAGCCTCTCCCAAATTTGGGAGGGGGAACTTTATAATTAGAACAAATAAGAACTACAATATGTGATAAACAAATTCTGCTGAATAGGTAAAAAAGGAGGATAGATTTGTTCCTTATTTAGGTAGCTCAGGAGCCATTGGGGGTCATATTTGCTAAATAGTCAAGAAGTATTATATGGCCGTGTAAAAGATATCAGTGCAATATCTGCCAATAGAAATCTCAGTAATGACCATCACTATCTTGCATATTTTCTCATAAGCCACCATTGTACTTTAAGGCATCAGGCTAGAAAGTGAGAAACTGTGTGTTCAAATCCCACTTTAGGCATGAAAGCTGGCTGGGTGACTTTGGGTCAGTCTCTCTCAGTCCAACCCACCTCACATTGTTGTAGAGAAAATAGAAGGATGAAGATGTGTTTGGATATGTTTGCCACCTTGAATTATTTGTAAAGATATTAAAAGCAGGAATACAAATAAATAATTAAAAATTAAATTAATTTTAAAAATTGGATAAAAATAACAAGCTTTTAATTTCCACATATGCAATAAAACACATACATGATTTTAGAGTACAAAAAATTACATATTTAGAAAGCCCTTAAGGAGATTCATAAAGATTAGATTATAGCATGTTTAACATGGTAGCACTGGAAATTTTCTTTACTTAAGGAAAGGAATGACACATCAAGGAAGATGACAACAGTAATTAATTAATATAGCTCCTGTGAGGTATAAAAATAATCAGATGAAAATGATACCATAGTTATAATATATGAGATTTTGCTCTTTTCCATCCAAATGTTCACTTTAATTTAATAACACATTTGTTACAGTGCCCATGAAGTGCATGTTGACTTGAAATGAAATGAATCTTGGAATCTCCTTCCAAGATTTCTTTACCAGAATCACATGAGCATAGCTTGAACTTCATAAAACATAAAAACTAGATGTGCAAAAAAAAGTAAAATGTCCAGTTTTGCAAAAACTTAAATAAATCTATACTACGTTCATTCATTTTATGAGTGTGCTCATTTGATGTTAAAAAGGCAACAAATCCATTGAATTGTACTTTTATTTTAAACAGCATAGTCGTTTCCTGTATTATCGTCTAAGATCTATTGTTTCATTATAAAAGTACCCATATTAGGCAATAAAAAAGAGGAAGATTTAACTTAGTTAATTAATTATTATAAAATGACTGTCTTCCTAATACTATCCAATGATTATTAAGTTATTTTCATTTTAATTTTCTCCCTTAACAACAATATTACTAAAGCTATTAAGTTCCTTGCTTCATCAGTGAATCCCTGTTCTGTATCTCTCAGCAGCTTTCAAAATCAAAGGCTCCTAAACATGTGATTTTCAAACATTCCATCATATATATGAGTGCTTATTTTTAACAGGTTTTTATATAAAGAAAATTGGATAATTTGGGATGATCTTACATATGTTGTCTTGAGAAGGAAATCTTGGAATAAAGATAAGATATAAATTACAATACATTATATTATTATGGCTAACTGCACAATCAGCCAGATGTTTTGGATGTGGCAAAGGTAGACTTTTATCTACCTATTGAGTCCTTCCCAATGACTTGAGATAGACAGTTGTTGTTTGATGGTGTTAAAGATGTCATCACAGGATGTAAGCTATTCCAAGTACAAGCTGCCTTTTACAAGTGACTGGTGGTGATTTTGTCAATGCCAATTATTATTATTATTGACCTTAAAACTACCCCAACATTTTTCTACTTACCATATTACTTATATTTAATTCTAATGAAGTACCCAAGCATTTGCAGAATAATAAATGCAGTTTGTCTTTAAAAATTTTTCCTTTAATTGTTCTACAGCTATATAGAACTTCTGCAACTTTCTTTTACTCAAGTTGTTTCTATGTTGGCTATTTTATTAGGTATTTGATTAATGGTTGTTGTTTTTTAATGTTCTGTGTTCCACTGTGAACTCCTTTAGGAAAAAAAAAATGATAAAATTAAATAAAATCATTCCAGAAACCTTTAATGATTTTGCTATTAAATCAAAATATCAAGTCAATATATAAAAATGCAAAATTAAAAAAGAAAATAAAAAACAAAACCTATAAATGAATACATATGTAATAGAGGTAAAATTTAAAACATCCAGATTTTTTTTCATATTTTTAAAAGATTTTAACCGAATAAATTGACTAAATGGGTATAAAAGAAGGAAGACATTTTTTATTTTTGTATACATGAATCTAAAGGAAAATAGAATAACAATCACATAGTCAATGGTGACTGTAAAATTTTGAGGAATGAAAATTTGGTAGATGAGAAAATGTTAAATTAGGGACACAAGAAAAGAGTGCAAAGTTGGCAATTTGTAGAGAACTAAATGACAGGTGAAAAGTTTCAGTAAAATGAAGTTTTAACATTACTTTTCGAGCTCTATTCAAGATTGCTAATTTAAAAGATAGTGATTACCTTGAATTTCAAGTTGTCCATGTGCAACAGTAATATTCAAAACTTTACTGGGAGCAACAGAAATGTGAAGTGAAGGATTATAATTGAATGGCAGAGCATATGGCTTCCACATAAAAAACCTCTCATTCCATAACTAGCACTTCTGGAATCTCAGTAACATGGCTGCAAAAGACATGCATAGAGGATATTGGAGAATTGCTGCTGCTGGGCATACAAAATACTAATTAGGTGCTCAGATTCAGTATAAAGCAACTTCAGATGTAATGGCAGCTTTTGAAAAACAGATGTCACTTAGCTGAAATTTAGAGAAAACGTTTTAGCCAATCTTTACAGCAACTCATCAGATTAAAGTTAGTGAATCTTTTCAGGTATATAATAAAAGATGAAGCATTGTCTATGTTTTAAACTATGTCACTCTTGGAACAGTTTTTTTTTTAAATGTCATTGTAAGGGTGTTTTTTGCCCTGGCCCCTCAATTTAAGTGTCCCTGGATTGCAGTGATCTTAATGCTTCTCCATTAGGCAAGGCTAATTACTTTCAAAACAACCTGAAAGCTTTTTCTTCATATGTGCAACTATACGAGGTTTTCAAAAGCAAGACATAAATAATATTTCTTTTCCTGCATAAAACAAATCTAAGTAAGGAAAAGCATTTACATGAATGACAGAGAGATATAAGGTCAAAATAAAAAGAAAAGAATGCTATTCTTGATTGTAATCTTGCAACCTTTCTGAAAAAAACTATTCTCACCCTTTATACTGACTGTGCTTGCTAGATGAGATTTATATTATTTCTCATATGAATTTTGAATTAGCTTTGATTCCATGTAATTGTTTCCTTTCCTGAAGATATTATTGCCTTTTCCAATATACCTACTTTGCATCTCCACTGCATTTTTTCTGATTACTGCAAAATCCTCAAAAATGCTGTTCCACAGGAATAGCTATAAATGTTTGAAATGAAAAATGAAAACTTAAAAGGTATTAGGAAAAAATATTCTATGAGAAATAAATTGTAATAATTTATTTCTATTCCTGTTTATACAGGAATAATTAAAGAATTTATTCAAAAGCAGGGGGTTATATATAATTGTGTGGATAGATAGATAGATAGATAGATAGATAGATAGATAGATAGATAGATAGATAGATAGATAGATAGATAGATAAGAATTAATAAAAATCATTGTATGTAGAAAGAAATCTTTTGAACCATTATAAACTCTGCAAACCTATCCTGATAACTCCATGTGATTTTCTCTAAAGAAGGCTGTTTTGAGTTTTTTTATAATTCTCAGTGGGAAGTGATTTCTTGTTGCATCCAAAATGAGTAAAATACACTGAGAAATCCAGGTATTAGTGTTGCTAGGAAGGGGAAAGGAGGGGAAAGCAAGAAGGTCAAAACAAGCAAGCTGGTGAACTTATCAGCACAAGCAAAGGGACAGGATTCGTTCAGGTTGTCTTGACTGCCATTTTGCCTGTTATGATGTTCCCACAAACATCACTTGTGATATAGTGCTATTACTCAGAAAGAAAAAGTAAGAACAAAGTATGGAGTTTGTAAAATTTTCTGAGTGGTAATCATTTAAAAATGTTATCTTGCCAGTGTACGCACAAGACATTTCTCACTGTTATATGCATACTGCAAAAAACAGGAGAAGCTTCAGAAGATTGTGATTTATAATATTTCTTCAGTGAATCAAACATCATTTTGCTCTTTTGTAAGTGCTGCACTTAGCATTTGGAAAGGTATACAAATGAGATGGGGTTTTATTTTACATTTTTTTTTAATGTAACTTCAAATAGAGTTGAAGAAATTAGTGCAAGATGGTCCAGCTATCCAATATCCTGTGCACTGGATTTCGGTTTAGGGAAATAGAAGTATGCAGGAAGCAAAATTGATTATAGTAGCAACAACATAGCATATTGAAGACTGGTTTATTGTATATGTGTGTATTCAATACATACACATACACATACTACTAGCCAAGGTTATAAGTCCCTTTTCTTGTACCTGTTTGTGGGGTCTCCCTTCTATAAGGCAGAATCTAGCTGTGACTGCTTTTTCTTGCAGCTTATAGAGTGTTATCTTGACCATGATTACTGTTTTCTCCTAAAGTGAGCATTACACTTTAATTAACTGTATCCCTTATTCCACGTTCACCCTGTATAGGACATCTCCTACTGACTCTGAGGCTATTCTCTACATCCTGTAATGATCATCAGCATTTCCAGAATAAAGAGAATCATAGTGATAGAGCTTCTGCTTTGCATACAGAGGCTCCCAAATACAACTTTTGGCTTCTCCGGGTCAGTCTGAATAATCTTTCAGCTGTAATTCCTGAAAGCGATCAATATACTGTACAGTAGTACAGATAAGTCTCTGAATTTATATAAGGCAGCTTCCCTTATTCCTTTTGTAGAACATGTGATATCTTTGGTAACAATTCCTTTAAACTTTCAAATGATTAAAGAAAGGAAAAGAATATATCACAAATACAAGAAAAATGATCTGTTATACCAGAATACATTATATGTATAAATGAGAGTGATATCTACCAATGCAGTTATAATCCAACTCCAGAAAATTCCCATGAGTGCCTATGGGCAAGACACTCATGCTGAGTATTTACATTCTGGTGTGTAAAGACTCAAAAATACATTTTATGTTTCTGAGTTTCTCTGTGTAGTTGTTGGCAATGCAGAATAATAGAATAGATTTCAATGACTTTTAATTTCATCTCCAGGGAAGTACTCATTTTAGTTTAATGGAGCAAAAGTGTTCTGCATTTATGATTAACACATACAAGAACCTTATGTTCTTTGCTAAATTCCTAGGAAAGAACAGTGAACCTCTTATGGCTGTCCTATCCATTTGCTTAGTGATGAAATGTGACTTGGTGATTCTTTTGCACAAGAATGACCACCTTAAATCAGTGACAGTTATCTCAAAAACTGAAGTGTTTCCCCATTTTGGAGGAGTTTCTCTAGCTTCACAAAGTTTTGAAGGGATGCTTTACTTAAAACACTCTTGAAGTGAAGTACTCTTAGAAATTCTGTGCAATCTTAGTATCTTTCAGTTCTACTGCTTTTTATTTTTTTTTAAGGAAAATGTTTAAATTATTTAGCATGTTCCTATTTTTTCTAAACATGGTGAGTCAGCTGTCAACACTCTACATGATTATAATAGTGAAAGACAGAAGATGGTGCCATTTACAATATACTACTAATTCATCTTGGCACTTGGTAGCATGACTGACCTGACTGCTTCCTCCTATCTACCACACATCTTATGTTTTATTACAGTGTCTGGTTTCTATATTATGCTCTTCTGGAAAAGTCTTCATCAGAGAATAAACTCAAATCTTCACTTAGAAACCCAATGAGATCAACTAGTTCTATGACTTCCTAAAGCTAATATTGAATTTATTGATTTTTCAATTCAATTTCTATAGCTACTTATCTCAATCAATGACTCTGGCAATTTACAATTCCAAAACTATAAAATCAATTGCAGCAATAAAAACTTACTATTTATATCCAAAACATTTACTCTATGATTGATCTATATAACAAGCAATACTGTCTAAGTAGTACAGATTGAAATAGAAGTGCAAATACTTAATGTGTATTACAGTGATACAATTTACATTTTCACAAAAAAATGTTGAAATATTTATCTATATAATTTTATGAACTTGACTATAATTTTACTTGACTCAATTTAATTTCAAATCCTATTGCTTTGTTGTACAATATTTGAGAAAAATAATTTCTTGTTTTTCTTTTTCCTAATTTCTTACATCTAAGGAATGATGGAAAGCCATATTTCCCGGTGCATATGATGAAGTGAACGTAAGAAGCATATATGCAACCTGTTATGTATACAAAAATAATCACTGAAATATTCTATACTTGATTGTATCAGATTTGTATAATTATCTACCCAAAATATTTTATCTCACAACTATGATTTTGTTGATCTTATTTTTGTTACAGTGTTACTATGTCCACTGAATTGATGTCAGTTTATACATTTCAAATAAAGGTTGTGAGGGGATATCAAGCATACTTGTTTTTACTGATATAAAAAAATATCTCAGTAAAACTGATAATTGAGTTAGATGGTATTTTGTACCAGGTTGTCATTGATGGATCTCAAACTTCTAATAAATATACAGACACTCCATAAGCCTGAAGTCTATCATTTTAAGACATGACTTCAGTTTGAGATTCTTTTATGTATATGGTATAACTGCTATGTTCTATTAATAAGATGTATCCATTCCTTGGTTTTCGATCCTGACACACATATAGTCTTTCTTGTCATAATTGCTATTCTAAGTAATCCATGTCTATGGTGATATTAACAAAGATAGCTGATGGTGTTTGTCAGTGTTGATTGTTCTGTAATAGATTTGCAAATGTTAGTTGTTGTTTTGACATACTAGGTGGTTATATTTAATATAAACAACAATAATGAAGTTCTTTCCTGAACTTTCAGTATATTTTTACTCCTTGTATTATATCTGTTTTCAGAATAACTGTCCCTGCAATAAAATATTGTTATTTTCCTTCACTGTTATAAAGCGAAATGTAAAGATAATTGTAGAGTATTTATGACCATTATATTTTTCCTATAATTCAGATAAATCATCTGCTATTTGAATTATGCTAGAAAGAAATTATACTATTATATTTAATTAAGGTAAACATTTTGATTCTTTAATATTTGGTTCCTTCTAATTTCTGAACCAATAGGGAGTTTCATAGATTTTGTGGAATCACCATAATTACTAATACAGTCAAGTCTCAAATTTGTTTTGAACAAGCCAAAAGTTGTGCTCCATATAATATTCAATATCATTTTTTAATTTTTCATACAATGTCTTCTAGGATTAAATAAATAATTAAAAAGTATAATCCCATGTAGTTCATGGTGTAATTCCACTAAACAAAATAATAGCATACATTATTCTTATATTATTAATAAAGAATTTGAATGCACTGTTTCTTTCAAAGACAGCTATTGCCTTAGATAGCATCTTTAGAGGGAAAAAGGGGGGGAGGGAGAAAGACAGAGACAGAATGTGTTCTTATTTGGGGGTGCAAATAATTTGGAATGGATTTTACATTTGTCAGTGCTGTTTTCCATTTGATTCCATATTATACAAAGTTCACTAATGTCTGCAGAACTGGATTTGCTGCATTTTTAAAAGCTGACTGCAATATGCTTTAACAGACAGATACATAACTAACAAAATGAAATTCAATGGTGAAAAAAGCAAGGTTCTACATTTAGGCAAGAAAAACCAAATGCACAAGTACAGCATAGGTGGCATCATGCTCAATAGTAGTAACTGTGAGAGGGACCTCGGAGTCCTAGTAGACAATCACTTAAATATGAGCCAGCAGTGTGCTGCAGCTGCCAAAAAGGCAAACACAGTGCTAGGCTGCATTAACAGAGGGATAGAATCAAGATCACGTGAAGTATTAATACCACTCTTTAATGCCTTGGTAAGGCCACACTTGGAATACTGCATCCAGTTTTGGTCACCACGATGTAAAAAAGATGTTGAGACTCTAGAAAGAGTACAGAGAAGAGCAAAAAAGATGATTAGGGGACTGGAGGCTAAAACATATAAGGAACGGTTGCTAGAATTGGGTATGTCTAGTTTAACGAAGAGAGGACAAGGGGGGACATGATAGCAGTATTCCAATATCTCAGGGGCTGCCATAAAGAAGAGGGAATTAAGCTATTTTCCAAAGCACCTGAAGGCAGGACAAGAAGCAACGGGTGGAAACTCATCAAGGAGAGAAGCAACCTAGAACTAAGGAGAAACTTCCTGACAGTGAGAACAATTAATCAGTGGAACAGCTTGCCTCAAGAAGCAGTAAATGCTCCAACACTGGAAGTTTTTAAGAAGAGACTGGACAGCCACTTGTCCGAAATGGTGTAGGGTTTCCTGCCCGAGCAGGGGGTTGGACTAGATGACCTCCAAGGTCCCTTCCAACTTTATTATTATATCAATCATCGCACAGTCAGCCAGATGTTCAGACTGGATTTGGCATGTTGTCTACCTATCGAGTCCTTACCCAGGACCTGGGATAGGCAGATGTAGATGTTTGATGGTATTACAGGTATCGTCGCAGGATGGAAGCAGTTCCTAATAAGGCCGCCTTTTGCAATTGACTAATAGCAAATTTGTCAATGCCGATGATGGTATTCGAGTGGTGCTCAGGTTGTTTTGGGATTGCACCCAAGGCGCCTATGACTATTGGTACTACCCTTGCTTGCTTTTGCCACAGTCTTTCTATTTCTATTTGTAGGTCTTTGTATTTTGTTATCTTCTCCAGTTCTTTCTCTTCTATTATTATTATTATTATTATTATTATTATTATTATTATTATTATTATTATTATTATTATCTTTTTCTTTCAAAATATATATTTTAATTTTGAATGAATTTATGTTAACCTTCTGCACCTTTTTTATAATACAGTGGGAAAAAGAACATAATTCTTAATATATATATTATGTTCTCACAAGACATGTACCCAATGACATTGGCTTATTTCTCCTTCATATGGTTTAGTTCAAGGGAACATTGAACTAAAATGAACATCTTCTTTTAAATGCCATAGGATCATGTTTCACAGTTACTTTCAAATTAGCAATTTATTTGTTTATTTAAATATATTTATAGCTGCTCATTTTGTGTAGCATAACCCTAGATGGCTCACAAACAATAATAGTACCATAAAAACATTAAAAAACATAAAAGCCAGTGAAAAACATATTGGTGCACCAAATACAACACATTCTCACATGGGCAAACAAACTGTAAATCCTCACTGGTCTCCAATCTTATACAATCCCAAAGCTTGTGGGGAATGCCAGGTCTTTACACATTTTAGAAGACCAGGAAGATTGGGGGGGGGATGTTGTTCCAAAGATCAGGGGCAGCTACTAAGAAGCATTGTCTAGGTCTAATCAGACGGCAGCATCTGAGAAAAGGGATCAGGATTGTGTCCATCCTATTGGTAAAGAGGCAGATGCTCTCAAGGAGAGGCAATGATGCAACCAACCTGGTCTTATGCCACCTAGGACTTTAAAGGTGATAATTAGCACCTTGAATTGGACCTGGAAAAAAAACCTAGAACCTAGTGCAGCTTCCACAACAGTGGAGTAACATGGACAAATCATAGGTTTCCTAAAATTGTGCATGTCATTGTATCCTGGACCAGTACTAATTTCTGGATGGTCTTCAAGAGCAAGCCCATGTAGGGCACATTGTGGTAAACTAATCAGCAAGTGACCACAGTATGAATGACCATAAGCTAGGTCTCCCAATTCAATAATGGGTATTTATGACAAAATACATAAAATTCCTTTGTTTGGAAGGAATTTGGGTCCTAACTTCTAATTGGGTTTAGGACAAAAAGGTCATCTTAGTCTGATCGAAAGAATGTTTTTTCTTTTCTTTCTTTTTATACATTATACAACATATACCATTATTAAATTATCTCCAGATTAAAAATGAACTAATTTCCATGTATCAATTTTTCACTGACCAAATACTCAGTGTGTTTTGTCTATAGAACTAGATGATTATGGGTCAAAAATGATTTCTATATTTTCATAAATAGGAGACAAAATGCCAAATCCAGTCTGAACATCTGGCTGACTGTGCGATGATGATGATGATGATCAAGTTAGAAGGGACCTTGGAGGTCATCTAGTCCAACCCCTTGCTCAGGAAGGAAACCCTATACCATTTCAGACAAATCGCTGTCTAGTCTCTTCTTAAAAACTTCCAGTGTTGGAGCATTCACTGCTTCTGGAGGCTGGTTGTTCTAACTGTCAGGAAGTTTCTCCTTAGTTCTAGGCTGCTTCTCTCCTTGATTAGTTTCCATCCGTTGCTTCTTGTCCTGCCTTCAGGCGCTTTGGAGAATAGCTTGACTCCCTCTTCTTTGTGGCAGCCCCTGAGATATTGGAACACTGCTATCATGCCCCTCCTCATCTTTCTCTTCATTAAAGTAGATATACCCAATTCCAGCAACCATTCCTTATAGGTTTTAGCCTAATTATCTTTTTTTGATTACATCTTCTCTGTAATCTTTCTAGAGTCTCAACATCTTTTCTACATTGTGGTGACCAAAACTGGATGCAGTATTCCAAGTGTGGCCTTACCAAGGCATTGTAAAGTGGTATTAATACTTCACGTGATCAAATAGTATTTGTTTGTTCATTCTAATAATTCTTAGGTTTTAGTTGTACCAAAACAATCTTAGCACCTTCCATAGAGATTGTATTAAATACAGCCTCATAGTTTAAACATTGGTTAATCATATTACAGTTTTTGTTTCCTTGTATATTATAATGAGTTCCAATTTATGTACAGTATCTTGTGATTCTATAATGCTAGTTAAAAAAAGCCTGTACTAAGGGCTCAGCATTCTCAATATAAAATACTCTGACATCAGTGTCCTGCTAGTTACAGTTTAGAGCAAAGATGAAGATGAAAATAAATGTTAGCATTTCTATCCATCTAGATTTACTTCCTCTTTTTCTTCCAATTTTTAATATTTCTGTATCACTCATCCAAATTTCTACTGCTTTTTGTAAGCTAATGGGAGAACTAAAATAGATTTGGAAGATACCCTTCTGGTATTTCTTAGGTTGAGATTTTCAGACATTGAAAAATGACATAAGCAGACGTAGAAGGTAATCTAATTCTGTGCCCTTCCTCTTGATTCGAATCTTGTCTCTGATCTGCCTGAGAAGAAACTAAAAATATTCTATGGTCTATAGGATGCTACATACATATGTTATATAATAACTATCGCTTTCATTTCTAGGCACCTTGCTTATAGAAGGTACTTGGAATTAACTACTATTAGCAGGCAGCAGGATCAGTCACTTTCTCTTAACAAGAAAAAGACAATACCAAACCATTTCAAAAAAAAAAAAAAAATGTGGCCAGGAAAATTGCATGCACTTTTCCAGGTTGTCACCAGCAATCAAGACAGACTGAAGGATCAGAAAAATCAGCCAAGAAGTATACTGAACCTATTTGTATCATATGTGAGTTTCACTAGAATAAACTACAAACAAATGTAAATCCAACACAAAGTGGTATTTTGAAGAAATAAAAAAAGTTATTGTAGACAAACTATCAGACAATTATGAAAATATACTATACATTAACCAGCCAGCAAAGCCATTTGGCAATTTTTATTAGAAATGAATAATTGTGCCATATAGTACCATTATATTTACCTGATTATAACAGCAGGAGTTATAGAAATATGCTATTGTGATTTAAAAAAAAAAGTTTATTTTGCAGGCACAGAAAGTTTAAATATTTTGGGGAATAAGTTGTTCTATGGATTAGCCAGGAGATACTACTGATCAGTAACTGCTGATATAGTGTGAATGAATATATTGCCACTAAAAATGCTTTATTTTTTTTAATAATACTGTACATTTCACATATGTTACTCTAAAAACCAAAACAATAACTTGCACCATATACTTTTTTTCTGTTGTTGATACTTGATATAAGTATATTACTAGGATTTTATAAATAATTGATTGCTTTATATATTATTTTGGCATCAGTTTTGCATTACTACCCTTTTGCATAGATCTAATAATAATGTTCTACAATATGTATTATATATGTAGTCTTTTGATTACAATTGTTGAGTATCTATATATCAGATGTCATTATTATGAATACTAAAACATTGTTGGCAATAGGTCTTGCAGTGTATTGCCCAAACCACCATTGTTGTTGTTTTTACAAATATTAAACATACAAGCAGTCACACAAGAAACCCCTAATATTTGGATTTTTTCTTCACTGATTATGAAAACTCTTCTCAAAATAAACATTGGAAGCTAAATATGAATTTCTATCTAGTCTGATATAATCCTTTTATATGGTTATAGATGTTGCTTTTCACACAGATCATTTTGTTTCAGAGTCCATGCATAAAAACAGAGGCTTGCTACATTTAAGTGTAGTAATAGCTAGGTCTAATAAAAAAAAACCAAATAAGGAAGTATTAAGTTGTATTTATATATTAATTTAATTTTCAAAGAAATTAAAGTTAAATTAGTAAAACTGCATATCCAAATTTTAGATATGCAAATGTGGACTTGAAAAGTAAACAGAAATATATATATAGATACTTTGTGGTAAAATAATTAATGCTAAAGTGGCCTAGCATTGTTAAGTAAGGAGCATAGTACTTAAAAGTTCATCCACACTTTATATAAATTTATTAAGAAGATTCAGTTTTCTTCAAAATATTCAAGAGGGACTAGAGATTGCATAATTAAGGACATTAAATAATTACTTCTAACATATGTTTGGACCAGACTAGCATCATCTTGAGCAGTAGATAGAATTGGGGACTTTTAAAAATTTAAATTGCTGTTTTACAATCATAATTATACTTTTAGTGTTATTAATATTCCTCAAAAGAATTTGCAGAGCTGATTAATTATTACATTCATTAACTGTGAGGACTCCTATGCATGGTTAGGTATCTGAAAGTAAAATTTTCCATTGACTATGAATCTTATATACTTTAACCAGGAGTTAGCTTTATTAAATGGATTGAGAATAAGATCGTCCTTAAAGAAACAAAGTTGGCAATACCTAGGTATTCCCCCAAATTTTAACGATTTTAGTTGCAGCTATTTTTGAATGTTTTCCAGAATCCTGGTAATCACTCACAGAAAACAAAGGAAAACAAGTTTTTTGGCACACAAAGACACTTTTATTATGATGCAAACCTTTATGAACTTGGGTTATTTATCAGTTGTTTTTTGAACGAATCCTAGCATAGTGGGTAAATTATTGATTATATGTTGTATTTACCCAAGAGTTATACTGGATGGACAGATAATAAAAGTCTTGAAGCAAGCTTTTTTCACAGTTCCCACTATGATGCTGAAATATTTAGCGTCCTTAGATAAAAGTATCCTTGCAATCAAGGTTAATCCCCGCCCTATCGTGAATATATGAAAATAAAAAACAAATTTTCGAAAACGCGCTGAAACTCTAGCTAGCGAAAAGGGCAGGCTGCGCAGTTCAACCTCCATCGGTGAAGGCAAAACATTTACAGGGCATCCAAAGTGATGTCCCCCCTCCCCCTTTGAAGATACACACTAACGGAAGTTCCCTTCCCTAAATCACAATGTCAGTTTCATATCAGCTGGCTCGGCCAGAGGGACTTTGCTCCTTCGATATGCATTTCTCCCAAGAAATCACAGAGATGTTCTCATCTGCCGGACTTCCAACCCCTCAAAACGCGTGTGCGGCAATGCCCGCGAGATTCCGCCTTCAGGGAGAGCCGCCGCCTCACCGCCAGCAGCCAAGGCGGGGAATGTTTGCGAGCGGCCGCAGCACGGAGCTCTTTACAATAGCGTAACGCCGGCGGGCGGTGGCTGCTGCGGCTGCCTCTCGACGGCTGGCTGGCTCTTCCGAGCGCCTTTGCCCGGCTTACTTGGAGCGGCGCACGCTTTTCCGCCATCTCAGGGGCTCAGGTGTCCTCTCTCTCCCTCCCTCCTTCCCAGCTCCCGCCTAGCGCCTTGGCACGCGGGGAGGATCAAAGTGAAGGCAAGCACGCTCCCTTAGGGGAGCGGAGCACGTGAGCGAAGGGCAACTCTTTCCCTCTCTCCCAAGAGGCGAAAGGCCGCCAAAGGAGGCTTCTGATATTCAGCCGCAAGGTTGCCTTCCTCGCGGGCCCGCTCTGTACTTCATTCCTTATTATCTCTTCCCCCTATGTTTCCGGAGTGTTCCTCATTTTGTCTGGGCAGTGTGAAGATGGGGGAAAAAGGAAAAAGACCTTTCTCTTATTTGGGAAAGCGAGGTTACCGATTCGTCCTCCGGCCTCAAGAGACAAAACTTGAGATTTCTCTATTAGACTCAGCCTCTGAAGAAAGTCGTTTCTCAGGGCTGGCTATTTTCCAAGAAAACTCGCAGGACCAAATAAATTGATGTTATGGAAATGAGAGTCTCCTTCGGGAAAACAAAGGGAGGGAGAAAGATAGGGGGAAAATATCTTGCCTCAGTCAAGGGAGCTTTTCTGAGAAGCCGAGCAATGAGACGGCATTTACCACGTCTTCAGTCTTTCGAGCGGGGGCGCGGAAGGGGGGGGCGAGAATGGCGCCTTTCCCTTCACACCCTCCACCCTAGATATACGCAGTTGTTTCAAAGCTAGCCAAACTTATGCCAATCTATACTTTGCTTTCCCCCCTCCCAGTGGTTGCCTGTCCCCTTGCTAGTCATCCTTCCGCCCGCGCGCCCCCAAGCAGACAAAGCCTTTTGCTTTAGCGTTTCCTCGACCTCAGGAAGCCGCGGCTCCCAACTTTTTAAAGCCGCTTTGGGGAAGGAGGCAACCGTGTAAGGCACAGAATACAGGCGTGTAAAAGATGTTTGTCCTCCTTCCGCATCGGAGCTAAAAAATCAATATATTCAAATGACTGAATCTGTGCCGGTCTGCTGTATTTATCTGATTCTCCACCCATCCATCTGCTTATCCGTTGTAGACACAAAATTAATACTTGAATCTCTTAATCTTCCTGAGTGCAATGATAAATTCAGAGGGCTATGAAGTTTTTTCCCTCCTCCATCTCTGCACCCTACATCGTAAGGATGCCCTGTTTAAGACAGGAGGTAGATTAGCAAAAGTGATAATTATTGAAGCTTACAACTGTATCCGTAACTGATGTGTATATCGCCAGATCTTTCGCACCTAGTTATTGTCCGCCTGATTTATTTTGTAAAAAGAGTTTCTAGAGAAAAAGCTGGTCTCTCTCTCTCTCTCTCTCTCTCACACACACACACACACACACAATTTTTGCTTCATTATCAATATTGCCACTCTGCTTATCTAGATTATACAGAACCCTTCCCTGCATTCTTGAAGCTCCCATTGCTAAATGGAACATGTCTGCGGATAGATGACACATAATCTGATTAAGGCAAATAAATACATACAAGAAAACACCCACGTTCAGGCAGCTCTGAATTATTCAGCCTTCAGTAGCAAAGCACGTCCCTCCACCCGCCTTTCGCTTCTCCACAAGATTCCCCGCATTGATTTACTTTCCTGTCGACTTTGTGATTACTTTTAAAAAAAAAAAAAAAAAAAAAAACCCACTTAGCTGCTGCTTTTCCTTTGACCCTGGTCGCCGCCTTGCTTCTCCCACCATCTAGCATGCTAGTCCCTACGATCCGCACCATCAGCGCTCCCCACCTCCTCACCTTTGGCGAATGAAGGGGCTTCGAGGCTCAAGCACAACAGGAACCAGGCGGCTACCCAGCAGTTCATGATCCTTGGGTCCCCCAAGGGACGATCCCAAGTAGATGAAAAAAAAGAGGCGTGAGTTTAGCGCAGGCAAAGGAGGGTGGAAGGCTGGAAGAGCCCTTCTATCTAGCCACTTGGTGATAAATGCTATTTCTTAAAATTATTTTTAGTCGAATGAATCCCCTCTGCCCTGTGGATCAAGAAAGGGAAAACTCTCCTTTTCTTCCTACTCTCCTTCTATCACTCTTTTTTCCCCTTTCCTGATAGGTTCTGCGTCTTGCCTAACATTAAAGAGGAGATCCTGGGAGACCCAAGCGCAGCTCACGTAAGGAAGCGCCACGAGCCTACTCGCCGCTCGCAGAGACAAGTGCGGATGGGCGAGGGAAAAAGGAGGAGAGCCTCGCTCTTTTCCCTTTCGCCTGCCGTGACAGCCTCTTGACTGGCTGCGCCCGCTGCCGCCGCCGCCGGGAAGAGAACAATGAAGAGAGAGCAGGAGAGGGCTGGAAAAAGGCTGGAAAGCGTGCTGTATACAAACAGAGGCAGCGTGCCTTAGTCGAAGATGAGAGCCTCTCTGTCCTCTGTTCTGATTTCTTCTTCCCTTCCACTTCTCCTTTCAGTCAGGCAGCTGCTTCTGATGGAGAGAAGCAGTGGGGACTGTGGACACACCCAGTTTTCTGATTGGCTCATCTTTTTCTCTGCGGGGAGGGCAGAGGGAAGTTGAAGTTGTCTAAGACTCCTTGATATGTGATGGTAGCCAAACCCACACAATATTGCATCCCACCTAGCACGCCATGTTAGTCTCCGATGGAACAAAAGTGCCTGATTTTGACTGTCATTTGGTCACTTCAGGTTTCTCTGCATCCCTGTATGTTCTGCATCCCTCTCTGGACTGCCATACCTCATACCATGGAAGGGGACAACACTGGCAACTGCCTTCCCTCCGATCACAAAGTATGCCAAACACTTTCCCCCTTCTGATTGTTTCACACAGCATAGGTGGGCCAGTCTTTGCCACTGACATCTAAACTGTAACAAACCCAAACTCAGTTACTACTTAGTAATATTGACTGTTCATCACTGACAGGTATTGTCCATGTGTGCAGATCTCCCTCTGAAGAATTCCAAACTATTTCCAAGATAGCTTTCTAGATGAAATCACAACATGCAGTGCTCTTCTGCATACTTTAGGAGCCACTCTGTCTGAATAGTTGCTCTTAACTCCCCAAATCCCTTGACTTTGAATTATCCAATTCTCACCTTGTAGCTGGCTGAGTCTAGGACATTATGAGTCATACCTTTAAGGGTCATGCCATGGTAAGCATGTAATCTAAGCCTAAGACTATGCATTTGTAGGGCATGTTAGGTTAGCAGAGGTGGCTTAAATACTAGTCTAACAGAAATGGTTACTCAAAATTATCTAACTAGTCTCAAGCTATTATTTAGACTATCATATTAAACCATGCAGGAACCAGTCAGTTTCCAAGAATGAAAAACTGATTCAAAGGTACAAATAAAATAAAATAAAATAAAATAAAATAAAAATAAACTAAACAATTGATGCTGATATCTACAATATTAATGTCTGTCTGTTTTGTTAAACCAACTTTAAGCAGAGCTAAGCAGTGTAGTCACTATGGACATTTGTCTTGATGTCTGCCAGGCTACTTGTTTTGCTTTTTCATATCATAAGAAAAAAAGTTACTATGCTATAAAATAAATCACATGACCATTGCAAAATCTTTACCACTTCTGAACCACATACATCTGCCCCATAGACTTTTTAAAAAGGCGAGTTGCTGCAGAGTAATGCTTTCTTTGAGAGACTGTGCTTCTGTACACACCCAGACATGTAACCTTACAAACTAAGAAACAAACTGGGAATGCAGGAAGTTAGGAATGGTGATTGGTAAGCAACAGCACTCTTAGCAAATAATATTTTCTGACTTTTCACATTTATAGTAGACATTTTTTGAACAGACAAACTTCTCTTCCATACTTGGATACTGCATAAACTTCTCAACTATCTCCATGAAACAGAACAGGATGCTTAACTTTGATTTAAACATTAAAATTGGAACCATCAATTTAAAAGCACATGAGTGATTTACATCTAGACACATGATTTTTCTTTTCCTTTTCTTAACTGCATGATAGAGCAACACAATATGCAGGCAAGGGAGTTGTGAAAGTGAGGAAAGCCCATAAATTATACCTCTTATGAATGTCATGCATCATAGGATGAGATCTATCATAAAACATTATTTTATAAAGTTGTGGTTTAATCTTTATGCTAGTAGCTCCATGTGGACCTTGGGACATGCTCACAACCCATCTTTTGCTAAGCAAGACTTGGCTATTGCTAAAATAATGAAATATCTATAATTATAAATTGTCACCCGATAAAGAATGTTCTGGTCCTCTTAAACAGTGTTTCAGTTAGACCTGTTAGGACACTTTGATCAAAATGTGACAGTTGTCAACTGGGCATATGTATTGCTCAACACTGATTTGTAAGGTGGAACAAAACTAAATGACGATGTATTAACAGTCCTAATACAGCAATGGCATTATTTCCTCAAGCAACTAACTGAAAATCATGGACACATTCACAATTACCAAATATATCTTGTGTATAGTATCATTTCACAAAACATTACATAAGTGAAACATTTCTGTATTTTGGACTTTTGTATTGATTTGCCAAGACATGCAGCATATTCCATGGATCATTGATTTTGAGAATAATAAGGCATACACACCCACCCACTGCTGCAAAAAGATTACTTGTGAGTCAGAGCCCTGTAATGGATGTATTTTCCATGTTGGCCACTGTTATAAATAAAATTTCTATTACAGCCTAGACATATCAAAATGCTCAAAGTCAATATGATTACCCATATGAACTCACAGGCATGCATGTGACTGACTGAGGTGGCAAACTTTTCACAACGGGCAACATGCAAGATTCATATTAATATCTGTGTCTGGAAAATGGAATACAGCTTTTTCACATTATAGCAGTCTCCAATGTAAACCACAATTTTCAACAAGAAGTTCTCATATCTAGACAAATGTTGCCTACTGCTTTTTTCCCAGGCAACATTGCTAAGTCATTTCTGTGTTTAAGTCCCTGACTGTCAACCATTAATCTGTTATTGCTAGTTATCCCTTAACTGAAATAGCTTATAGTTTTCCTGATAGTAGTGTCCTGCTGATGAAGATGAGTCCAGAAGGTAAGTCCAATATAAAAAAGGGTAACATAGATCACACAAGTTGGTGATCCAAGGCACATTTTGCTACACCATTAGTACTAGTTTCAAGAGGGAGGGGTATCTTCATGGGGTACATATACTAACTCATGGCACAGATTCTTACAAGACAGCAAGACAGGCTTCTTCTAAGTTGTGTCTTTAGAACTATAGCCTAAAGTTGTCAGGAATCTATTAATAATAATCTATGATTGCCTCTACTCCAGTAGCACTCCCAGCCTTTTTGTTTTCACCATAAAAGCTATGATTACAGAGAAGGCATTGAACCCTGTGTTCAGCACCATAACACCTGAAAGAAAAGGGTTGTGTAGCATTCAGTCTTGCAGTTCCATTACAATTTTTTTTGAAGAAAAAAGTTCCAGGTGACTGGTCAGAGAATGTTATTAGCAGAAAGTAAGTTCTGTAAGGCTTGGTAGTCATTTCACAGAAGGAGAATCTTAATTTCTGAGGTTATATGCAAAATCTAACATGGAAAATGATGAACTATTTATCAAGTAATTTCTTCAATTATATCCACTTGCCAAATTTAACATGCCAGCAGCAATCGTTAATCTACTTATTTGTTTAGTTCCTTAGTTCTACTATGATGTGCAGGCAAAAGATGAAAATATTTGTAGTATATTACAGCTATTATACTTGTTAGCTTTGGAGGCAGAATTTAAATATGCAGGGAAAGCTTAATTCTTTTTTTTAAAATGTAGTTTCTAAATATTTCCAAATATATTTACTTCTGTCCTAATGTCCCAGTTTGTTTATTCTATACCACAACAATTCAGGGCATTGCAGGGAACCAGAACCATAAGGTACAATAACAAAAGTATTGAGCTGGGAAGCTGTTTGGTCTGGTGCTAGCGACAAGAGTGATTTTGTTTTAATATCTGTTTTTATTTATTGTTGTAAGCTGCATAGGATAATTATATGAGGCAACCTCTATAAATAATAATTAAATAAACATGGCTCCATATTTTACATCTAGACATTTGGCACAATCCAGAACTTTGCTCCTCGATTTCATAGAAATGTGTTCATTCAAGTTATTTTTAATAATGGATGTATTGCAATCTGCACTTGAATTATCAACAAACTGACTTTCAGTTGCGCATTGTTTGAGCATTGTTTCTTTGCCACAAGGAAAGACAGGAGAACAGAAATCTACAATATACAATGCAAGGTCTTTATTTTTTCAGCCCTTTCAGATAGATCAGACTAAGAAATTGACTCCCCAAGTTATTAAGTTCTTAAGCTATAATAACAGGATTTTGGAAGTATGACTGTATTTTCCTTTTCTCTCTTTAATATCCCAAGAGTGGAACTGAGTTTCTTCCTATTTTTTTTTTGTTTATTTCCTGAGCTTAATGTATATTATTTACATGTTGTTGCAATTATCTCTACATAGCTTCTCTAATGTAATCTCTGAGATTCTCTACACTATATCTTACTGAATTAATTTTGTTTCTCTCTGTAGTGGCTGCCTTTCCCTTACTGAAATAAATGTACTACTCTCTACATCAGAAATGTCAAACTCGCGACGTCATGTGATGTCACGCACCGTATCGGAGCTTTTTTGCCATTGCTGGCAATGGGGTGGGTGTGGCTCCGGTATGATGAAACCAGCCCGTGGGCCGGCAGTTTGACATCCCTGCTCTACATTCATTTTTCTCTCATTGAATTGAATAATGTGCTAATTTTTCATGGATTATTATTGCTTATTTATGTAAGTTAACTTCAAATGTTCCTTTCTTCCCATAAATGTCATATGTTTATTATTTGAATTTTTTCATACCATTGGCTTAAAAGTTAGTTCATAAATTATATTGATTGATTTTTAAATACAGTTTCATTTTTGGACTTCCAGAATGTATAAGGCCTGTTTAATATCTACAGCACAGAGGTTCTGAGAATGTCAGCTGTCTAGTAGGTCCTGTAGTGGCAACCATTGTTATTCCAAGGAAAAGTATATTTTGATTTCTTCTATTAACTAGACATTTAGAGCTCATTATGACTTAGCCTGCTTGGTGTTTTTCTTCTTGTTTATTGAATAAAGGAAAGGGGGAAAGAATTTTCAGGTAACTTTGAAGATTTAAAGCTGTGAAACTCTCAGACTCTTGATTCCATCCCAGAGTCATGTGCCAGTCAAGGTCAGGTCTTGCAGTCTTCTGACCATAGCAGGTCCATGAAGCCATGGTGACAAAAACTGCAGGGTTGTTGTTGCTTGTTGGGAATTTCTGCACATAACCTAGTGCTAGGTACTATAGAAATTGGCTATCCTTGGAGTATCTCTGTAGTCATTAAGGAGCTCCTGACTCCTATAAAAGTTCTGAGTATTATCTTTCTTGGTATGTATGCTTTTTATATTATGCTTTATAATCCATCTCTTAGCTAATAATAAAGCTTAAAATGCCTTTATTTACTGGTGTGTGTTTTATCTTTAGATCCAAAAAGAACCAATTGCCTGGATACCTGATCACTGCCCTGACACTTGACAAAACAGGCCCCAGTTCTCATAGTCATCAGAAACTAACAATCACTGCTCATTGTCCTATCTTTGAATTAAATAAACTGTGAAAATAACATTCCAGTTTATAACATGCATCTTCTTACAAAACAGAGACTATATTCCTTTGAGGAAAGAGTTCTTGGATGTATGGAAAAGGGAACCAGTAAGAAATAATTTTGGCAAAGGGTATTATAAGCAAAAATGAAGTAGTAGAGATATCACTATGAAGTAAGAAAAAGTCAGGATAAGCCAAGGAATGATAAAAATAGATTATTTTGGAAATGACCACCAAAGGAAAGAAGTGATGAGAAATAGGCCAGACAATATTCAACAGCGTAAAAAAAAGGGGGAAACAACAAAAGATCACCTCTTTCCTACCACTCCACAATTTTCACAACCTAAAAGGAACTGAACATATCTGGATTTGGGGTCAGCAGAAGTGAAAGAATAGGAAAGCAAAGATGTTGTGGGATGGAATTGGAAAAAGAATATAGCTAGTACACTGTAATCCTGAACAATAACCCGCACATTACATTTTGCTGGAAGTTCTATTTGTGAATGTATTACTACTTATATGTTTATGATATATCTTAACTCTGAAAGGAAAAATAAAAACAATAATTCAGTGATTCAAATTGTTTCTGAATAAGCTATAAATAATATAAACTGAACAAGTTGAAAGATATAATAAATACCAGGTAGAATTTACCAAAATCTAGCTTTTACAGTTTCAACCCCTTTTAAATCAGGTTCCAAAAATATATTTTAACAACAAAAGTCCTCTTGAGCTCTTTTTTGTATGTGTAGTAAATGTATTATGGAGATGGAACGGTTACACAAATCTTGGATTTGGTCATAAATAGAATGTTTACTGCCATAACCAGGGTGTCTTGTGATATATATCTACTTCTACAAAAAGCATCACCAAATATTAGATTATTGTTTTGTCTCTATGATTTACAAGCAAGCTGTCCATAATTGCTAGATGTACAAATTAAACCTACATGTTATATCTTCGATTCTTTAGGCATTGAACGAGACAGAGTGTTGAAACAGCAAAGAAGTTTATTAACTCAGAACAAAAGCAGCCCTAAAGGCTGCTGCACAGCTATTTATACAGTTAGCCTCTAGGTGGCAACCAATAGGTTTGAAGTAACAGTTTCTGGTCCCAAACCTCATTATCAGCTTGGAGACAGCCAGTCTGGCTTTCAGTAACAGCAACTGTTAAACAATACAACAATGTAGGTCAGACATTCAGCAAGAGATTTAAAACATTTGTGGCCAATACATTACACCCCTTCCCCCTAGATGGCTCAAACTCTCAATTGCTGGACATAATCCTGCAGATATTTAGGCAGCCTTCTTGACCGTTCTGAACGTCTAGGGGTTGCAGGGGTCTACCCACTTGCCTGCCTGGCTGGGTAGACCAGGACTCTGAGGTCCAGTGAAGTCAGGTTGACTTGGGTCCCTTTGGCTGGCCAGTCCCGATCGGCCCAAACCAAAGTCCAATCATGCAACAAAGTCTGCAGGGCTGTCCCTCAACGCAGTTTGCCGATCCTGTTCAGCGGATATTGTCTCTCTGTCCGGGGAAGCTCTCCTACGGCCTTTTCCCCATCTCCTTGAGTAAGAGTTCTGTTGGAGCGTGCAAGCTCCTCTATTGTGCCGCTGTTGCAGGGCCCTCTTGAGAGGCTTTAGCCAGTGACTGGTTTGCTAGCCTCCGACGCAGCTGGTCAATGTGCCGGCGAACGACTCACCCATCTTCCAGGACCACCTCATAAGAGAGTGGTCCTGACAACCTTAACAACCACGGCTGCCACCCACAAAGCCCCTTGCCCATAATTCCAGGTCCAAATCCAGTCACCCACTTGCAAATTCTGAGGTGCCTTTGGCTGAGCAGAGTTCGAGGCAATCTGGTTGGGGTGCAGCCTGTCAAGCTTGGTGATCAAACGGTCCCATCTGAGTTCAGCAGGGCTTCTGCCCATGGTGGTACAGGGAGTAGTGCGTCGGCAGAGTAGAAAATCTGCCAGTCTATGGTGCCAATCCGTTTTGTCTGTGACAATCCGTTTTAGTGATTCCTTGGTTGTGCAGACCATGTGTTCCGTTTGGCTATTCGAGGCTGGATGAAAGGGAACCGACATCGAGTGCCGTATTAGATTTGCCCTGAGGAAAGACTGGAATTCAGAAGTGGTAAACTGAGCCGCATTGTCTGAGACTAACACATCTGGAAGTTCCTGGATGGTCCTGGCAGTAGTCTCAGTAGGGACTGGTGTGACCTCTAACCATTTAGAATGGCTATCGACCACTATTAAAAACAACTGTCCCTGAAAGGGCCTGGCAAAATCGATGTGGATTCTTGACCACAGTGTGTGAGTGTCCTCCCATCGGTGGACAGGGGCTTATGGCATCTCCGGTCTAGATTGCTGGCACATGTAGCAACCATGTACTTGGGCCTCCATGGCTTTATCTAGCCCTGGCCACCAAAGGTAGCTCCTTGCAAGTGCCTTCATCCGGACTATTTCTGGATGATCCTCGTGCAGAGACTCTAGGACCCTGGGCCTTAAGGAGCTTGGGACTATGACCCTACTTCCCCAAAGGATGCACCCCTTATGAGCTGAAAGCTCATCTTTTTTCATGAAGAAACTCTGAAATTCTGGCCCTGGACATTTCTCCAGCCATCCTGTGTGTACCCAGTTTAGCACATGACTCACCATTTTGTCAGCTGCTGTCCCAGCAGCTATGTCCCCAACGTGAAGGAGAAATTCTGGCAAATCCTGGCTAGCCTGGATGCATGCAGCTGGATCTGGATCTGGCTCCACATGTGGCAGGGGCAACCTGCTCAGGCAGTCTGCATGGCCCATTTCCTTGCCCGGTTTGTGAATCATCCTGTAGCTATAGGCTGACAGGAGGATAGACCTCAGCATTCGAGGAGACAAAATCTGAGGTGTCTGTTTGTTTGTGGTGAACAACCCTAGGAGTGGCTTGTGGTCTGTGAAGACCTTGAGCTGGCGGCCATACAAGTAGTCATGGAACTTTTTAACTCTGGCCACAATGGCCAGAGCCTCCTTGTCAATTTGTGCGTAGTTGCGCTCTGTGGATGATAGGGTCCTGGAGTTGTACATGATGGGCTTTTGCCTCCCATCAGCCATTAAGTGGCTTAACACAGCCACAACCCCATATGAGGATGCATCACACGCAATGCAGATAGGTAGCTGCTCATTGAAAAGAGTGAGAACCGAGTTCGATGACAGCAGTAATTTGACTGCTTGGAAGCTTATCTTGTGGACCTTGGTCCACTGCCACTGACCTTGTCTATCCAAGAGCCAGTGTAATGGCTCTACCACTGCGGCGTTGTTTGGGAGGAAGGCATGATAGAAATTCAAAAGGCCTAGGAAAGCCTGAAGCTCTCCCTTTGACTTTGGCCTTGGGGCCTGCTGGATTGCTTTTAATTTAGATTCCGTCAGATGAATGCCTTCGGCATCGATGCGGAAACCAGGAAACTCAATTGATTCTACCCCAATCTTACACTTTTCTTTTTTTAGTTTAAGTCCCACGTCGTGCAACTGCTGAAGGGCGGCCTTAAGCCATTCAGTCAGAATCTCAACCGATTCCCCAGCAATGAGGACATCATCGAAGTAGGGCCAAACCCCTAGAATTCCTTTGAGTGTGCATTCCATCACTCCCTGGAACAGCCCTGAGGCTACACTCACCCCAAACTGTAGGCGCTTAACCTTAAAAGCTGCTCTATGGGTGACAATGGTCTGGGCTACTGCTGTGGCCTCATCAATGGGCAGTTGTTGATAGGCCTGTGCCAAATCTAATTTGGTAAACAGTGGCCTCCTTGCAAAGATGCCAAAATATGGCTGCCAACTGGCACAGGGTACATGTGCTGTTGAAGTGCCCTGTTGAGGGTGCACTTATAGTCAGCACATATTCGCACTTCTCGTGGCCTTTAAGGGCATTACTATGGGGGTCTCCCACACCCCACTGTCTACAGGCTGCAATACCCCTTGTTCCACTAGCTTATCAAGCTCTGCATTGATTACGGGTTTTAACGCAAAAGGCACTCTACGAGGCTTGATCCATATTAGAGTTTCCATAGGATCAAGCTTGAGGGTGATCTGAGGACCCTTGTACTCCCCTAATTAGAACTGAAAACATCCACGAACTCTTGGCAGACTGCAGACAGATCTGCTGCTTGTGTTCAGTGAATGCCGGTTACTTAAATGCCCAATGCATCAAACCAATCGAGCCCTTTGAGGCTCGTGCACTGGTCTTCCACCACTATGACATCTAGTGGCCCCTTGAACCCCTTGAATTTCACCAGAAGTGTGACTTTGCCTTTGACGGCCATTCAGAAGTTTTGGAAGTCTGTGAATAGTAGATTAGATAGCCAGAGCTTGGCCCATCTTTTGCTACAATGGTATAGGTACCTGAAGTTCCTTGTGAAATGATGGACATGGCTGAGCCTGTGTCCAGTTCCATTTTGCATGGAACTCCCTGAAGCTTAACCTGGTTTAGGGGGCGATGGGCACTAGTGCAGAATACGCTCCTTCAGCTGGAGCAGAATCCTACTCAGTGTTGACCCGGGGCCCCGGTACCTCTCCTGATTGCGTCTTCTTTCAGGCAGTCCCTCTGATGACCTTGGCAGACCGTGGCGATGTGGCCTGGTTTGCCACAGGCCCAATATGTTGCACTTCGGAATTGGCAATCCACGCGTTGATGGCAGCCTCTGAAGCCCATGCATCTAAGGAATGGAACTGCCTTCTCAGCTGGCTGTGGTCACTTCTCCGGGTGCTTTTGTAGCTGGTTGACTTCGTAGTCCGAGTTGGTGTCTTCCATCCTCTTGGCTTTGGTGCTTGGCGCGCTTTTGGGGGGCCACAGTGCTTTAATGGCCCCTCCAGTGGCTTCGTCCACCATGACCTCCTTCAAGGCCTCCTGTAGCGAGAGAGTCTCCTTAGCAAACAGTTTTTATTGAGCTCTCGATTCTAGAGTCTGCAGACTAAGCGGTCCCATAGTCTCTTCTCCAAATCCGTTAAATTGCAGAGTCGGGATGCTTGATGAAGAGCGGCAATGAATTCTGTTGCAGATTTGCCAGGTTGTTGCTTCTGCTGCTCAAAAGTGTGCCTCAACGCTATAACGGATAACTTGGGCTCAAAGTGGTCTCAGAGCTTTTTTTTCAAGTCTGTGTAGGTGACCGACTTGAGCGGCGCTGGAGCGACCAGGTTCTCTGCAATGTCGAAGGTGGCGGGGCTGCACACACAGAGGAGTGTTGCGGCCTTCAATCCATCTTCGGCAACCTGGTTGGTGCAGAGGTAATTTTTGATGCGGGAGATGTAGGATGCCCATCTTTCCGGGTGAGTTACATCAAATTCTTTGAGCTTCCCGACCTCCACCATGGTGGTTTGTTTCTTTGTTCAATGCCTTGTGCTGCTGGCTTCTGTGTAGGCCCTAGGATGGATCCTTGGGGTGTGGTGGTCTCTAGCATGGCTTGCTGGCAAACCGAGAAGGGGGCGTAGTTCCTGTCAGGCTCTGTGCTGACCTCACCCTCTAGTGACCTCAAGCTCTCTCAATGAAGCAGCACATCCCACCTTCATCACCACTGTTATAGCTTCGGTTCTTTAGGCATTGAATGAGGCAGAGTGTTGAAACAGCAAACAAGTTTATTAACTCAGAAGAGAAGCAGCCCTAAAGGCTTCTGCACAGCTATTTATACAATTAGCCTCTAGATGGCAACCAATAGGTTTGAAGTAACAGTTTTCTTCTCCAAACCTCATTATCAGCTTGGAGACAGCCAGTCTGGCTTTCAGTAACAGCAACTGTTAAACAATACAGCAATGTAGGTCAGACATTCAGCAAGTGATTTAAAACAGTTGTGGCCAATACATTACATACAGTTTTCAGGAATTTCACAAAATTAGAAACTTCATAGAATGTTTGAATTCATCATCCAGAGAGAAGTTCCTAGAAGTTAATTTCTTTCTTTGCCACTTTAGGGAAACAGTACATAATCAACTTACTTGATTAGGTGAATGTTTTCTTTGAAATTGAATGCTTTCAGATCACATTGTATTATGAGGCAGTTTTCTAATTCTGCTGAGAACACAGAACAGTACATTCAGATATGATTGATAAGTTTAAGTACTTTGGAGAGTACTTATTTTTTTCTATCTACATTTTAGTGATTATGTTGTGAATGTTTCTTTTAGTACTAGAACAATATGTTTAATTATTGAAGAGCTGAAATCATTATAAAACTGACGGAGATGGACACCAAGCATTCTCTTGTTTGGCAGTTTGTGATTGTTTCTATCTTTCCTAATCCTATGTTTTAGTTCTCCAAAGACCACCAAGTTTGTTTTTTACTTTGTTCTTTTCCCTAGATATTTGACATTTTACTCAAAAACCATATTTCTCTATTTCTGTATCATATTTTTATATATTTTCTGTCAGACATTTTATTTTTTTATATTTATTTTTTTTCCAGATTAACTGGTTGGAGAAGAGATTTATAATGTGGCCTATGTCCTTTTTAACTGGTCTAAAGTGATGAAATTATCCAAGAAATATCTTACAGTTATACAGTAATACTTCACCTTTCAAATCCCAGATCATCTTACATTTCATATAGACAGTAATCACTCCATCCATCATGAAACTACAACTGCTTTTCTGGTAGACTTCTTAAAATAAAAATGTATACTCATGACAAAGTGCAGATAAAAGCAACACTTCAAAATATAAATTGAGGGAGGATTAATATAGGATAGCAATAGTAATTAGACTTATATACCACTTCACTGTGCTTTATAACTCTAAAGGATTTACAGAATCAGCGTATTGCCCCCAACAATCTGGGTCTTTATTTTACCAATCTTGGAAGGATGGAAGGCTGAGTCAACCTTGAGTCAGTGAGGATCAAACCCCTGGCAGTCAGCAGAATTAGCCTGCAATACTGCATTCTAACCACTGTGCCACCATGGCTCTGCATTGTAATCACCTTTAACAGATTTTTGATCAAATAACAAATCTATTTTACATGTATTGCTTTTAAATATAAGACTAATCAGTGGGAAAGGAATAATGCTAACTCTTGATGTTATTTCCATAGGACACCTTGATTCCTTCAATTTTCACTACTTCAATCTGGCAGATGTTTTTGATAGCCATGACCTGACTTCTTCAGTATTGTTGACAGAGGAATCAATGCAATGACAAACAGTAGTGGTAAGAGTGCATTTCCTTGAAAGTCTATCATCATTGACCAGCAACTGTGTCTTTCATTGTGCCATTGATCTTTGCATAAAACTTCTGAGGTTTTGATGGATTCCTGTTATTTCTAGACACATGATTATCCAATCATGTAGCAGGGAGTAAAATGCCCTCTTGTAATCAATCCAGGCTATGTTCAAGTAGGTTTTCCTTCTTTTGCAGTTTTCTAAAATCATCTTGTCAATTAGAAGCTGATCTTTTTTTCCTCTGCTATATGGGTACGGTAGTTTCCTTTCTGCTCAGGTAGAAAGAGCTTGTTTTCAACTAGATGTTGTTGGACTGTATCAGCTACCACAGCAATTCGCAATTTGAAGGTTGTTGGTAAACAGGTAATTTGGCCTGTACTTGCTTGGTTCTGACCCTTCTGTGGGATCTCACATTAATCAGTAGGTTTTGCCAGAGGCTAACCAATCTTCAGTTTCACCTCCTTGCAGGATGTTGTTAAACTGATTAGCAATGAGTGGATGTAGACCAGTCAGATATTACATCCCCCCTCCCAACCCCCCCCCAACCCACATGGAGTTACTTGGTGGTGAACAATTCTGGAATTTCTTGCCCTTTTTCCCACCATTTTTTTCTTACCCACCTACTTTAAGAAAAGGCAAAGAAGGCTGGGAATAGAAATGAATATATAGCTATTCTGGCTTCCTTATTATAGACACTTCCTGGTTTGCCACTATGTCTGAACTATATTATTATTTGTTATATAATAATTTATATTTAATATATTTATATAATATTTTATATTATGCATGAATATATAATTATAATTATTATAATATCTCTGCTACTACACTCTGTATAACATAGTGCACATTTATGGTAAATTAACATTTCCAAATATGATAATTATGTTACTGCTTAAATATAGCTTGGTTAAAGAATGGTGCATATTCATCAATCCATATTAAAACCCTTGGAATTTAGACAGTTCATGCAAATAGTTCTCAACTTAGAACAATTCATTTAGCAACCATTCGTAATTACAACAGCACTGAAAAAGTGACTTATGGTCATTTTTCACTTACGACCTTTGCTGCATCCCCATGCCTATGTGATTAAAATTCAGATGCTTGGTAACTGATTCATATTTATGATGATTGCAGTGTCCCGGGGTCATGTGATCACCTTTTGCAACCTTCTAACAAGCAAAGTTAATGGAAAAGCCAGGTTCACTTAACAACCATCTTATTAACTTAACAATTGCTGTGGCAACAGAAATTTTGGGCTGACTTGTAGTTGTAAATTGAGGATTAACTAAATTTGTTCCTGTTAATTCTCTTAATACGTAGTGTGAGGTAATTGTTGTCACTTCATTCTTTGGAATACTGTTTCTATATTCCTCCTTTATCTGCTTGCATTGCAAATTATTTCAGCAGTTGAAATTCTTATGAGCATTTAAAAATAGAACTTTTATTTCTCATTTAGAATCACCTCTGCCTGTTTCAGCAATATAATAAATCACAAAATCATTGCAATACAAAAGGATCTCACATTTTCATTTGAAAAGTCTCTACTCCCATTAACCAAACCTTTTGTGAATAGTTTGTCCCTGTCACCAGATCCTTTTTCGTCACTTTAAATTCCAGTTATGCTTGATGTCACTTTCAGGGAACCTTTGATATCTAATTTTATCAGTTTAACTCAAGGTTAACTATAACAATGTCTATTTCAAGTACAGATCAGACCCAATATTGCTTAACTTGGAAAATATGATGAACACAAAAACTGAGAAGGAGGTAAAAATTGTTTGTGGTGACACCATTATATTAATTTTAAAAGAAAAAATAGTCCTGAAGACCAATATTTTTCCTGAACTATTTTCACAGGGCTTAACCTGACAGAAACAGTAAAACCAGTAACAGAACTAATCAGCAAAATTATGTTGATTCATTCAACCATTTATGTGTTAACATAGAGAAACAATTCATAGATTATATTCTTTGATGTGGCTCAATGAAACATATTTCATACATTTCTGAGAAAATGCTAAATCTGAAATTCAATAAATTCATTAAAAACACATGAATTCCTACTAATACACAATTTCATTAGTCCCATTTCACATACTGTACTGCAACTTCTGAAATAGCTTTGAACATGCCAATGCAAGAACTTTATCTTATTATCTTGCATAATTTTTTTTCTGGATACAGGAGCATAACACTAAAAATATTTTATGATGTTGCAAAAACATACTTAACCAGTGCTGAATCCTTCCTTGTGAGGATCATTATACATTTCTTTTAATGAAACTAAGGAAAAACACATTGTGCAGCTTGGATACTTAGTTTTACTTGTCTTATCTCAAATACAAAATGGCTTTTCATGCAAGTAAATTACAAATGAGTCAATAATTTCATTTTTAGAATTACACTATTATAAGGTAGTGTAGTGTCCTATTCACGTTCTATAATGACTATGTCCATATAAAATAATTCTCTGCCAACATGGGAATTGACTTTAGATTTATAGAAAGTTTCTAAGAAGGGATTATTTCACAATAATTAAAATCTGTGCTTCAATTCCAATTGACAATGAAGTAAACAATATAAAAAACACAGATGACTCTCTCTCTCTCTCTCTCTCTCTCACACACACACACACACACACACACACACACCTTTGCTGCTGTTTATAAATAGTAAATTAAATATTTACCATTTTTACTTTATTTTTTTGTTTAAATTATTTGAACTATCAGGTTTATCATTTCTCATTCCTTTCCTTGAGTAATGATAAAGTAGCACTCTCTGTGCAGAAATTTCCTGTAGGTACAAAATGGAACCTAATAAAGAATAATTGTGCATTATACATTTTTGCTACAACAGGAATTGATAAAATAGAGATTATGACTTGGTTCAAGTCAGGCTTGAATTTTCTCACTGGAAACTATTTTATTATTCAGAGAAAGGGCACCATACTTTTCAGAAACTATAATAAACATAAATCTCAGAATTATGTCAAAATGCTTCAAAGAAGTATTTTTTTACTAGTACCAAATTTTTAGTAAATATTTATTTTATGATATTCTAAAGCCACTTCAATCAGTTACAATTTTATCCAGCAAATAATAAAACAAGGCAATAATTCACAAAGTAATAGTATGAGCTATACAAAAAATGAGCAATCAGACTTAATTAGCCTGAGCCATAATATTCCACATTATGCAGGAATAATATGTTTCTAACTATTGTAGCAGGGTAATTACTGAACATGAGATGAGGTTGCTATGGGTGTTATGTTTACCTTATATGCAGCTCTATCATTCATCTCTATTGTATTTGTTTCCTGTGTAATATTGCTACTCTATGATTCATCTCTATTGTTCCTATGATGCATTTCCTGTGCTCTCTCTCTCTCTCTCTCTCTCTCTCTCATTACAAAGGAGCAAAAGAGTGATACTAAAGCCATCCTAAATGCCTTAAAAGTCTTTTTCACACCCTCTATAAATGTCATATATGAGATATATATATTTGGCAGCTGTAAGCAAGAAGGAGGTGAAGCAATAGACAGTTTGGTCCCATGGCTAAGAGAAAAAGCTGCAAGCTATGATTATGGCTCTTTGAGAGATAAACTTATTTGTGATACAATAGTTCTGGATATCACTAGTGAAAGCACACACCACCACCTTTTGAGGGAACATGATTTAAGTTTACAAGCTGCAACTGAGATATGTCATACCATAGAACTCACAGACAAGAACCTTGGAGCAGGATAAATAGATTGGCAGTGTCAATGCAGCCTCCAAACAACAGCTAAGCATGAAGAACCACTCGTACAAGCATCAGCACAAAATTCAACTACACAACTCACCTGAGAGCAACCCAATATCATGCAAGTACTGTGGAAGAATGCATGTATGACAGAGCTGTGTCCTGCGTATGGGAAAACTTGCAGAGCATGTGGGATACCAAATCATTTTGCATGAGGTGTCTCTCAAGTAAAATGGAAGCGAGGAAGCTGCACACAATTAAGCAAATGTCAGATCCCGAGGATGCACACTTGTCTACCACCAAAGTGGTTTACAGAAAAGAATGCGTTGGTACTGTAAACTCTAAGGGCAAAAAATGGTTCATAAATCTCAGATTAAACAATATAATCCAACCCTGCCAGCTGGACTCGGGTGCAACATGTGATGTCATGAGTTTAAAGGACAAAATGAAACTGGCACCTGAGATATCTTTTCAGCCTAGTAGCACCAAACTGAAGTTATATTCAGGAAAAGTAATGGAAGCATTGGGACTTTTCCAAATAGAATGCAGCATACATGCGGGTATCACAAATTTGAATTTGAGATTGTGGAAGCCGATCAGAAACTATTATTATCTAGATCAACATATGAGCATCTGGTTTGATGTAGTTCACCATTCTGGCTGAGTTACACAATGTCAAGATTCACTCCTCAAAATCCTTGGTGAGGCCACTGACAAAACAGCAAATCCTCCAAGTCTACAATGAGGTGTTTGAGGGCTCCGTATTATGTTCCAAGAGTCATTCATTTGAACTTGATCCTGCCATTTCACCAGTACAATGTGCCCCATGAAATGTGCCAATAGCCGTTAAGCCTCTGGTCAAAGCACAACTCGACAAGTATGAAACTGAAGGACATATTACTTCAGTATCTGAGCCTACCGATTGTATAAGCAACTTGGTTGTTATTAGGAAGCCTGAAAAGATATCTACTGATCCCAAGTTTCTGAATATGGTCACACTACCTAGTGCCACTTGATGACGTTTTCCACAAACTACTCAAAGCACGCTTGTTGACACTAGAGATGCCTTTTTACAGTGCAAACTGGATGAAAAGAGTAGCTACATGACCATATTCTGGACTCCTTGGGGCAGAAAGAGATGGCTCAAACTACCCTTTGGAGTCTCTAGCACCGGAGGTGTATCAATGAAAGCAGCATGAACTTTTTAGTGGACTCAGTGGAATTAAGCCAATAGCTGATAACATTCTCATAGTTGGCTGTGGTGATACAGATGAAGATGAGCATGACCATGATGAGAAGCTAATAGCACTAATAGACCATTGTAGGCAGGTGATGCTGAGGCTCAGTGCAAAGAAGTTCAAGGTGCAAGAAGTCCATTTCCATGGACATGTCCTGTCCTCTCAAGCTGACCCAGATAAGATTAGAGCCATTGTGGACATGCTGCCACCTGCCAATGCCAAATCAGTGCAGAGATTTATTGGATTTATCACATACTTAGCAAAAATCCTGCCGCACCTATCTGAAGTGTGTCAGCCATTGAGACATCTGTTGGACAAAGATGCAATTTGCATTGGCTTCCCAAGCATGACCAGGCAATAAAGGAGATAAAACACTTGGTCACCATTGCCCCAGTGTTGAAATACTATGATGTCACAAAGCTTGTTGCAATTCAAAGTGACTCAACCAAAAATGGCTTAGGATGCTGCCTATTGCAAGAAGGTCATCCAGTTGCATATGCATGCAGGGCTCTTTCATCTCCTGAGCTAAATTACACTCAAATCAAAAAGGAATGTTTAAGTACTGTATTTGCCTGCCAGCAGTTCGATCATTATCTTTATGGCTGGGATACAATCATAGCTGAAACTGATCACAAGCTGCTAATAGCCATATTAAAGAAGCCCTTTTTGTGTGCTCCCAGGCATTTGCAGAGCATGATGCTTACATTGCAGCATTACAACCTTCAACATTGTCTACAAGCCAGGACATGAAATGTATATCAGTGATACCTGAGCAGGGCTACATCAGATCAGGTGACACCTGGAGGAGGGCATGAGCACCATACGGTTTGTTGGTTGCAACAGGAACAAACCTCTTTTGCTGAAGTCAATCAAGCAGACTATCTTAACATCACAAATCAGCGGCTATGTGAGCTCAAGCAGTTTTACAGACACTGAAGGCTATCGTTCTGAGTGGGCGGCCAGATGAGAAGGAGGCAGTTCCTACAATTGTGAGGGAATATTGGTCCTCCAGAGATGCGATTAGCGTACAAGATGGTATCTTGTACAAAGGCCAAAAGTCATAGTGCCAAAGTCCTGAGACCAGAGATGTTATTGCGCATACGCTCAAGCCACATTGGGGGTGAGGCATGCTACAGACAAGCTCATGATACTCTTTACTGGCCTAACATGCAAAGCAAAATCAAAGACTTTGTTAGCAATTTTCCCACTTGCAATGAATATGCATAGAACCCATGATGTCACATGAGATACCCTCATGTCCTTGGCAGATCATTAGTATAGATTTGTTCAACTATGCAGGAAAAGAGTACCTGATGCTAGTTGATCACTATTCATATTATTGAGAAATTGAACTTCTTCCTGACTTGTCTGCTGAAACTACCATTAAGAGATGCAAGGCTCAGTTTGCATGCCATGGCCAACCAGATAAAGTGATCTCTGATAATGACCCTCAGTTTGCAAGCCTACAATTTAGGAAATTTGCCACTGACTGAGAGTTTGAGCATGTGACTTGCTCACCAAGCTGTGAAGATTGTTAACAATTTATGCAAGAAAGTGCAAGGTAAAGACTCATGGAAGGCCATTCTACATTGGAGAAATACTCCAGCTGAGGGCACGGACAGTAATCTGGCACAGAGACTGATGTCAAGGAGACTAAAGACCTCCTTACCAGTGGCGAATAAGTTGCTTGAGCCCTCTATGATACAAAGTGTCCCAGAAAAGTTACAGCTTAAGAGACAAGTATGCAATGTAAGATATGACAAATCAGCCAGAGATTTGCCAGAACTGAATATTGGAGAATTAATCTGCATGAAACCGCTGCCTGGAGATCAAACAGGTCGCTGGAAAATGGGTATCTGTTTATAACAGGTGGCACCACATTCCTATCTAGTGGAGATTGATGGAACTCTCTATCATCAGAATTGTGTAAATCTGTGTGTGGCTGAGCAGCCTAACTTGCAGCCTGATTCTCCATATCCAGTAGACAGGCCAGGCTCACCTTACCCACTGGCCATAGGGAATGCACAGTACTGATGCCAAAGACCAATGCTAATAACAGTCCTGAGCGAGCTGGTATACCTGACAGCAGTCAAAGGCAGAACGTCCCAGCAAGTGGTGAGAAGAGCCCCGAAACCTCAGTTAAGGTTGGAGAAACTCTTAGTACAAAGAGGGGCAGTCTTCACCCGTAGTGGCAGACATTTGCAACCACCCAACAGACTCAACCTATAGGAAGCGTTGTTACTAGTTCTCATCCAAAATTTCATAATGTTGATTAATATGAAAAGGGGAAGATGTTATGGGTGTTATGTTTACTTTATATGCAGCTCTATCATTCATCTTCGTTGTATTTGTTTCGTGTTTAATATTGCTACTTTATGATTCATCTCTATTGTTCCTGTGATGCATTTCCTGTTCTTGTAGTTATATTCTCTCTCTCTAAGAAAGATCACTATGGCACAGTGAGGCCTTGTATTTACTGTCTACACATGAAACAGAGGTCACAGTGGCAAAGTTCACCTTTTTTTGCTGTGTGCAAAAACCAAGCTAACAGGCACAAAGGTGCTCTGTGTCTGACTGTGTCTGACTAAAATACTTAGATGCTGGCACACATATAGCCGAAAAGGTAAAAGGTAGTAAAATGTATAAAAGGTAGAGGCATAGTGGAAAGGTTATTGGACATTTCTGGAGGCTTTTTTCTTTTGGTATGGCCTACAGGTACTTTGTGTAGCAAGGGGCAGTTGGAGGAGGACTCTGCAGCTGGAGACTCAGAAGAAGTAAACAGGATCTCAGGGAGAGAACTGCTGAATGGAAGGGCTAGTGAAGAGGGCTACAGATTTAGAATATAGAAGAGACATCAGCAAGAATAGTTTGACAAGTCTGCTGAAATCCAAGAACAGAAGTAACAGTTTTTTGTCCTCTTTTCAGAAGTGAACGAGAAAAATTGTGTTTGTTAGGAAGAACTGAAACTCTAAAAAGCTCAATTTGGAACTATCAGTATAGAACTGTTTATGTGCAATTTTTAAGCCAAGACCTGCTTATCAACTGCAAATATGCACACATTATCTCCTTAAAATACTGCAATAATAAATATATGTGGTCCTCAAATTACAACCAAAATTGGGACTGGAATCTTTGTTATTGAGTGAAGCAGTTGTTAAATGAGATGCCCACATTTCCACTTTTCTCAGTGACCACAATCCTTGTTCTCCTAGTTGTGGTTGTTAAGTAATTATGTGGATTGTTAAGATGAGTGTGGGAAGAGGCCCTAGAGGCCCCAATGTGCTCCCTGGTCACCAGGTTCTGGATCTTCATCTGGCTACAGGACCTACCAGGGCATGGAAATCTACCACAAACTGAGAGGCCTCAGCTGACCACAGGGCCTAGCAGCTCACATAAATTTCTCACCTTTGCATTGTTCTGCAGCTGCTGACAGGCCTGCTTAGGTAATGTGAGATGTGATCTTCTGACACAGACTGCCTCATGCCATTCTGCAAGTGGACACCATTCTTTTTTTTTATTGAAAAGTTTTATAAAAATTACAGTATATGCCCCAAAGCCCACCCACCCTAACCCCCCTCTCCCTCCTCCACTTTCCAGAGCTGAGTACAGGGTTACAAATATAATAATCAAACTCTAACTAACATTAACTAGTGGGCACCATTCTTATGATCATTTGGAAGCCTCCTTATACACACTGCTGGGCCATGTAACTGGCTGAGTCCTCCTGAGTGTGGTGGGGTGGGGATCATGATGTTAAGCTCTGTTTCTGCTCCCTATGGAAGGAGTTCCATATCTCCAGCAGGCTGTAGAAATGGATCTCAGCTCTTCTTGATTTAAACTTTGGCCATGGGAGAAATCTGGGAAAAGAGGTTGAGAAGAAAGTGCTAGCAAATTGCATTGGAATTTTATATTTCTGTTTGCTGTATGTGGTGTATATATTTTTTGTTTAAATTCTCTGTATAAATTAAGGGATGAAATAGATTTTCAACCTTTTATTCAAACTTTATTTGAATTTATTTATAGTATGCATGTGAACAGATTCATATATTTGTTCATGAATTTATAATATTTTTGTAGAATGTTCTTGTATTAATAATATTAATAATGGTGAAATTTTCCACTTATAGCACAGCAGGCTTCTTGGTGTCCTATCTGGTATTTTCTTGTTTATTTTCCTTATTTAACTCATGTAAACTCATGTAAGTGGTTGACCAGGAATTTGTCAGCAATGTATTTAAACCTTTCTGATACTGAAAGTTTGTGCTTTAATATTTAATAATAATAATTAACTCATTTATTTAATAATAAACTCATTTGTAGGTGGCTGACCATGAACTCTCCTACCATCGGGTAGGAGATATAGAAGCATAGCAAGCCGCACCAACAGGCTGAAGAACAGTTTCTACCCATGGGCAGTCAGACTTTTGAATGGGAAATAACTCCATGTATGATAGACTTGCAGGGCCGGCACGTTGTGCAATAAGTTCACATGGTGCAATAAGATTGTGTGTTGTCACTGTGAGTTGTGTCGGGGGGTGCACAAAGGGAGGCTTTGACAATAAAGATTGATTTGATTTGATTAAAACTTGTCATCAGCACTGTATTTGAATCTTTTTAATATTGAAAGTTTGTGCTTTAACACTTAAAGTTAACAATATTTAGATTTTAAAAACAATGTTTAATTTTGTTTATACCCTGTGAGATTGGTTCAAATTCTCCCCTTCATTTTTTCTGTTTATCTTTCAATCATAAAAAGGCAGTATAAATTGTGACACCAGGGGATAGGTTTTCTGGAAGGTATATGGTAGAAGTGAGAATTACCAAGCCATTATCCTAAAATAGTAGACAGGGCCAAGATGAGAATTGAACTAAAGCAAGAAAAAAACCCTTAAAATTGAGATGAAATTTTGAAAAATTGGAGATGAAGAGAAAGAGTATGATTATCTGTTAGAAAGAGGGAAATGAATAAGTCAAGGGCTTTTTACTCTGAACTAATCCAACATTCTCAGCAGCTCTTGTGGGAAGGCAAACATTTAAAGCTGTGGTTCTCAACCTGTGAGTCGAGAACCCATTTGGGGTCGAACGACCATTTCACGGGGGTCGCCAAACAATGCAGTCCGCCATTTTTTCCCCTTTTCCTTAGCTGTGCTACTCCCTTTTATTCTATTGACTTTTGAAAGCCTATAGAATAGACTCTCTTGAATAGAGTCTAATTCTATTGGCTTTCAAAAGCCAGTAGGAATTGTCCAGGCTGTCTCTGCCCTGCTGAGCCCGCCAAAAGTCCCATTTTGCAAATGGTGCTGCACCAGTTGAGTAGTCCTTGACTTACGACCGGTTGAGTAGTCCTCGACTTACGACCGGTTGGGGGTCACGGCATTAAAAAGGTTGAGAACCACTGATTTAAAGAATGTAATGAGGTCTGAATGCTGACCTATTTCCTGGACTATTTTGAAAAGATTTGTTATGGGTACTGGAGGGGGGGGGAGGGAATTAATGTATACAATTGTTGTTGCCATGTTCAACTATGAAATGTCTGAGGGTGATAACTATGCACTCTCTATTCAAGACCAGGGTGAAATCTTGTTGGGGAGATACCAAAAAGTGTCTGAAGAAACTCCAGGCTTTGTGATAGGTGGAAGCTTTATTCACAAAGTAAAAAGGGCATATACAACTTGGCAATAATGGGTACAAGTAAAGATAGAATAAAGATTCTCATAGCTTGAGAAGTCAATATTTTATCACTGATATTCTAGCTGAATTCTTGAGTGCTTTAGCACCAAATTGCAAATTGTTTTCAATATTATCTTTTCTCCTCATCTACTTTGCAATATTGTTTTTTGAACCCTATCTTCAGTTATCTCTCTTTTTTATTCACTGCAAAGTCTCCTCTTTGCAACTACAGTTTTTAAATACAGATTATTAATTACTTTTTCTTTCCTGGCATTTTCTTAGTTTCATCTAAAAATGTTCAGCATGTGATTTTTCAGAATTATTCTTATGATTCAGTTAAGTACATTTCATTTCATAAACCTGTTATACTGGAACATTTGGATTTAAGACATTATTAACATAAACTTTATAATATGTTTGTTACAGCACTTTGTGAGTATAAGTTTGTCCATGATCGTAACAAACATATCATATTCTGTGATGTATTACCATGGCTGACAGCCCCACAGAAGATTTTTAGGTTGGGGAGGAAAAAAATTTTAGTTTTTGTTCTGAATCTTTTAGTTGCTTTTTGTATGAGTCAATGTCATTTTTTTGGTAATTGTTTTCAATATATTTGTGGTTATTTTAGACATTACTTATAATCTCCAGCATTTCAAGGTTTTATAATAAAAGTCTATATTTAGTAGTTCAACCCAGTCTAAACAAATACATATATAAAGTATATTATGTGGCTTTATGTTTACATTTTCAGAAATATTTGTGAATAAGACGGTGTATTTTTTATAATTTCTTCAGAATAAATTAGCTTTGTATTATACATGAGATAAGAATACAGATGTAGGATCAATATATTTTATGTCTGAAAAAAATACACAGAATTCTACGCTTGCAAGCAAAAGTAAAGTAAATTCAATGAAGATGCAAACATACCGTATATAGCATACAGTAGATAAAGCATGGGACTGGGAAAGGCAAACAAAAGATTAACTTGTGCACTATTCTGCCAACCTCAATAATTATATTCATTAGTGAATGATAACTGAGAAGATAAATCAGAAAACAATGACTGTTGTGGAAAGAATAATTCATTTTCTTTTATCAGATTTATCTTAAAACAGGCTCAATTGCTAGAAAAAGTCATTTAAAATTGGTTTAGATTTGTGGGGATGTTTATCCCGAGTTCCTGAGTGCATATAAACAAATGCTACTATTAAAGACAGGCATTTTATTATGCCAAATGTTTGAACGATCCTGGTCAGTTCTCACATTAAAGATATTCCACTTAAAACATGATAATTTGATGGTTATCTTCTGAATTTCAATGGAAAGATAGGTGTAATATCTTAGGCTAAGAAACCAATCCATCGTTCACCAAGTTAGAACCTTAGTAAAAATATTGTGGCTCCCAACAGCTTAAAAATACACATATTTTTTTGCCAATCCTTTTCACTCCCTTCTGACTATAGTTTTATTGCTAGAGGGAACCCCCAACCTTGAAAAACAGCTTGTCAACAAGAAGGGGGGAAATGGATCTGAAGCTTCAGATACATTCATTTATGTACTGAGGAAGTTTCACTGCTGGGTACAATCCCTTGTATGTATGTCACTGGAGTATTTTTATTGTAAGTTGCTTTTGCTCCAGCTAATATATTTTGTTTGCATTTTCATATAGTTTATTTTCTATTATGCATGGAACTTCTTAGGAAAAAATATGTAATTGTGTATGATAATTTAATGTAGTGGTTTGACTGGACAACATTAATATGCCTTATTTAATCTTAGGTGACTCTCATACTAATTAATGTAAATTATATTAAATAAGTATCAGTAAAATTTACACACCCTTGTTATAGCAATAGCAACAGCACTTAGATTTATATACCACTTCACAGTGCTCTACAGCTCTCTCTAAGCAGTTTACAGAGTCAGCATATTGCCTCCAACAATCTGGGTGCTTATTTTACCGACCTTGGAAGGATGGAAGGCTGAGTCAACCTTGAGCTGGTAAAAATCAAACTGCTGAACTGCATTCTCACCACTTTGCCACCCCGGGTCTTTATTATGCCTCACAGTTTATAATAAAAACTTTTCTGTAAGTTTGAAACATTTTTGATTTCTTAAGGTTAAAATATATGAAATAAAATATTTTTATTACTTCAGACCTAACTGTTGTTAGGTATTTTTACCCACATTTCTGTGAGGTAGACTGGGCTAAAGTTAGAGTGAGCTTCTATGGCTGAGGGTAGATTATGCCTTCCTATTCTCACCCAACATCTTAACCACAATGCCATATTGACTGTTCTTTCTCCTGAAAATTCCAATTAAATTTTTTAACAGAAAGAACTTTGTAGATTTTAAAATTGCTATTAGATGTACTGGTATTCCATACATTGGCCTTTTATATGTTTTTTCAGTTGTAAATAACTTTTATTGTAACAGGGTTTGAGACAACAACTTAGCATTACATTCAGTTGGGACTAAAAAGCATGCATTATTTCTCTTAAACCTGTTCAATAAAATTTCAGTAGTTTTCAGTCATCTGATAAAACATGACAAAATAATAATTGTTTATTATCACTGCTTGTGTGGGGGGGAATGTAATTCCTTTTCTGGGCTGAGAAAAATGAAGTTTTCTCAACTGCATTGAGATAGAATTATTATTTTTTCTACCTACAGTATACTATAAATCAGCAAGACAGTCGGCCATAAATTTGTAAGTAGGAAGGAAAGCTGAACAGTTAAAATGATCAGATGGAACATGGATATTACAAAGAGACATTTAAAGATTCCTTTTGTAAAATGAAAATAACAAAATAGAAACAATCTGAAGTGTATCTAGAGTGTGATTATAGAAGAAATGTTATTTGTGAGTTTTTGTATATAAACTATTAAAGTTGGACTGAAAATAAACACATTTGATTAAAAAGATCTGAAGGGAGTAAAAATGTACAAAATGAACACAAAAATATGAAGGGGATTGCCTTCCTACAGGTTATTTTTTGTTGTAATCAGAAAGAACTGAGCATTCCCAAAGATGTAACTTTTTAATTACTAATTGATTTTGTAACTCCAGTAGGTGAGTTATGTAGTAAAGGGAGAGAAACAAATCTTTCTGATCTGAAAAGAATATAAACAGTGTCATTGGAGATTAAACTATAGATTTTTTTTTGTAATAAATAAATAAAAAATAAAAAGTGCAGAGCATGGCTTCTAGAATGTTTTCAAAATTTTATCAATGTTGGTCCTAGCCAATGTTTGTATTTTCTTCTTTATTTTGAAGTAATATGTTGCATATTTGTCTGTATGTATTTCGTTGTATTATTGTATTGCATTTGCTTATCCAAATCCGTATACTGAGAAGCATGGGACAGGCTCCTCATGTCTTCTTCTGGGTCCTATGAGTAGAAGGGAGGAAGAAAATTCAGAATGGAGCAATTACCAACATTTATGGCCACTATTCAACTCCTCCCATAAGGATGCCTTGAGGAATGCACTAGCCTCACTGGCAAGCAAACAGGAGGCAATTAGCCTCTTTCTAGTTGTTTGATTAGTTTGTTTATAAATCATTTAGCTGAAAGTGCTAGAACTCAGGTGTTATGAGTGTCATGCCTGTAATGTGAAGGGTAAGTTTACTGAAGTTTGATAATTTACAGCTGAATAATTTGCAACGCGGTGTGGCAATTTTTGTAGGATAAGGAGTTGGGTAAAAGTAAAAGCCAGAAGAATACAGGTCCAGTATTGAAGAATTATTTTGAATCAGGAGAGGGAAGATACCCTTATACAGCCAGTGTTCCTAGCTTTCCCTGACTAGAGGAGTTAATGGCTCCTCATTTTATTAAGTTATGCCAATTTCTTTAGCTGATGGCATGATTTAGGGTTGGCACTTTCATAAGTTTAGAGTCTGACCTTTGCTGCCTAAAATAGCAGCTACATATTCTGAGTCTGACTTATCACTCCTAGATGGCTGACCACCTGTTGTTTCCTAAGCTGTAGGCTAACAGTCAGTTAGGTTTTCCTCTTTAGCTGAGGAATTCATAACACATTGGGAGAATTATGGGGAGGAGAGCTTTTTCTTGACAGCTTCTAGCCTGGTCCAACCCATTTTCAAATTCAATCTACCTTTTACTTATTTTTCCTCCTTATTTCTTGCTTCTCTAAATTGATTCTGTTCTATTCAGTTTTCAGAAAGTTATTGCAATATTAAAGCCAAGGGCAAGGATTGTCAATAGGCTGTTTTTGGAATATAGGCCTTGGCAAGTGCTGGAGAATCTGAGCAGCTGGCACCAGCACTGCATGCAGCAAAACAGGACATATAACAAAGTGGGGAGGATTTTGTTTGGTCAAGACATAAAATTTTTGACTCTTCCTCCCGAACAGAGGTTCATTATCTGGAAAATGTTAAGCAGCTACACATAATGGTGATGTATATATAAGCAACAACATTCAGCTCTGTGCATCCCTGAATATGACCTGCAAAAGATACATGTGTACTCAAACATATGTATATATCCAGTGGTGGGATTCAGCCAGTTTGCACCAGTTTGGCAGAACCGGTAGCTAATTTGTTGTTGCCCAGGCCCAGAATGAACTTCCAGAAGCGACATCCACACAGAGAACTGGTTGTTCACATATTTGAATCCCACTACTGTATATGTCTGTTCTTGGAATTTATTCTACATAGTTGCAGGATCTGGTTCTTTTTGCACTGTTTGCCTATTTTTATAAGGGGGGTTATCAGCCAAATTGTCACAGAATCTGAAAATGATTAGGCTGAAATCTGTGCATGCCCCAAAATCACTTAGCTGGCTTCTGTGATTAAGGCATGACTTGAACTTGTACTATATCTCACTACTACTAATCTAGGATCCTAATAACTACACCACACTTCTCTGTATGTGCATGCATATATATGTCTGGGTGTGTATGGCATATGTGTGTATGGATGTTCATATATAATAATACTGATCAGAAAAATTTCAGAGAGTGGTATATATTTGGAATATAGGTATTCTTACTTGATGTATTTCATAGGAACACATTACAGGAACCTTGCTGTGCATTGATATATTCTACTAGGTTGGTAAAACCATTTCTGATGTATGCCATGCATTACATTTATAAAAATACCAGGCAGAAGACTTTTTAGGAATGATTCAGCCACAAAGGATCTCGGAACTATGATCCTTTTGTTGTTGAAGCAGCATGTTTGATTTTCTTAGGGGAATTTTTTTTTGCAACAAGACAAAAGATATAAATATGTTAAGAATGGCTTAGATCATAGGTTTCTTTTATTTTTATGGCCTACTTCCAACAGAAATAAAAGTACAAGAATATTATATTGAATTCTGCAACAAAGGGCACTGCAAACACTAAAAGAGTGGTATTGTAAACCATGAAAATGAACTACCTTTACATAAATGTGGATTCTCTGGAGAGAAGGTCTTCCTAAGACATTTTACATGACATTCTTTATTACAATATGAATTTAAAATGGCATTTAAAAAAAATGATAATGATACCATGTTTACAATGCTGGATGTTTCTTAAGAGAAGAAAAAGCCTGCTTCACTTGCAACAAATCAATACAAGCAATCTATATCTATTTTTGTATAGTGTATGATATATTGTCATAAACATCCAAGAATTAATTATTTTAATTGCTTTATAGTAATAGCAATAGCAATAGACTTATATACCACTTCACAGTGCTTTATAGCCTCTCTTCATGGTTTACAGAGTAGCATATTGCCCCCAACAATCTGCGTCCTCATTTTACTGACCTTGGGAGGATGGAAGGCTGAGACAACCTTGAGCCAATGAGAATCGAACTGCCAAAATTTTGGCAGTCAGCAGTCAGCAGAATTAGACTACAATAATGCACTTTAACCACTGTGCCACCACAGCTCTTATCATCATTTATCTTCAGTTTGAAAATGTTTCTAGCTCATTTTATATATTTGTTATTGACTATTTTCTTCATTTGGGCATGCAATTATTGTTTGCTTCTAAAATATCCCAAGCACCCCAATACAATGTCAATGTTTTGATTTTAGTGCTATTGTAAAACTCAATTCCATGTGAGGTAAATATTCCTTTTTAATTGTTTTTGCACACTTATTTAGTTCAAACATCATTTTGATGTTGGCATTAAAGATTTGAACTGTATCTAAAAGCAATTTTCCTCTAGATGAGCCCAGATCAAATCATCACCATAATCAATTTATCTTTGGTGGTGAATTTCAATTGACTCCTTTGGCAGTCAAAACTACAATCCTGGTGTATCAGTATACTGACAAGTATTCACTGCAGGCTTCTATTTCATGAACAATAGCAACCAACTTTTTCCTCACAGCAATTCTGTTGTCCATTAAAATGAAAGAAGAGATGCCAAGTAACATGACAAAGTTGCATGTTATTTGTTTGTCATTTCTAGTGCAACAGTACTGCCATTTGTTAGTGATAACAGAGGCATTACTTTTCATTTAACTTATATAAGCCACTGAAAATCTTCTAGGGTAATACAAATGGTGCAATTGCTACAATCACTTGCCTCACTATACCACCTAACAAATTCTCTCAGTGGGTGATGAGAGATGGACTCCTCGAGACATGTAAAGCAAAGACTGTAACATAAATTGGAGAAAGGAAAACTTTTAGTAGCCAGAATTTCAAGAAAGCTTGGAAGACTAGAACTAAGAATGAAATAGGTTGTTCCAGCCACAATTTTGATTTTCTATTTTTGGTGGAACAGATTTTTTTCTTTGTTTGTAACATTATATTAAATCTATTTTATGGCTTTACTATGCTGTTGTTGTTTTTTGCCACTTCAAAATGTGGTAATCAGAAAGTGCTCTAGGAACAAACACTTGTACTCCCAGGGCTGAAAATTTAAATATTATGTTTACAATTATTACCATATAGAGACATATATAAATATTGAGTGGCGTGGTGCTCTACAGGTGCAGTTTTGCCTCTCAATCAGGAGGCTGTGAGTTCTATCCTAGGTAGTGGTGGATATTTCTCTTTCTGGGTCCAAAGAGAAAATATCTGCTGTGAATTCCACATAGACATCAGGAAGGGCATCCAGCCAGTAAATGCTCAGCTCTATTCAGTTGCCCCAACTTCACCCTGATGCAAGGGATTACAGGGATTACAAAGAAAAAAATAAACAATATTAGCTTGCATGATGCAGTGAAGAAAATTAATTGAAAATCAATGTCTCCCAAAATAAGGTAGTTGTGTTTGACAGGAAAAATGACAACTTCAAATTAAACATAATTGACAAGCAATTAAAACAAGAAGATAAATTTATTTATCTTGGAAAATGATTAGTATCAAAACTTTATTGAAAGAAGGAAATGGCTGCTCAATTTTGCCTAATTTTATTATAGAGAACTACAAATGTAGGAGAAGTATAACAGTAATTTGAAAGCAGTGAGAATAAAAAGAGAAAGAAAGAGAGAGAGAGAAGTTAAGAATATACAAATATTGAATACAGTATGAATAAAGTATGTTGAGGTGGCATTTGCAGGGGCATCAAAAAGTCAAGACAGTGCCTATTACCACATAATTAGAGATAGGATCTCAATTGTGCACCTGCAGCCACCATCTGGATCATCATTTTTGACCACCATTCTCCCCCCAACAGATACCCCAGCTGATTTAGTCCTATGGAGAGAATGAACAAGGATTAAATTAAAAAACAAATATTTTACTAGTTTAAAATAAACCTTACTTATGTTTAGGTGTTATCTGTGTTAAACATGTAATCTATTTTTCATCTATTGAGATTTGTACATGGAAGATTCTACTGTATGTTAGATCTGAAAGATCTATAGTTGCATAGGTAATATACAAGAAGATCACTGTTTTGTCAAAAGAAATGTCATCTTTTTATAAAGTTGTAAGAGTTGCTGTATGCACGTGTTGAAAATTAACTTTGAAAAAAATTGAGGGAAACTGATGGATTCTGAGCATGAAAGAAGGATGTTTCTGACTTATGATAGATGTTTCCTTGCTTCCTTTCTGAACATAGAGCTTCTTGGCTCATCAGCAGCCAGCACACTCTAAACAGCAGGATGAATGTGAGATGTGTAATAGAACTTTTATTAACAGGCCCATTGGCTTATGAATAATGCAGTTACATAAGTCTTCTCATGCTCTTCAGACTTTAAGCTCTGAATGCTCCTGTGGACCATTTAAAGCACTGGAACGTGCTATTACTAGACTTCTAGTACAGAAATAGGTTTTACCCCATTTAGTTTCATTATCCATATATTTGCTTCCAATAGGGCTTCTTTGTGAATTTCAAAAAAGGATGCTTTAAGTGAATTTTGACTATTCTTTTACAAATGTAAAGTTGAGACCATTTTTAACACAAATGTGCCTAACATTGCTTTATGCTAAGGAGGAATTGTATGCAAAAGCAAACACCTGGGTAAGATAAATCAACTTGAAAGGTGGCTTACTTTTCTATGATATATTAATATATTTTTATATTTCCTTTCCCAAAATTGCTACATAAAGGGCAAAGAGACAAAATTCCTTTTGCTAAAGGGACTCTGCAAAAGACATTAGAAGATTAGATAAACTTTAATATCAATTAATTAATGCTACTTGGAACCTATTGATAAGTGAAAGATGAATTCTCATTTTCCACCTTTATCTGCAGCATGAAAGTTTATCTGCCCTTTGCTATTCTTGCTCTGAATTATTCATTTCTAAATCTCATGAGTTTCCAAATACATCCTGCAGTATTTCCTGTCAGAATTTGGGCGGCACAAAAGACTTAATGTGTTTAGATAAGACATGTAATATATGCATTCATATTAAAATTTAATGAGACATTACATTTACGGATGCTTTTCTGGGAAGTTGAAGAAAAAAAATCTTGTAGCTTTATGGAATTTGCTATATGATGTTTTCCCTATCCACGCATAGTAATAATTTCAGAATCAAGATTAAAGGAACCTTTGGTTTTCTCTAGGTAAGTATAAATGAATGATCTGTACAAAAATAATTGTAAACTAAGCCAATCTTATGATTAGTTGGACCAGTTCATCCAGAAGATGTATTTTGGTGAGTTGAGTTGGTGAGGTTGAGTGAGACATTTAAGGCATATATTTATTCTGAGAGGTTTCCATCTTAGATATAATTATGGTCTATTGTACAAAATCTTTTATGTGATAGAGTAATATGTAATGACGCCCTAGCCAGAAAACTAAACTTTAGAACATTGAAAAAGCAGGTAGATGCCCTGAAGTATGTTTCTAATAGTTTGCTTGCTTCTTTTATTTTTTATTTTATTTTATTTTATTTTTTTATTATTTTATTTTACTTTAGTTTATTTGTATCTTGCTTTTATTGTTTTTACAAATAACACAAGGTAGTGAACATATCCAGCACATGTTCTTCCTTCTATTTATCCCACAACAACAACTCTATGAGATGGGTTGGGGTGAGAGAGTGATTGGCCCAAAGTCATCCAGCTGGCTTTCATGGTAAAAGCAGGACTTGAACTCACAGTCTGCTACTTTCTAGCCTGGTGCCTTAACCATTTAGACCAAACCGGATATATTTAATACAGTTTAAGCTTCCCTAAACTGCAGAGATAAAAGTGCTTCCACTAACAGATAAGAAGAAAGAAATTGTACACAGATAGATCTGTTGACATCCAAAATTGACAGAAAGGCTATGGATGCATCAGTTATGAATGTGAGCAGAAGTGGAACTCCGCCAGCATGGCTCATCTTGCTTTGAGGGTGATGCTGAGCTGGAAATGCAGTGTAAATAAACTGGTTAGCAATGATCTGGTTTTGTATAAATCTGGCCAAGCTACTTTTTATTGCAACCAAAACCACTTGGGATAAAACTAAATTACATGACCTATTTGAGATGTATAGTAAATAAATGTAATAAATCCCAAGCATTATATTGAATACATTCCCCTGCTGTTCTTATGCATATGATTGATTATTCGAATTAAGTTTCCAGTCCTGGAACTGATAAGAGTTCAAACAAAATATAGCATTAGGATATTACTGAAGATAAGAATAGACTTCACTTATAAGTGTTGCAACCTCTATGGCATGATCTATTAATTCAATATAAGAAATAACATTGAATCAGTTCCAACAGGAGTAAATTAACAATCTGTATCTAGATTTTGTAGTAAAGATTATTAATAGTAATAATACTCCACTGAAGAGCAAGCTATAAAAAAAGAAGAAAACAAAATAAGAAACACATTTCATTAAAAAGTAGGAAAGCTGGCCTTATTAACAGCATGTTGCAAACATCTCATATTCAAAATCCCCTTTGGTTTATGCTAAGCTCAGACCTAACTCTACATTAACCTTGGAACTTTCAATTAACCTCCTTGCTTTGTTTTAATTTGCTAAAAATAAATATAAATGAAGCCCTTAATTCATTTAATCAGCACAGGTCATTAATTTGCCCAAAGTTGACAAATTATTTTTTGATCGCATTTTTCTCTAGGTTGACTGCCCTACAAAATAAAACAAAATAAAAAATATCATGGCTTATTATATAATGATTGGATTAGTTTGCACCTCAACAATTGGAAGCACCTGACTGATTTGGGAAGGATTAGACCTGATATTTTGATGAAAGTTCACCAAAGAATTCCAGGGCTATAGGAAAATTGGCAGTGAAGAGAGAGAGACAAACCTGGAAAAAGGCAATAATGAGTCATGTCCATACTCCTTGCCAAAAAGGTTCTACACGTAGTTCATCTACTCATCAGGAGTCAAGTCAGAATATTTTTTTCGGTATCCGAGAACAAAATTCTGATATACATCTAGAATGTGGGACAGATTAGCCAATTTTTACAATAATGCCTTGAACATGTCTAAAAAACAAGCCCTAAGAATTTTTGCTATGTGAAAAATATTTATTTCTAAAAGTAAGGATTTTTTTCTCGAACAAAGGTTAGATCTGGGGAATAAGATAATATTGCAGCTCCAAAGACAGCCATCTTCAACCTATTCAGGCAATATATGAGGTTGAAGCTTTTTAGATCAAAATAACAATCCCTTTCACTATTCCCATTAGCCTTGTAGCAATTATTATTATCATTACAGGTAGTCCTCGACTTACAATAGATCATTTAGTGACTGTTTAAAGTTACAACAGCACTGAAAAAAGTAACTTATGACCATTTCTCACACAACATTGCCCGTGATCATGTGATCAAAATTCAGATGCTTGGCAACTGACTCATATAGTATTTATGATGGTTGCAGTGTCCTGGGGTCATGTGATCACCTTTTGTGACCTGACAGGCAAAGTCAATGGGAAAGCCAGATTCACTTAACAACCGTATTACTAACTTAACAACTGCAGTGATTCACTTAACAAATGTGGCAAAATGGCGCAAAATTCACTTAACAAATGTTTCACTTAGCAACAGAAATGTTGGGCTTAATTGTGCTCATAAGTTGAGGACTATCCGTATTGCCATCCTCAAACAAGAAAAAAGGGGAAAGAATCACAATTTTGAGAACACATCTATTCCACAGTGTAAATAAAATACTGTATCTTCCCATCCTATCACCAAGCTGGAAGAAGAAGTAAGAGGATGTGATTTTTGGCTTCTGAAATTATTTTATAGGTGAAACAAATTAGGGAAATCATGCAGACTACAACTTTTGGAATTGTTTCCTTCCCCTTCAAAGCAGCTCCATTCTGGGTCATATGTCAGGGAATGAAGAGGGAGGGGCTTAGAATGGTATAACACAGGGGTGTCAAACTCTCAACGTCACATGATGTGTTGCGACGTATTGTGACTTTTTTTCCCATTGCTGGCAATGGGGTGGACGTGGTTTTGGCATGATGCATCCGGCCTGCAGGCTGACAGTTTGACAGCCCTAATATAACAGGAAAAATTCATAGCCTTTACTTACCTGTCTCTGTCATAGGGATGAACTAAATAAGTTTTTCCCCCGGATTTACTGGTGATGTAATGATTAGAATGCAATATTGCAGGCTAACTCTGTCCATAGCCTGGAGTTTAATCCTGATGGGCTCAAGGTTGCCTCAGCTTTCCATCCTTCCGAGGTCAGTAAGGGAAAATATACTGATATTATCAACTGCTCAGAGAGCGCGATAAAGCACTATGGAGTGGTATATAAGTCTAACTATTATTGCTATTGTCCAATCCATGGCTGAATGTCATCATTTTTGAACTCAAGTCTTACTTAACTTCTCCCACCACATCATATTTGGTCAATTTCAATTCTGATAAGGGATATACAGACATGTTCCTAAGCCTCTTTACAATATTTTTACAACATTCTCTTAGGTTGGAAAGAATAAAAAGATTTTGAAATGTGATAGCCATAGTGACACAAAATGTCTGTCTATCAATATGTCTGAGAATGAAATTGTCAGCATATTTATCAAAGTAATACTTTGGAACCCAATTTTACTTCTGAATAATTATGTTTTGTATTAACCTTGCTTGGGTTTATACCTGACTACCAGCTACCAGTAGTTCCTCGGCATCTTCTCCACTGTTAGTCAAAGTTCCATTGAGAAATTCACGCAATGACTGATTTCTAATCTTTTATTTTATTCTCCCTGCCAGCTTCTGCCTTTATGAATAATCATTATCATTGTTCAGAAGTTCTGTTTAGAGTTATCATGTTTCTCTATGGGGTGCTTCCTTGTCTGCCCCATTACTTTTAGCCTTCTCCACACTGTAAATACTCAGAGATCCATGTGCTAAGTAGAATAACTTGCAGGAATGCTCTGCCAAATTCTTTCAGTTGCATGATGATTGGTTCCTTCAGATTAATATGACTGTGACAATAATACTAGTATATTAATTTATGTCTAAAGTTGACAAAGCAGAAACCAAATAGCATTAAATATGAAACAGATTCATATATATATATGAATAAAAGAATAAAACACGATCACCAGGAGGGTAAAAATACTTGACTAAAAATATACTTATACTAAAAAGTTGCCAAGCTTTCGCTGGGGTAACTCCTCAGCATCGTCAGGGCTAAAAGGCCATTACAATAAAGGTGGTTTAAGTAGGTTCAAGTAGCGTTTGAGTCCCATTTCCGCAGCGCTTGTTGCACTGGATGCAAGTCAATGTGACGATTAATTGAGCTGTCATTCGAGAACCAGGCCTCTTTCAGTAGCCGGCCTCCCTTCGTGGCATCATTAGCTACGATACAGGTATTAGCAAAGTCAAATTGATGGCCCTCCTCCGCCATATGCATCCAAAGTTGTGAATGCTGCTCGCCCCGTTTTATAGCCAATTGGTGTTCATAGAGGCGAGTCTTCAGGCGTTTGGCTGTTTCCCCCACATAGTTGCCTTGGCAATTCTTACAATTGATCTTATAGACAACAGATGATTTCTCCATAGGAGGTAGGGGGTCCTTTGGGCACATGACTTTAGACCGTAGAGTTTGATTTGGCTTGTGAGCCACCTATATTCCATGGGGGGCCAGCAATCTGGCTGTGGCCTCTGAGATATTGTTAATGTATGGGAGGGAGATACGTGTTCTCTGTAAGGAGGGTTCTACTCTACGTTGGTTGGCCCGGAGATGAGTTGTTACGCTATGCCGTCTGATGAATCTTAATGGGTAACCGTTATAACGGCATATGCGAAAGAGGTGTCTCCTCTCTTCATTCCTATACTCATCCGTACTGCAGTGGGAGTCAACGTGCTTAAATAATGTTTTAATGCAACTGATTTTATGGGAAACTGGATGATTACTCTGATAATGGAGGATCCTGTCCATGTGAGTTGGTTTACGGAACACTTTTGTATGTAAGGATCCATCCAATTGGCAATGGATAGATATATCCAAGAAGGCAAGGGTGTTATGTTTTTCCTCCTCCACGGTAAATTTTATATCAGAGTAGATGGAATTCAATATTCCCATAAATGCAGCTACATGTTGTCTTTTGACAACAGCGAACGTGTTGTCCACGTACCTCACCCAAAACTTGGGTTGGTATAAAGCCATAGCCTTATGTTCAAGTTGCTGAAGGTGGTCAAGCGCTGCGGAAATGGGACTCAAATTACCACTCACTACATCACAAGCGATCATACCAACACTTATGGTATGGACAGGAAGCTGCACCCCCCCACCGTCGGGAATGCCTGCATACGGACGTAAATAACTATACCATCAACACCCCCTTGCCAGATGACCGGTGCCGGATCGTGCGGCGGGAGAGTCTCCCACCCCAACATGTGGACGCTGGAATAGAGGCTATGGACTCCCCGCACATGGAGAAAGAAAGGGAAGGGGCGCCTGATACGGACAATCCAGGCACCACCCAACAACCCCATGTGAGGCTCACACCCCCACAGGAGGGAGGAAGTGATATCAGTGGAGCCAGAACACCTAAAAGACTTAACGCTAAAATCTCGGAGTGTGTGGTTGCCCATAGCAACGAAGAGGAGCGTCCCACATGGAGAGGGGAGAGAAAGCATAGAATGACAACCCGCTCGATCAACAAGGGGAGGAGTAATGAGAGCAGTTTGAGTGCCAAACAACGGGAGGGAATGGATGTAAGGAAGACTGGGGTGGGGAATAAAGACATGATTGCTGAGGCATACCATACTCAGATAAGAGCTGTGGACACAACAAAGGAGGAAAGAGGTATACAATTGGGAAGGGATATTAACCCACAGTTAGTGGAACCCTATTCCCATCATAAGACACAAGAAAACATCAGATCGAACCCTCCCCCTGATACGGCAGGCGTTGGTATTATCGGAAGAGGAGGGGATGCAAGGTTACTAACGCCTCCAAAGACCAATAGTGGAGGGATAGGGAAGGGTATCCGGAGAAAGGAACATAATGTTATAGACACATCTTGGTTATCAGCTGGCCAATCAGGGCCAGTAACAAGGTCTAGGAGCCGTGCACAAACGCTACTTGAACCTACTTAAACCACCTTTATTGTAATGGCCTTTTAGCCCTGACGATGCTGAGGAGTTCCCCCAGCGAAAGCTTGGCAACTTTTTAGTATAAGTATATTTTTAGTAAAGTATTTTTACCCTCCCAGTGATCGTGTTTTATTCTTTTATTCATAATTATGCCTGGGAGTCACATTTTTACCAATGTTCTTGAATGTATGTATGTATGTATGTATGTATGTTAATCACCAGGAAATATAAACAATAAAGTTTTAATAAATAAAACCAAGCTTTCGATGACCTATAACTGCCATCATCGTCAGGGTATAAACAGGTCGATGGGAGAACTTACTTATAGATGTAACCGTGTCTGCGTTCGGCTCCTGGACCTCGTGATAGGTCCTGGCCGACCATTTTGTTCCACCTACAAAGTCAATTGGTTTGTCCTTGCATCCTTTACCTACATGTGTATTACCACCCACCTCCCCCCTTTTCCATGTTCGTAAATCAGGGGGGCGTCCCATGTTTCCCCAGGTCGGGGTACACCTCTCATCCTTGGGTTGGTTCCTCTTCTCATACTCTTTGGGGTGCTTTCCACCTCCACCCCTTTGATGTATATCGTAGCCATTTTCACTTTCTCTATGGCGAGGTTTCACCCTAGGGATCCTGCATCCACTCTCACTGTCCAACATACTTTTTCCTTCCACTCTTCCAGCAAAGAAAGCGCTCCAAAGAGTATGAGAAGAGGAACCAACCCAAGGACGAGAGATGTACCCCGTGCTCCTTCTAGGAGCATGAAGCCGAAAACACCAGCCTGAAGATGACGAATGAGACTTCATCGAAACGTCGCCAAGACACTTCCACTTTGACATGGGAGAAAACCCGAATAACCAAAGACCTACATATGTATGTATGTATGTATGTATGTATGTATGTATGTATAAAGAAAACATAATAATGATTTCTTTTTTCTTAAAAAAACTTGGTTTTTTGTTTGACACTTCCTAGCAGATTGAGGTAATTGTAATTAAGGAATAGCCCCATGCACTGCCAGCATGAGATTGTGGACGCTCTAATCAAATAGATAAGACCTTAGGCTCAAAGATTCAGGGTGGCAACTTCCAAAATATCTTGACAAGGATAAATGAATAACCTTGTTCATGCTCCAGTGAAGCCTAGTGCATAATGTAAAATGTTGATCTGCATTATAAATTATATGCACTGTCAAATTCAATTCTTTTTTCATCCTATGTTGCTGTGTTAAACAATTTTGGAAGATTAGATGGATATTAACTTTTGAGCCACTTTCTTTCATTGACCTCCTTGGAAATAGCAAAAAAAAAAAAATCCTTGCCAAGTCAATTTATAATTAAATATTAATATTCTGAATTGTTTATTTATATAGCATAAAAGGATAGAAGGAGATACTGAAAGTCAGTAAGCTTTTAATCATGTATTCTCATTTTGAAACTTATAACAGTTCAGAGGTTCAGTTTAAGGTTTGTTGTCGGTATTGCTACTGTTTGATGCCTATTGATTTTCAAGGCCTGTACCCTAAACTATCCATCACAAAAAAAACTACATTCTATTAACATGAATGGAAGTGGCAACTCATTCTCAACCGAATTTACCTTAAACATTAAATTGCACATTTTAGTTCACTTGATTTCATTGAAAACAGTAATAACTGACAGTTCTAAATTGCAACTACTTTATCTGGAAAATATCATTATGATGTTGAATAAGACAAATTATCATATTTCTTTAATTCTACTGTGACAATTTCTATTTTCCCTTAGTTGACCTCAAGATTTCAGTATTGGAAATAACTTTCTAATATCAACTTCATGAGCAGTGGAATCAAGTCACTAATTTTGTAGCTAAAGATTTTCTAGTTGGATCACTGGTTTCCCATATTCACTCAGTTCTTAACTTCTATATGGAGTCTGTGCACATTGCCAGCTGCTTGTTTTACATCCCATGATCTGCAGTGAATATGTTAAAGAGATGCCAAAACTTTTTTTTAAAAAAAGTAGTTAAAATATTTGCAGAACAACAAGTTTTGGTGACATCTGCATTCTCAACTAACTCAACCATTTTCCCCCCAAAACAGGGAATATCACTCTTATGGAACATGTTCAATGAGATCAAATATTCCACTTCTTTCAATGGTGATTAGAGGCAGATTACTGGCTGCCAATAGCAGTTGCATTGCAGGTGTCACTCATATCATGCCTCTCATTATTTGTTCTGGAGGATGACTGCCATATTCCAAATCCTAGTTAGTGTGTATTTGGGGGGGGGGGAAGATGCAAGACACAGGTTGATATAGCTGTGTCCTATTAATGAAAGGAGGAAACTTGGCTAGGTGATGCTACTGATCAGGAGTGCCAGCTTGTTCTGGGGATACACTAGTGGATAATCTGTAGGCCTGATCCAGCTTGGTCTTTCTCTGGAGTAAAAAAATATATTATCTTGCAAAATATTGTAGGATGAGAACACATGTAAATGTATTCCTCTTTATCACTCAGAGCAATAACAATAACAATAGTAGACACTTAGGAAGAAAATTAAGGTTATGAAGGGGCACCTCATTCTAATATATTCTTTGATAAATGGGGGTTAAAGTGTATATCTCATTTCCATGATTCAGTAACCTAACTATCCTGACAATACCTGTGACTAAAGAAACTTGGAGAATCTTGTCTTCTTGGTTGTAAGAAGCTTTTAGGGGATTAACAGGATAGGAGAATCTCTTTCCTTTCCACGTATGATGGGTCCCACAGAAGTTCTCTTTTTACTGGTAATAACATTTCCTTAAAAACAAACAGAAAATAGAGAGGAAATTCTGCTAAACTGGAGTGGCCATTCACATAACGTACTGCTAACCTCAAGCTGAAATCTCAGACCAGGGCAGCGTTGTGTCCTGAGAGCTTTTCGGTTGTCCCTGTTCAAACATGCAGATTTCTTGAAAAGGTCAATCAATTTTTTTATTCCATAATAGACATATACCCTAACCCATAAAAAATAACACAATGTGAAGAAAACAATACAGTAGAATCTACTGTAACCAGGTGCCTTCTTTCCATAGACCCCAAAATAAATTCAGACAGTCTTGTCTTGTCCAATGGCCAAGAGGACTTTCCATTGTCTTGAGAGCCACACGAGGCTTTCTCAATATACTAAGGTCAACATACCAAAAATTGATGTAGCTATGTACTGTTTTCTGGGAATGGGAGTCTTAAGAAATAAAATGTGAACCTTTAAAAGCCTGCAATGTTAAGACGATTAGAACATCCATTTTTATCCTTAACTATACCAGCAACAGCAACAACAATGTCCCCCCCCCAAAAAAAAAGTGATGCTGACTGATCTCATGTTGATTTCAAGCCATATTATTTGTATCTCCACTCTAAAGAATGAGATTATTCACTTCCTTCTCCCTTACCATTACTGGTGAAGCCATGATAAGATTTTTTCCATAGTTAGGAATTGTTAAGAAAAGTCCAGAAAAGTTAGAACATTCATATCTGGTGGGGTTAAAAACATAAATTTTAATGAAGAAGAGGGTGGCTATGTTTATGTACTAATTCTAATACTTCTTTTTTACAATAAAGGTTCAGATATACACATGTGGATATGTATATGTACATGAATATACTGCAGATAATATTAATTGAGAAATGGATGCTCCATGACAATAACCAATCATGTTGTCTCAATATTTTTTGCTTACTAGATTTCTCTACCTTTCCTCCAGGATCTCATATTAAACCCTGTAAGATATATTGGACTGAGTGAACCTCTGACAATGGGGTGGTCTTAAGCCTGCATCCTCACAGGCCTAATCTAATTACTACAGCACACTGTCCCTCCTTTCCAGCTTCATTTCTTTCTTTTTTTTAATTTTATTTTTCCTTTTTTACTTTACAACAAACAAAATACATTTTTTTCTTAACAGTACTGTGTTATATATCTCATACATATTATTTACAGTTATTTACATAAATTATCATACATTTTTATTTCTCTGTTCTAGCCAAACATAGCATTTATTCCATATCTTATAAAATTCTGTTGTCTCTTTGTCCTTTATTTCTAAGGTAAGCTTGTATATATCTGCTCATTCTAGTATCTTATGAATAATCATTTCATTTGTTGATATCTTTTCACATTTCCAACACTGCGCATACACAATGCGAGCCACTGTTATTATACGTACAATGATATATTGGAATTGTTTTCTTATCTTTGGGTTAATTATACCTAATAAAAATAATTTGGGTTTAAGTTCAATTTGTATATTTGTTATCTCCTGTATCCATTTATTTATCTGTTCCCCAAAAATCCTTGCTTTGGATGCGCTGCCACCACATATGGTAGAATGTTCCCTCCTTATTTTTGCACTTCCAGCAATCCGGATTCATATTTTTATACATCTTAGCCAATCTCGCCGGTGCTAAATGCCATCTATAGAACATTTTATATTGATTTTTCTTTTATGCAGTTGACAATGTTAGTTTACAGTTTTTATTCCATACTCTTTCCCATTATGTGAAATAAGAATCCATATTACTTATTATATGATTGTGCAGAACATTCATATTATGAATGGCAGAAGTGTTACAGGGAATAAAATATATCAGCTATGTAACAGTTCATGCATCCTTTATTTGTTGTCTTTTGAACTTCTTGTCAACTACCTATATGTTCTGAACTTACAAGTGAACAATGAGTGGCAATTCATTAATTATTTCAGGTGTGTGTGTGTGGGGGGGGGGTAAGGTTCCAGTATGCACCACTGAGCATCACTAAAGAAAGGAGATGAAATGCATCTAATTACATTTCCTTTTTCAAAACTCAGTGATACAGGCCATTCCATTTTGCATTTATACTTGGAGTTCTTTCAGTATTCCCCGACCTTAAAAGGAAATTTTTTAGAGAATGTAAAAACCTGTAAGAGAAGTGAGGATATGAAAATCAATTTCTCATACAACTTTTGCAGAGTGCTCTTAAAATCTAATCCAATGTAATATCAAACCACTTAGCATTTTTATCCCCAGCTCTATTTTGTGGTACTACTGCTTTCTACTTCTTTGTGATTTGACTTAAGATTTTGTATTTTTCTTTCTAATGTAGCAGTCTTAGGAACTTCCAATGAATGGATATATACATATACATATACATATACATATACATATACATACATACATACATACATACATACATACATACATACATATATTCTGAGGTTTTCGCGGGTGTTTGTATGTAGGTCTTTGGTTATTCAGGTTTTCTCCCAGGTAGAATTGGAAGTGTCTTGGCGACGTTTCGACGAAGTCCCATTCGTCATCTTCAGGCTTGTATTTTCAGCTATATATTGCTATATATTGCTATATAACAATAAAGTATTCAATGCAGATTGGTTTCATTTTCTCCAATGGACTAGACTAGACTAGACTAGACTAGACTAGACTAGATTAGACTAGACTAGAATAGAATAGAATAGAATAGAATAGACTAGAATAGAATAGAATAGAATAGAATAGAATAGAGCTGGAAGGGACCTTGGAGGTCTTCTAGTCCAGCCCCCTGCTCAAGCAGGAGAACTTATACCATCTCAGACAGGTGAATGTCTAGTCTCTTCTTGAAAATTTCCAGTGATGGAGTGCCCATGATTTCTGAGGGTAAGTGATTGTCCTCACTATCAGGAAATTTCTCCTTAGTGCCAGGTTGCTTCTCTCTTTAATCAGTTTCCAACCATTGTTTCTTGTCCTTCCATTTGGTGCTTTGATGAACAACCTGGCCTTCTCTGCCTTGTGGCAGCCCCTCAAGTATTGGAACACTGCTATCATGTCTCCCCTATTTCTTCTTTTCTTTAGACTAACCAAACCCAATTCCCGTAGCCATTCTTCATATGTTTTAGTCTCCAGGCCCTGATCATCTTACTTGCTCTTCTCTGAATTTTTTCCAAACTCTCAACATCTTTTTTGTGATATGGTGACCAAAATTGGCTGCAGTATTCCAGGTGTGGTCTTACTAGGGTTTTATAAAGCAGTACTAATACATTACATGATCTTGATTCTATGCCTCTGCTTATTCAACCCAGGGTTATATTAACTTTTTTGGTTGCTGCTGCATACTGCTGGCTCATAGTCAAGTGATTGTCCACTAGGACTCCAAGGTCCCTTTCACAGTTACTGTTTTTAAGCCTGGTCTCGCCCAATCTGTATTTGTGCTTTTGGTTTTTCCTGCCTAAAGTAAGACTTTGCTTTTCTCCACATTGAAACTCAATTTGTTGGATAGGACCCATTGTTTAAATTTGTCAAGATCTTTTTGGATCCTGAGTTTGTCTTCTGGTGTGTTGGCGACTCTTATCTATTTGGTGTCATTTGCAAATTTGAGGAATTCCACTTCAATTCCCTCATCTAGGTCATTTATGAAGATATTGAAGAGTACTGGACCTAAGATGGAACCTTGTGGTACCCCACTGCTTACTTCTGTCCATGTGGATGTAGTGCCATTGAGGACTACTCGTTGAGTACGGTTTGTTAGCCAGCTACAGATCCATCTGGTGGTGATTTTGTTCATCCCACCTTTTCCTAGTTTACCAAGGTGTAGGTTGAGGTTTACCTTGTCAAATGCCTTACTGAAATCTAGGTATACTATGTCCACTGCGTTTCGCTGGTCTACTAGTTTAGTCATGTACTGTACAGATAAGTGATACTGAGAATGTTACTTTGTGCTGAAATTATATCTAGTTCTATTCTATATGCAATAATTTCATTGCTTTGGGGTGAAATGTACACTTTTTACAAATAGTTTTGAGTCACTTAGATTAACTTATGCCTATTTTAATCTCTAGCAGGACTAAAAATGTATTCCTAAAACTGCTTAGCTAATGATCACAGAAATGCCACAGAAAAAAGTTACTAATGGACCAAGAACCTGCTTATCAATTTGCTTCATCAGTTGCTGAAATTTGCAATTAATAAGCAATCGTAAGTTCTTGACAAAACTTAACTTCTTCCATAGATTAATTGTAAATAATTTTGAATGTAATATAAAATATAGAATTAAGAAGTGGAAGAGAAAACACAATAACAAGAAATACAGTCAAAGTATGTTATTTTATGCAAAAAGACTGATTTAAATGTCACAATAATAAGTCATACATTATGAACACCCAAGTGCTCCAGTGCTCAGGTTCTCACTTGACTCACATTAAACATACAGATCATTTCTGCAATGGTTCCATAAGTGCAGAGCAAAAGAAAAGGAGGTACAAGGGTCTCTTGATGCTGGGGCCTGAACAAGGGTTCCTGAGTATCAAGATTTGGGCTGGAGGATTCAGTCCTTTGGATAATAAATAAGGTGAATGTATGGTCCTGGGTTGATTCTGATTTGGACTCCCCCCCCACTCTGCCTTTCTATGCTGGATTATTGCTTTTGATTTCAGTCAATTACTGGTTAGCAGACTAAAGAAGGAATTTTGCCAATGGGTCTATGTTACTTTAAATTTGTGGGATTTTTTTTCCTTCTTCAAGACAATCTATGTTTACTGAGCAGTATTATTATTTTATGACTTTAGTTTGCAATGCAAATGTAACATTTGACTGGATATCCTCTCTATCTCTATCTCTGTCTCTGTCTCTGTCTGTCTGTCTCTCTTCCTCTTTCTGTGTCTGTCTCCCCCCCCCTCTCTCTTTCATTTTTTGTGTGTAAAAAGGTGAAGGATATCTTATTACCATGGAATCTGAAAACTTTAGGAGGCATAAAATAGCAAGCTCTCAAGACCTACCTCAGAAGCAATGTGTTTGCCATATGTTCAAAAGGTGTGATACCATAATATATGATGCAGTGCAGCAAACATCCTGTCATGCCGGACTTGCCCAGAAGAATGATTGAGGGAGTTTTTGGCTGTCAGAAAGGCTTGTTAATCATCTTCAAATGAGCAGTTCTGGGTGCCAAGGTGACCCCTTAAAATAATAAAGGAATTTGTGTGTTACCCACCAAATGAATAAAATTGTCCATGATAGGGCTCCAACTCTTCCTGGAGAAACCAGCTGTCAGATAGCCATCAGATAGGGCCTTACTTCTTACATTATCTAATTCTTCCAGAGACCATCTCCATTTAGATTCCTCTTGATATCTTATCAGCACATAGTCAAATACACATATTTGTAAACTGATGCACACTCTCTCCCAAGTTCACCTTTATATACATGGTTTATCTAGTTCACATATTAAGTAAATTGTCTGTCTAATTTTAAATGAATTGATTTAACATAATTAATTTTAATAATTAATTGTTTTAAAATTAATTTTCCCTCCGGTCCATTTTTAAAATCAATTAAGGCTCCATCCACCATGTACATATATTATTTTCCCTGAATGAATGGGAGAGAATATGGGAACCTCCATTATTTCCTGTTTTTTATAATGTATATCCTTAATGTGTTGCAAGACTATTTATCTACAAACAGTTTTCTTGGCGCTCACCTTTTTTTAAAAAAATCATGTCTTAGAAAATAAATCACAAAGTGTTGTAGCCCAATGCCTTCTTTGGAGGTGTAAAAGAATGTAGCCTTGGATGTGGCAATGGAACAACAAACAATCTGGAGAGATGAACAATTATACCATCCTGTGAAAAAAGGAAATATGACAAAGAAATCCCAAATAGCCCCACCATTAGTTTTAGTCTAACATGTGGTTATATTAATGATTCTCTTATGTCATAAGGAGCATAGACTCATTATGACATAATGAGGAGACTGGAAATGAGCTGCCTGATCCAGATTTGCTAGTTGAACTACTGTCTGAGGAGCTGCGGGCAAAGGAGGTGAGGCTCTCCAGTAACCAGCAGACAGAGCTACCATCAGAAGATGCCAGTAGAAGTGCTTGCCTTGCTGAGAGGAAAAGAGAGAAAGAGAGCAAGACAGAGCAAAGGCATTCTGTAATGCTTCTTGCAAGAAAGGAATCTTGCCTTTCCAAATGAGTAAACACTAAGGCTAAGCTCAAGTTTTTCCACTGCCAACAGCCCTGTGCTTACCCAGACTCAGTGTGTCTTGACTAATTTGAAATCTCTTGACTTTGACTCTGGACCTGGAGCAAGGAATCAAAGTCTAGGAAAGGTGTGCTCAAAACCCGGTTTTCAGTACACTCCATCCTTTATGAATGGCTTTATTATTCATCAGATTTGTATGCCAGCCAACTCTCAATGACTCTGTGAATTGAACATGTCACAAACCTATGTTAAACTGGCTGAATGGGAGAACCTATGTATCCAGAAGGGTTGTCAGAAATACTGAATTCTGGGCATCAGGCTACACCAAGATTTTGTGAGATATAACCAATAAAGCTGTAGTCAATATTTTTTCCAGGCTCAGATAAATTATTGAGTATCTTTTGCCCCTTCCCTGACTACTTAATGCTTGAATACCATTGTGCAAACTAAATGATTAATCTAGCCTTCTACTAGATCTAGGAAACAAACTATCATTGGAGCTGGGCATGAGAAAATCCATACCCTGGCAATAGAGCTTAAGCTACTGTTTACCTTAAGTTTAAGTTTAGCTATTGTTTAGCTTAAGTTTAAAATATGGCTGATGCTTCCTCTATACATATTATATTTTTAAATTTTTGTTGTTTCTTCAAATGTTATGTCACTTTGTCCAGCCTGTATATATTACATATATAGTATATTAAAACAGTAACAATAGCAATTTAATGAAGTGTGTTGAATTAAAAGGAATGGTTACTTGGGAAAAAAGAATGATTAAAAAAGAAAATAATCAGCAAAATTTGGAATAATATTTGTTGTTTACTATTTTATTCTTATGATTAACGTGAAGTTCAGTACTAGCAATCATATTTTTTAAAAAAGAAAAATAAACACAAATAGGAAAAGTATTTAATAAAGGAACTGCAAACATTTCTTGATATCTCAGTTATATCTTTTATATTATGGATCAACATGCTTAGCTAGAAGTAGTCCCATGACACAAGATGAAGATTCATATTAGCAGATGTTTCAACTTGTTTTGTTCTGCAGTTCTTTAAATGACAAATAAGATTATCTGGATAACACTATGTAAAAGGTATTTTAAACTGCAGTATGTAGTCCTTATTTAAGGTGTATTATCCATAGCAGAATTTTGGCTTTCTGTTGTCTTCTGTTGCGAAAGCTACACATTTTCTATAAATGTAAGAATGCTTTAAGTACAACAATTCACTAAACACTTTGGGGGGTATCTTATAGATTTTTGACTGCTAATCACAAAAATAACCTGTAATTCAACCTATCACATATTGTTTTACAGAAATCTTCTGTTTTTACACAATGACAGTGTATACTCTTTAATACTTGATGGCTATATAAACACATGAAAGAAACAAAAAACATGGACTGTTGTTGAAGCACATCCAGTGCACCAAGTACAACTGAAATAGCTGTGGAGATCTAAAGGTAATCGCTCTGAAGCTTGGAACGCAGTTTAGATATATGTCTATGGAGATTCTCAGTCATCCAGCTCATAGTTGTCCCAAAGATGTTTTTTCAAGAGGCAACTGGACTTTCTTGTTTTTTGTTTGAAGACATATCACTTCTTTTTAAAAATAGATTTTATTGAGTTTTATAAGGTTAGGGAAGGGATGGGATCGGTATGGGAGTTGGGATTCAGGATGGGGATCAGGGTTGGGATTGGGGCAGGGATGGGAAAAACAATGGGGTTACCCCCCATTGACATAAACATTCTCAAGTTTTAGCAATCAGACTATTGTCCGGGTACATATATTCAGTAACATTGATTAATATAATAGTAAATAGCTATAGTCAATATGAGAAACAATAATCATAAACAATGTCAGTTAGTCAGTACATGTCCCTCATCTTATTAATATACATTCACAGTAAGGTATCACATTCATTTCTCACTATCTGTTGGCTAACCATTGATAAAAATTGTCTCATGTTTTAAAATAAACTGAATCTTCTGTCTCTTTAATCTCTAAAGTTAATCTGTCCATTTCTGCACATTCTAAATTTTTTTTAATTATGATCTCTTCAGACAGTAAATTTTCATTTTTTCAATATTGGGCAAATGCTATTCTCGCTGCTGTCAATATATGCAATATTAAATACTCATTCTCCTTCTCATACTTGGCTCCTAGTATTCCTAAAAAAACCCAATTCTAGTTTAAATTCTATATGTATTTTAGTCATCTTTTCCAACCATATATGATTCTTAAGCCAATTTTTTTTTGCTGTAGGGCATACCCACCAGATATGATAATAGGTACCTGGCTTTTGTTTACATTTCCAACAATTATTTGAAGTGTTTTTAAACATTTTCGCTAGTCTTACTGGTGTCATGTGCCATCTGTAGAACATTTTTATACAAATTTTCTTTATATGAAGCAGCTTTAGTCAGTTTAATGTTTCTATCCCATAACTTTTGCCAATATTCTAAGTCTATAGAATCTCCAAAGTTTTTTGCCCATGTTATCATTGTTTCTTTTACTTGTTCTTCTTCCATCTTCAAATTTAGAAGAAATCTGTAAAGTTTCTTAATCAAGTTTTCATCTGTTTTTAAAAATATTTGATCAAATTCTATCTGTTCTTTATAAAATCCCATTGTCTTTGCATCTTTTCAATATTTTGTTTGAATTTGCAAATAGGGCCACTATGCTAGGTCAATACTTTGTCGTTGTAAATCTTGCCTATCTTTCAATTTCCCTTCATTGTCCAGAATGTCTTTGTAAGTAACGACTTTGTCATAGTTAATTAAATTTGGGTAGGCAAAAGCTTCCATTGTTGAAAGCCACCCGGGTAGTTTAATATAAATTTTTTGTTTTATTTTTTCCCATTCTAGAAATAGTACATTCCTTATAGCATGGTTTTGGAATTTATTTTCCCCATACCACAGAAAGGCATGCCAACCAATTTATAGGTCATGTCCCTCTAGGTACAGTAGTCTTTTGTTTCTAAGCGTTATCCATTCTTTGAGCCATAGTAGAATGGCTGCTTGATAATATAGTCTCCAGTCCGGGAGTCCAAATCCTCCACTGTTTTTAGATTCTTGTAGCATTTTGGCTTTAATTCGTGCTTTCTTCCCTTGCCAAATAAATCTCAATGTTGTTGCATTTAGGTCATCAAAAAAATGGAATCGTTTGAAATAAAAAGAGTAATTTCGGCAGAACACTCATTTTAATTGTAGCTATTCTTCCTAGTAATGACAGTTGAAGATTTTTCCACTTTTCCAAGTTTAGTTTTATTTGTTTCAAGAGTTTTTCATAATTGTCCTCTTTTAATGTTGTACATCTTGCTGTTAAATGAATTCCTAGATATCTATCTTTTTTACTATTTGAAGATTTGTCTTTGTTGTAAATTGGGCTTTCTGTTTATCTGTTAGGTTTTTTGTAAATACCTTAGTCTTTTCTCTATTTATTTTCAAACCTGCCACTTTTCCAAACTTTTCTATTTTCTCCAACAGTTTAGTTGCCATTTCTAGTGGGTCCTCCAAAATGAAGACATATCACTTCTCATCCAAGAAGCTTCTTCAGCTCTGACTGAATGGTGGGGAATGGAAGGATTTATATTCCTTGCAGACAACTGGTCATTTGCATTCTTTTAGAGAGTCATTGAGGCCACATGGAGTTTTTCTGTGTCCACAGGGTCACCTGAGTAGTGCAAATGGATGTGGAGCCTTCTTGGAACTTTTGAAATAACTGTGTTGTGGAGCTGTGCTTTATGCAGCATGTTTTTTGCCCTGTTTCCCTTCACTGTTGAACACAGACACAGGCTGTTGGGGATGAGTCTGTGTTGTCTGCATCTCAAACTACATTCAGCTGGTTGGGCAGCTTCTTACAACATATAAGATTATGCAGTGCGACATGTTACTGAAAATTTATTTTTTGCATTTATACTTGGAGTTCTTTCTTGAAAGTTCAAGTGCAGTCAATGATGAACACGCAGAAAGATTTCACCCGGACATTGCCATAGTAGTAAAACAATATCAGGGCAACTGGAATCCATCAATATTGGGTGACCACAGTTGGACACAGCAGCAAGATGCATTGGGCATTGAGTACAAACAAAAATCAGTAGCAAAACACTTTTAGCTCTGGAGAAGACATGCAGCATGTTGGAAACATGTGATTAAATAATTATAATTAAAAGCTAATTTTATATTTCTCAAGATCCTTACATGGTGCAGTCATTCTGAAAGCATATTTGTGTTCAGTTTGAAGGGGTCTATTATAACCATAAAGTTTTCACAAAGCAAAACTTTTGAAAAATTTGCCCAGTGATTACACATTAATTACATTTACTTTTAAAAGATTTAGCCATGTGGATTTACAAAATCATCCAAAAATATATGGGTATAATATTTCAGAGAAACTGAAGTGAAAATATATAAATATACATCACTATTCTGAGTTGGTGTTCATTTGTTTATTATCAATGTTATGGTTTTTGGAAACCATTTGCTGTTTTCTTTCTCTCTTTTTCTGTATGTCTCTCTTTCTAATCTTTTCTTTCTTTCCCTTTTTTTCTCTTATATTTTTTCTCTTTTTTCTTTTGAAAATTATACAATTGCCATGAGAATTCCTTTCCCACTGCAGTTTTCCTCATTAACATTCTGTGTATTTAACATTTTTATTTCCTCTTTTCAGATAGCCAGCTTGGCCACAGATAAGGATATTTATGCCTGGAACTTCAAGAACTTCAGAATTTCTCCACAAATAAGCATAGGATTGAATTCCAATTGTAGCTTTTGATCAAATCCTCCAAAAGTTCTCATTACAGAGTTTTTCAGGCTAACAATTCCCATTTCAAAAGAACTTAACATATTTAGTTTTTTATTATGGAATCTCACTCTTCATTGGTTTTACAATTTGATTTTTCAATTCTATTGGCCCTATACTAAGTCCTTTTATGCTGTTATTAACTGTCTTGACTGGTTCTGTGGAACAAGAGCTGTTTCATTCTCTCCATTTTCTTTATCATCTGTGGAAAGAGCTATCATTTCAAAATCAGCCCTTCTATTGTAAGTTTCAGAAAAGCTTTTCGTTGTATGATTAAAATTCAAATATAATGAAAATGGTTTCTCATTAATTATTTTGATGTAGAATGTGGGATATGTTCATGAATTTAAAAAAAGGAAATTTGTGGAATGTTCTGGATGAATTCCCTGGATTTATTTAACAGTAATTCTGGCTTCATTCTTCAGCCAAACATTACAATTAATTACAAGATGTCAGCTGTACTATGGAATCTTAGTGATGGGTGACCTTAAATAATTAGTTGCTGGGAGCTAGTGCACTTTATAACAAATCTCCAAGCCCATCAAAGTAGAAGTAATCATGAACAAAATCAGAAAAGAAAAATACATTGATCAGATGAATTATTTCTGAGTAAACCAGAAAAAGATGATTGAAAGAAGGCATTTTGTTATGCTCAAAGTTTTGATATCCTGAGTTTTGGTGTGGCTTACTTAATCAAAATCAGTCAGTAATCATACATTATAGCACTAAATGACAGTATAAAATTAGGAAATAATGAAAATGTTTGTTATTCTCTTGCTAAAATTATTACTGGAACATTTGTTTTTGATAGAAGACTTTGTAGCTGATTACTCATCAAATCTAAGCTTATCCACTGAATAAACATGTTCAAATGCACCCAAAAGTGCTTTCTCAAGAGGCAACTGGACTTTCTTATTTTTCTTTGAAGACATTGCACTTCTTATCCAAGAAGCTTCTTCAATGCTGACTGGATAGTGGGGAATGGAAGGATTTATATGTTCAAATACATTCTCATGATTCTCATCACACAAATCCCGTAATATCCACAATGTTGAGTAAAGTTATCTTTTAAAAAATGTAGATGACCTCTTTCAAGAAAAAATAAGAACTTGGAGAGTAGATAAAATCTGTCTACAACTTCACTGGAGAAAAGGTTTGATATCTTTTCAGAGTTACCATAGTTTGACATATAATTGAAAGTCAAAAAGTCTTATTTATGTCTGCTAGACTGTGATTAATTAATTAATTAATCATAGTCTAGCAGACATAAATAAGACTTTGCACAAAACAAAGTTAATTTTAGCCATAGTTTAAACCTGAAGCACAATGCTAAGCTGCAATCAGCAGATCCAGAGACCCAATTATGTTTTACAGTAATAATGTACTGTTTAGCTCATGGGTGTCAAATTTGCCGTATCATCTGACGTGTCGTGACATATCACAACTTTTTTTGCATTCCTGGAGCTGGGGTGGGCGCAGCCTCCATTTGATGCAACTGGCCCCGGGCTGGCAGTTTGACACCCCTGGTATAGCTCATATGAATTATAATTCCAATAATATTAGGCTGATTGATCCAAATTATTTGGAAGGTTCCTGATGTCAGCTTGGTTTAATATGATGTTTGAATAAGAACATACATGGTGATACTAAAATGTCTGATTGACAAGATTATGCATTACATATGCATATACATACACATACATATATATATGGTATGTGTTTGTGTTTCTGTGTGTGTGTGTATGAGAGAGAGAGAATGTGTGTGTATATACACATAACCCATCACTTATGAGCATAATTGAGGTTGTATGTCATTATATAAATTGATCATATTTGAAATCACAACTATTTTTTATGATGGTTATTAAGCTAAGGTGGTTGTCTTTAAGAAAACACTGTGGTCATTAAGGAAATTGATTTTTCCCAATGGATATTTTTTTGGGTCAGAAACCAGAAGTAAGCACTGGATACAAATATCACAAATTGCATTCACATGGCTATGCGATGGTGCAAGTAGCAATAAAGGAGAGCTGGTTGCTAAGTGCCCAAAATGTGATCATATAACTATGGGACATCTGTCATAACTTCAAATGTGTGTATGTGTGTGTGTGTGTTTATGCAGGCATACAACATTTCCTGTTAGACTTGTGATATTAGTTACATTAAAAAAGAAGATCAGAAATACTCTGTTCAGTTGGATATCTATACATGTACCCATTAGGATACATTCCACAGAGTTAATTAGGAGATTCTCAGCAGTAGAATTTTTGCATACTGATATGCTCTATTTTTTCTAAATGGCTCATTCAGCATTTATTTCACCTTCTATGAACCTTTTCAAAAACCTTTTTTTTTTAAAGAAAGAAATTGGATGGAAATCTGTGGATAAATTGGAGCTATTTAATTTGGAGGCTGAATCATTGGTAGCACTATGCAAAAGAATTCTAAAACTTGCAAAAGATAGGAGGGGTAAGGAGGAAAGGTAGAACATAACATTAGTGAGTGTTTTAGGTTCTATTCTATTATAAATAATTGGGTTGGTGTAGATACCATCTCATCACAATTAAGTATTAATATTTCAGTAATTGCTTACTTATCAGTAGATTATGCCCACTATTATTAAATAATTTATGCTAGGTACACCTTTGTGTAAGAATTTCTCCTTTAATCTGAAGGTTATTGATTTGATTGTTATTTTTGAGCAGAAATATTCACATGTACAAAAGCACAAATGAGGATGTTTCTATATATTTGTATATCTTATGACCACGATTTATTTATTACATAATGAAGAATAAATTCCTTCCTTCCTTCCTTCCTTCCTTCCTTCCTTCCTTCCTTCCTTCCTTCCTTCCTTCCTTCCTTCCTTCCTTCCTTCCTTCCTTCTTTCCTTCCTACTTTTAAATCAGTTTTACCAGTATGAAGGGCATTAAAAAGTGTCTAAAGAGACCATCTGTTATTTCTTTCTATAGATTTAGTCAAATTATTTCACATTCTTGTTCCTGTTTTAAGACAATTCTTCACTTGGAACTTGAAAACCCTTCTGATATCTTTCCAGTGCACTGAATTAGAGAATGTTACTGGGTGATTTATTTATTGGCATAAACACCAAAATATTTAACTTGGCTGGATTTTGATCAATATCTTTTATGTGCATGCATGAGCGTCTCTACCTGGTTCTTTGTATCTTCAGATGTTATAATTCAGAAATTAATTGTGCCAGTTCTGAAGGACAACAGCATCAAGGTGAACACAGATATATACAAGTAGATTTACAAAAGACTAATAAAGTAGAATTGAAAGAAATTTCCAGCTTTCTTCAATTGAGTTTGTTCTGTGGGAAGAATTCAAAGAAAGAAATATTTTGAGAAATATTAAAATGGCAGAATATATTTCCCCAAAGGATTTTAAAGACAGAAACTAACCCCCCAAGTCTCTCTGCCCCAAACAGAAACCAGGTCTATAGAAATGCAGATGTGATAATCTTTTTTTTTAAAAAAAAAACAAATTTTATTGGGTTTTTTAATTCTTAAGACAAAGTACTCAGGACACACCGTGGTGGTGGGGTAGTCAAACATCCAAAAACAAAACATATATACATAATACAATCAATACATCAAATATTCCCTCTCTTTTTCTCTCAAATAGCATAGTATATTTAAAGTAATCCAATTCTAGCTTAAATGTATTCAACCTGAACCTGTTTTAAAGCTTTATGAATTTAAAATATCGTATCAAATTAACTTTAAATAAAAACATTATCAACACAGGTATCCCTTCCAAATGTATTCTAGTTCCTTAATTTTAACATACATCTTATTTATTTCTTCTTCCACTAATATCCCCTATTTAAAATAAGATATTGATCTATCCTATACATATCTAATCCATCAATTAATCAATCTCTTTAAGCTGACAGAATAATATCAGACCTTAAAACATTACAATCCATTAGACAGACTTCAAATTACATCCAGTTAATTATCATAACTATTAACATCCATGTCATCAAACAAACACATCATCTTATTAAATTAACTCAATTAATTATTAATTCAATCCAAATCTAAAATATCTCTTCAATTTTCTTCATTCCATTACATAATAATTTTCATACAAATAAACCTATCATTCTAAAAAAATACATTCTTAATCTTCTAGATTACCTTTAATCCATTATATAATTAAAGTAACAAAATAATATTAAGCTTTAAATCATTTCAGTTCATTAAGCAAACTTCAGATTTCATCCAATTGTTTATCATACCTTACCACATCTATATTATCATACAAAAACATCATCCACTAATTTAAAACACTCAGTTGGTTATTAAAACAATCCAGATCTAAAAACCCACCATTTTCCCCATTCCAGTACATAATAATTTTCATCAAAATAAACCTATTATTCCACCAATTACATTCTTAATCTATTTTAAGATATCTGTTCTAATAATCACCCTCCTATTTTCTTTTTCCCCTTATTTCTAAGTCTGAATGTTAGTCCTTAAAACAGTCCATAAATCAACAGTGCCTTTTAATCCATTACACATCATTTTAAATTTCTCTTTTCAGTCTTATTCTGGCCTTCTTTCTCTGCCAGACAGGTTTCCATAACCAGGCTTCCCTTTCAACCAATAAATCTCTCCTTATTGCTTGCAGTGCCCTTTGAAGTGATAGGAATCCCATCCTTTGTATTAGGCCTCTGTTTCTCTCATCCTTAAAGCGTCATTGCTTTAAAGTTTCAAGTCTTAATCTTTGGTTCTTCTGATCCTCAAAACTATAAATGACTTGTTTATAAGGTAAAGTCCCTTTTATCTCAGTTGTTTCCTCTTCTAGTAAGTTTTGATTTGTAGAATGTTCAGATATAGTCTGGAGATCAGTTTGAAGAATTGAAGTGAAACTTCTGGTTCTTAATTCTGTAGTAAACTCTTTTATTGTAGCACATATTTCTGCAGTAACCTCATAAATCTTTTCCAATATAAGTTTGCAGTTTAATTGTAACTGAGCTTTCTCCATACTGATAGTAATTGAAGAGAGTCTCTTTTTTCCTTTTTTTGTGGAGGCTGTATTTAATAAAAGTTGAGCAGTATCCACCCCCACAATTCCCACTGCTACATCAGTTTATCTTTTCTCTTGAAAAAAATTGAAAGTCAGATCTATTCCATCTCCAAAGAGTAACCAGAAGTTGCAATATTAGGTTTTTGCCAGTAGATGTCCTCAATAGATTAAAAAAATCTTTTCCAGACACCATTTTCCCCCTTTTTTTCTATCTTTTGAAATATGATGTGAAAAAAGAAATAATCTTCAAACATAAAGTAATAGTACAGCTCTTTAAAAAAAGTTTTTTCTGTACCACAAAAAAAGAAGAAAATAAAATATAGTGTCTAAAATTTTATTCTATTCCTTTGTTCAATGCCTTTCTTCCCAAACATATAGAAGCTGCTTTTTCAAAACAGGGAAATAGTTCCAACAAAACTCTTACAAGCAAAAAAGAAGCAAAAGAGAGTAAAGAGAGGAGCCAAAAAAAAGTCTCACCCGGATTCACCATGGTGGTTCTCAATGCTTAGATGTTCTTTGACTTGCGGTTTGGAGCAGCTGGGTGATCGGCCATTTTACTGGCTGATCTTCCTTCTCTGTCGGCCCTCTGAGATGGCTCTGACAGCTGGAGGAGCTGCTGCTCCTCCGCAGTCGAGCGAAGCCTTGTCAACAGAAGTTGCACCCTCCAGGGTGACTTTCGACCCGCATAAAAGTCTACCGGTGGAGGGGAAACTAGCTGATGAGGAGACGAGTCTCCCTGTGCAACTAGGGATGTCGTGATCTGGAACTGGAAGTCCAGATGTGATAATCTTGTCAGAAAGATTGGAGCCAGAAAGCTGGGATTAGAAAGAAAGTTCCCTAGAATCAACAATCCCTCACACCAAAAATCCAACAGTCATCAGCCACACCCCCAGGGAAGCAGGATATGACCTTTGGGATATAATAGGATTAACCCACCACCATCAGAAAACCAGAAAGGCACACTCAGGTTTATGCCACAGGAACAACACGAAACAACAGCTCAAGAAGGTATAAAAACCCACCACTCTCCACTATATGTGGTCAGTTTTTCCAGAGTCATCTTTCTGTCTGGCTCTCCTCTTCAATAAACTATAACCTTCTTTCTAGAGCAGTCTCCATATTTATTCCCAGCTTGGACTGGACCCTGATGAAGATTTTTCTTTCTACAGTTCATTACTGCAGTTCAACTTTTCTGCTAGAAGCTCTTGGTTATCTTTATAATTTAACTGTGGATGCAGCTTGCAAAAGACATTCTGTATCTTCCAGATATACTTTCTAGCAAATCATGATATTTTTCAGTGTAACTCTTTCCTAGTATAAACATTTCAGCACCAGAAAGAGAGAAAAAGGAAAAATCCCTGGGATACATTGGAAACTCTCTGAATCTAGAGCCCTCCTTATCCCCAAAACATATCTCCAAGCAATTACAGAGTTACACCAGCCTTGAAACTGGGATGGATTAAATTTTCCCATTGCTGCAATGGGAAGGAAAGCACAACATAAAACAAAATAGCCAGGAGACACTTTCTTCCCTCTTCCATAGAGCTGGACTGGAGCCAAAAGAGCCTCAGAATCATTAAAGGCTCTGATATCAGATTTCTGAAATATAACATAGTATTGCTCTGTAAGGCATTTTGTTTCTTTTTAGAACTCACATTGGTCCTGCTCCTTTATATACCCTCCAGGAATGGCAATTTCTCCATAAAATGATTATATCTTAACAGTATTTCTACCAATCCAAATCATGACCTTCACGTAGACAACTATAAATATCGTAACTATAGCAAACATCAAAATCTGTTTAGGAGGTTTGTTACATTGCTGCAAAATACTGCTTCTTTTCCCTTCAGTAAGAACTGTTTTGTCTTCTAACAAATCAATACAGACTAGAGCAAAGGCTGCTATACTTTATTAAACACAACTAGAACATCTACTGCTGTTCTTACAGGCTAATATGAGAAGTTTTCTTCAACCCAAGAAAGTGCAATCTTTTTACCAATTGCATTTTTTTTAAAAAGGGGGGGAGTGGTAAGTAATCCTTACATACACAATACTAAGTACACAATAGTCTTTATAAAATCAAGACATTTAAATTAAAAGAAGAGCAGAGGAGGAAAAATGATTCATGTCTTCAAAGGCAGACCATGATTATTTATTGTGGGAAACCTTCCCATAGTCACAAAACTTTCCATATTTGCTGGAACCTACCACAATCTACATTGCAGACAATTACACTGCATCCATGGAGACTGCCTCTTTAGCAACAACAGTAGCAAGCCTTGGAGTGTGTGTGTGTGTGTGTGTTTGTGTGTCTCTATGTGCGTGTGTCTGTGTGCTGCTCATTATATTTTGCGTGTTCAAATACACACATAGATGTATTTCCTGGTCAGAATTCAAATAATTCAATAATTCAGGGTGAAATCTGAAGATGAGCAATTATAGTTGGAAAATCTACTACTAATAAAATAAGTTTAATAGTGGAAACAACAAAGGTCCAGTTTTTCAGCTCAAAACAAATTGAAAAGGTTTCCTTCATGCCTCACTTTCTCCATGCAGCCCATGGCAGTTTATCCATGCAGTCCATTTTGCAGATCATAATGTTCCAGCAAAAAAAAAAGGGAATGAAATAGTTCTAAATTACTCCAAAATATATCCATATATTACCTTTAATCCCCTTTATTTAAATGTGAACTTCTGATAAATAAAAGCTGTTTTTTATCAATCAGAACTTGTCTTATTCATTTCTATGGATAGCCCAGTTAATTACATAAACTATTTATTTGTTCAGTTATGTTTATATGGCATACCAATACCTTTGGCAAGGCTAGGTAGCTTAGTAAAATACCATAGCAACAGTAGATATTTTATTATTATTATTGATCATCGCACAGTCAGCCAGATGTTCAGACTGGATTTGGCATTTTGTCTACCTATCGAGTCCTTACCCAGGACCCTGGATAGGCAGATGTGGATGCTTGATGGTATTACCGATATCATCGCAGGATGGAAGCAGTTCCTAGTAAGGCCACCTTTTGCAATTGACTAATAGCGAATTTGTCAATGCCAATGGTGTTCAAGTGGTGCTCCAGTTGTTTTGGGATTGCACCTAAGGAGCCTATTACTATTGGTACTACCCTTGCTGGCTTTTGCCACAGTCTTTCTATTTCTATTTGTAGGTCTTTGTATTTTGTTATCTTCTCCAGTTCTTTCTCTTCTATTCTGCGGTCTCCAGGCACTGCCACGTCCACTATCCAGACTTTTTTGTCTTTCTTATCGACAATTGTTAAGTCTGGGGTGTTATGTTGCAAGTGCTTGTCTGTTTGAATTCTGAAGTCCCAGAGCAGTTTAATTTTATCATTTTCTATGACTTTCTCTATTTTATGATCTCACCAGTTTTTGCTTACAGGCAAATGATATTTTTTGCAGATCTTCCAATGCACCATTGTTGCTACTTTGTCATGCTGCTGCTTGTAGTCAGTCTGTGAAATCTTCTTGCAACAGCTTACCAGGTGGTCCACTGTTTCTTCAGCTTCTTTGCATAGGTGGCACTTATTGTCTGTTGCCGTCTTCTCAATTTTGACTTTATATGCATTTGTCCTTAAGGCTTGGTCTTATGCAGCCAGAATTAGTCCCTCGATCTCTTTCTTCAATTTTCCTGCTCTTAGCCATTGCCAGGTCTTGTTAATATCTGCTTTCCCAGCTATTTTTTTTAACATATTGGCCATGTAGTGCTTTGTCTTCCCATGCCTCTATTCTGTTCTTCATTTGGTCTTTCTTGTAGGCCAGTTTGGTCTCTCCAGTAGTCAGTAAGCCTTCCTGATATACTAATTTCAGTGCATCTTCATCATTGTTCTTCACATATTCTTCCAAAGCCATTTCTTCTTCTTCAACCATCTGATGTACTTGTAGCATTCCACGCCCACCTATTTGCCTTAGTAGATAAAGTCTGTCAATGTCACTGCGTAGATGAAGGGCATGATTCATTGTCATTATTTTCCTGGTCTTCCTATCCATTGCTTTTAGTTCTGCTTGAGTCCAGTCCACTACTCCAGCTGTGTACCTAATGACTGGAATTGCCCAGGTGTTGATTGCCTTTATTGTATCTGCGATAGGTAAACACCTTTTCTTCCAGTAGTTCTGGAGCTGCTGGTCCTGGTTGCTCAGCCAACAGTCTTGAGTCCTGTAACCCATTTTTCATCAGATATCCAGGAACTCCAATATCTAGCATGGACCTTGTTAACCCGGGCAACATCTGAGCCGGTGTGGCATTCTGAAATTTACGTCTCACTATATTTTTATGGGAGAGACACTCTTTGTCTGACTCCTCTGATGAGACCTGTCCAGTATGGTTGAACCTCTGGCATAGCTCTCATCTTCCTCAGAGTACACAAGCCCCACAACCATGTCAAGGTAGTGACTCACTGGGGGTTGTTGTTATTATTATTATTATTGTTGTTGTTGTTGTTGTATTTTTATTGTTAAAAATCTAAATTAATCCTTAAGTTAAGGCAAATTAGTTCTTCTGAGGCTGTACCTATTAGCTGTTAATCTATGTAAATAATTTTATTTGAACTCCAAACTCAGTTCATTAAAGCTATAGCCATTGTTTAAAAAAATATGAATTTCATCTTACATTCTTTCATCAGCCCAAACCTACTTTCCAAACTTACTTTCAGTCTTTGTTGGCATTTGAAGGTAGAAATTTAATTAACCAACAAATGGTGTTGTTATGCAGTAGATCCTCATTAAAAATCATGGTAAATTCAAATGAAGGTGAAACTGAGGCCCTTGACTGCATAAAGTATGTAGTTTCAAGAAGTCCAGTGGAACTTTTGTTGTGTTTAATCAAACTGAACAAAGTAGATACTAGATCACAGTAGAATCTTTTGCTTAGCTTTCTGTAAAATACATGCAAACCTCAGTGGACTGAATGCTAATTAATACAAGAAATTAGACTCCTTGACCCAAAGGAAATTTTGTATCATGTTCTACTTTCATTTACAAAGATATTTTTATGTAGGCTTGCAATGGATCCATCACAAAGAATAAAAGGAAAATGTGTGGTACTCCCAGAGCAAACTAAGAAGAAATCAGGTTTAAGCACTGAGGCTTTATAAAATTTGTTTCAATAGAGTGAACCTCTTACATGATTTATTCCCTTTTTAAATAAATGTAATTAAAATTTTTAAAGAGAATGTAAAAAAAAACTAACAGAAACTAATACAGAATAAAAAAACAAGGGAAGAAAGAGAAAAAATATAGAAAGAAAGCATAAAAAGAATTCACTTACTCTATGATTACAAAAGAAAGCTCACTTCTTTCTATTATCTAATCTTTTTTCTAATCACTGAAATGACAAGTCATAAGCGCATTTTTATTCTGCTTCATGTAAAAAGTCTACAAGGGGTTTTCAGTCAGCCATAAATGTAAATACAGTCTTTTTATAATCAAAGAAGTCAATTTAGCTATCTCTGCAAGTTTCCTCATCTTTGGCAACCATTCGTCCATTGTGGGTAGTGTTGAACCTTTCAATTTTTGAACATACATGTTTGTTGCATGATATATAAAAACAAAGTTCCATATTCCAATTTTTTCTAGTTGCCTGAATATTAGTCCCAAAAGAAAACCCTCTGGGTTCAATTATATTTTGGACTTTAAAATCTTCTCAATTAAGGTAATAGTCATATTCAAAATTTCCCAGGTTTTTCACATATCCACCAAACATGAAAAAAGCCCCTTCATGTTGTTCACATTTCCCACATAGATTCAAAGTAGCTTTCTACATTTTAGACTGCTTATCTGGTGAGAAATGCAAGCAATAGTTCTCTTTAAGATTAGAACATAATGTAAATTTCTATCCTTTCAATCACATATTGACCCATTATACATTTGTTTATTGTAACCAAAAATGTTAGTCCACTATATCATATCATATCATATCATTTTTTCAATTATTCTTCTTGTCTCATAATTCAAGAAAAGTTTATAATTTTAGAAATAACATGATTATTATTAATACATGATTGCTGAGTCTTATATGGTTCAAAGCCATAAAATATTTTATCCCCTTTAAATCTTTCAGATAATTGTACAATATTCTATAGAAAGCTTTTCGCGTTGAAAGCCACAAAAGTGTTTTCAGGCACACCCTACAGTAGATTTATATTCATTCCAGACTCTAAGGATGACCCACATAATATAATGGGTTTTGAAATCTACATTAACCTTAGCTTTGTCATACCATAGATATCCATGCTACCCAAATTTCAAATCATGTCCTTCTAACTCCAATAATCTCCTATTTCTTCACAACAGCCACTCTTTCATTCAAACTAAAAAGCAGGCAGCAAAACATAATTTCAAATCAGGTAGATCTAGTCCTCTTTTCTTCACATCTTGTAGTACCAGATATTTAACTCATGCTTTTCTCCTGCTATACAAATTCATATATTACCTTCAGCTGATATTTAAATAGTACATAAATTGTAAAAACAGGCATTGTATGAAATAAAAATAATATTCCAGGTAAAACATTTGTCTTAATCAGAGAAATTCTACTCTATAGTCACAATGGAACTTTGTCTCATCTTGGCTATATCTTTTTCGCTTCATTTCATGTTTTAACATAGTTATTTTGAAATAGCATGTAATTAATATTTGTCATAATTATAACCAGGTATTTTACATTCTGCTTCATATTAAAAAACCATCTTATTCTTCACAGTTTTATATGATCATATATCTTCATTCTCTTTGTTAACTTATTCAGTCTTCAGTTTATTGATATTGAAACATACAAATTCCTTCCATTTATTTATTAAAAGCTCAATTCCCTGCCAGAACAAGGACCAAATCACCTACAAAAACTTTTAACTTGTAAGACTCTTTTTGAAACTTAGACCACAATCCTCTCATTCAAGAAATAAAACAAACAAAAGAGGGGACAGTGGCAACCTCCTTGTTCCTTTTTGTATCTCATATGGATTGGTTAAATCTCCATTAATGATTATTTGTGCCGTATGTGAAGTACAAATTCATTTTACCCATTTGTTTGTTTATTTTTATTCCACCTTTATTATTTTTATAAATAACTCAAGACAGTGAACATACACAATACTCCCTCCTCCTTCTCTTTTCTCCACAACAACTGCCCTGTAAGGTAGCTCAGGCTGAGAAAAAGTACCTGGCCCAAAGTCACCCAGTCAGGTTTTATGACTAAGACAGGCCTAGAACTCACAGTCTTCTAATTCCTAGCCTGGTGCCTTAACTACTAGACCAAACTGGAGAATTTTATAAAAAAATTCTCAAAATTCTTATATTCCAAATCCTTAAACAAGAAAATCTAGTTTAATTGTCAAAAGCCTTCTCTAAAATTTGGTTTATTTTTCATTATGTTCTTCCAAATGAGCCAAAATATCAAGAGTTATCTTTCAACTGTCTCTCAGGAAAAAAAAAACATGTTGATCTTCATGAATAAATTCTTGCAAAATTATTATCAGTGTTTCAACTAAAATCATTGCAAACAACTTGTAATCATTATTCGCTAATGGTTCTGGTGTGTAATTCCTCAAATTTTCTCCCTCTTTAGGGATTAATGTTACATTAGCACTTTTTCCATATCTCTGATATTCTTTTGCCATGTAAAATAAAATTCATTGTTTTTGTAAATGTTGTGAAAGTTCAAAACATTCATAATACAAATGATAATCCATCTGGTTCAGGCACCTTTCCTGGTTTTTTCTTTTTAATTGTTTCTGAAACTTCAACTTATTGTAATAGGTGCATTCATAATTTTGTCTTTGTTCTTCTGTAATGCTAGGTAAATTTGTTTTATAAGGGATTCATTTACTTTCTCCCATAGAATATCACCTCCTTTATACAAATTAGAATAATATTAATATTTTTGTATAGCCATATTATTAAGTAATACAGTATCTCACTCTTATAATTTCAATATCATTTTCTTAACTTTTCATTATTTATAAAGCAGCCATTTCCCTGGTTTATTCACTCTTCCAAATTTCTTTGCATAATTCAATTTTATTCCCATTTCTCTTATTGTTAATATAAAATAATAAGAGAAATGGAATATAAAATCTTAATTTGTCGGGAGATATTTGTATTTTTTAAAATTATTGTTTTCTTTTTATCTCATCAAATTCTATTGCCTCTACATCTTATGTTCAGAATTATGTCATATCAGCACCTCTATTTAAATTATTCAAAACTTTATTTTTGCAGTCCTTAATAATTTCAGTTTATCTCCAACTGAAAGAACTTGGTTTTCTTTTACAAATCAAACTTACAGAGTTGTGGTATGAAAATGTCTTCGGTAAAATCTCTACCTTAGAAATTTAGTAGCCAAGTCTCTTGAACTCCAAATTATATTTATTCTTGAAAAAGATCTGATTCTTTCTGAAAAATGACTATACTCTCTTGAACTTTTATTATTTTTCTCAGAAGTCCTGTCCAACTGGGACAAAGCTACTCCTTTCCAATCTCCCAACAAAAATCAACTTTCATAGGAAACGTCAAAACACTAAAATTTCTAGAACAATCTACTTTGAGAGAATGTAATATTAGGAAGGGACATAAACCCCTTCCCATATACTGAAGCTTTACCTTGTCTTAGCCTTGCTATGTGCAATTTAGGCATTAAGCTGGCATGGGAAAACAATCTTAAGTCTCTACTGACAGCTGCCTCATTCGTGTGGACAAAGTTTTACACATACATTTATAGAACATTTTAATGTGGTGGACAAAGGTGGATATTTTAGTCATCAGGATGGGAGTAGCCCACTCATCCTCACACATTTTTTTTTTTTTTTTTTTTTTTTTTTGTGAATTGTGTGTAGGAGAATTCCCTATGTGAATTCCCAATCGCTGTTTCCATGATGTCAAAGCAATTGTTTATTTCCCCAGACAACTCAACTGGTTCAGTGTTTATTACACAAATTAATACCATCCCTCAGTGTTCTTTTGATCCAGGTCAGTGATTTTGCATGTTATTAAACACTGTTGGCAGAGGACCCTACATACTTTTTGAGATGTGTAATCTTCTTCAGCACTATAAACTGAGTGTGTTGCTTTTTCTATGGTGAGATCTGCATTATGTTACAAACAGTAAAATCAACCTTTCAAAAATTAAACCAAGTAATTAAATTAATTACTATTATTCTTTGCATCATAGTTAATACTTTTTCAGTTTTGTCATATTAAAATTATTTTTCGGCTGGTATTTTGAGAGCTTTACTGAAGATAATAGAGTCTTAGGTGCTATAGACTATGAAAGAAGCAACGTTTAATGGCTTCTTATCACAAAAATTCTGATATCAGTATTAACTTACCTTTTAATCAGATATGTCATCAGCAATTGTTAGAGCAACTAGCTGTAATAACCGCAAAGTATTATCCATTGATAAATAATGCATACATTGGGAAGACTTGGAATTTTGGGTATTTATAAGAAATTGATTCTTTCAATCTCTTTTTCCCCCACTTGAAAAAGAAAAAAAAAATCAATAAAGAAGTCTAAGAAACATTTGTTTTTATATTGTAGGAACCAGACATTACAGAAACAAGAAAGACACATATTTTTTGTACAAAGCAGTAATCTTTTATAGACACTGAAGTGCTTAAACTTTAAAAATAAAAAAATTCTGGACAGTGACTTAGTCATGTTTTCTTAGCAACTATTTCAGGTTGAAATATAAGCAAGGATACATTTCTAGCACATTGGTTGATGAAATAAATCATACATACATAATTTCAATTTAAAGTGCAATGCATTGCTCAGGTAATTTTTGCTGGCTGAAAGTGAGGTTGCCAGACCTAAGCTGCAAAAGTCTGGTTTAGTAATCTTGCATGAAAGTGAAACATTTAGAATTTTATGAACATACTACATGTTGTTTCACAAAATGACTGCCATGGGAAAATCTTCCTTTTTGTAAAAATGTTGACATTTGGGATAATGGTCTATCACAAACCATTAATGGGTAGGTGGCAAATTAACCCACTATTCCTAGCATGCTCCCTACTGCTGTAATTTATTTTTGCCTCTTTCTGGACACATAAACACATATCTAACTCCCTGGGCTACAATCATTATTTTTATCTTAAACAGACAAAACCAAAATCTATAATGCTATATTTGAGCAAAGCCATTCTTGTAAGTGAAGGAGGTAGTAGAAGTTGGCTCTTCAGCACATCAGCTTTCTATCAAGTTTTTATCATCAATAGTATAAAAATATACCAAAACTGTTAAAGGGGTAATTAAAATCAGTGTCACAGGGCTGGGGACAAGAATCAGTTCATTTATAGGTGCACAAAAATGAACTCATTTTACTAATACTACTCTGTACAGGAACAATATTACCTTTCTAGGCACTAAACCAAGTTCAAATTAGAAAAATTGGATTTCTACACTCAGAAATATGTATTTTCTAAGTATCTAGATCATAGCAGACTTCTACTCAGTGCTTTTTTTCTTAAAAAAAAAAAAAAGGTGCCGGAACTCACACATGTCATACAACCTGCCTTGCCTACCCTACAAGGTTCCATCCCAAAAAGGTGCCGGAACTCCGTTCTGGGCGTTCTACTTATTAAAGCACTTACACTATAACTGCTTGGATTCAGCATACTAGCTAGGTTGGTTAAAGTAGTAGCTTAGGAAAACAAATGTTTAAAATCAAGACAAGATTAACAGACGTTGGTTTGGGATAAATTCCATCTTGAGATTTAAACAAAATGTGTTCTGGTTTATAGCATGAATGGAAATGCTTCTGCTCAGTTCATAGATAGTATAGTCAGGAAGACAAATGGGACTTAAAAAGAAACCTTCTCCATGTATTGTAAAATAATGTAATATGCTGACAGCTCTGATTAGAAAATAGGCATTGATTAAATTCCATACCAATTGGAAGCCTCTTTTTTACTATAAGTTTTATTTATATTTGCTGTAAAAGAAGTTAGAAGTCATTCTTTTCTTAGGTATTTTTATTTCTATGTTTTTCCACTTCCACTTATTTGAAATAAGAACTCTCTTAAGGCCAACTTAGATAAAAAAATAAATAAATAACAGTAAGCAACATTTTAAATCATTGGGCAAAATAAATGATTTTTGCAAAGAGAGCTTTGCTATTCATTCTGGTAACTCAAGGACATGTTAAAATACAGTTCATATTTTATAATAATAATAATAATAATAATAATAATAATAATAATAATAATAATAATAATAATAATAATAAAGTTTGAAGGGACCTTGGAGGTCATCGAGTCCAACCCCCTGCTCAGGCAGGAACCCTATACCATTTCAGACAAATAGCTTTCCAGTCTCTTCTTAAAAACTTCCAGTGTTGGAGCATTCACCATTTCTGGAGGCAGGTTGTTCCATTGGTTAATTGTTCTAACTGTCAGGAAGTTTCTCCTTAGTTCCAGGTTGCTTCTCTCCTTGATTAGTTTCCACCCGTTGCTTCTTGTCCTGCCTTCAGGTGCTTTGGAAAATAGCTTGATTCCCTCTTCTTTGTGGCAGCCCCTGAGATACTGGAACACTGCTATCATGGCCCCCGTCATCCTTCTCTTCATTAAACTAGACATACCCAATTCCAGCAACCGTTCCTTTTATGTTTTAGCCTCCAGTCCCCTAATCATCTTTGTTGCTCTTCTCTGTACTCTTTCTAGAGTCTCAGCATCTTTTTTACATCGTGGTATATTGCTTTGATTCCCTTTGTGTAGCACAGATGAAACTATGCAGTTTTTGTACCTGCAAAATTACTATTTACAAAAATATATTTTGTTTACTTGCTGAAAGTTTTTCAGCCAAACTTATTAAACAATAAGGTCAGAAGTCCTGTGCAGTTAACATAAAATATGCATGGATTGTTGTCTTTTCTCCCATGGCAATAGTGTGCCAAATCATTGACATTTGCCAAACCTACCATATGTCTATCTCTTGATATTTCCACTGAATAATCTAGTTCTTTGTGCTCTTAACAGAAGTAGGCTTCAGAAGTAAGATACAATGATTAGGGCACAATCAGAGAAGTTGCCTATTCCTTGAAAGAAAGAAACTGGGAAATAAAAATTTTGCTAAGTTTTTGTTATATATGTCCCAGGATGACAATTTGCAGCCACCCTGTGAAAAATATTCTTTTTTAAAGAGCATATTTAAGTATAAGCCCGAAGAAAAATACAAGTTACCAATAGAAGTGAATGTATGTTTCTCAGGATTGAAAAATTGAGTCCATGGTGCTCTCGGAGTTTGATTGTTTTCATGCAAATGTTTCATTACCTGGATAGACAACATCTACAGTCGTAGAAAGTAATAGGGTTTGCTCTCTGTTTACAAAGTGGGATGTCTGCATTAAAAACAACGAAGCTCAAAGAACACCAAAGACTCCACACAAATAAGTATCCATTCTGGTCCAGAGAAATTAAAATATTACTATTAGGTTTCCGGATTGAATTAGGGATTACCCAAAATTAAACCCAAATAGCTCTGAAGAATTAAAAATAGATTTTAGATTTTAGATCTGATAAAGAATAAACACTTCTAATTTGGGAGCAATTTGCATAAGGTTCTCATCCATTAAATTGTCAGTTTCCATCTTGTATATCAACTAAGAATTAAATATCTCTCTGAACTCAGTTTTTATGTTGTCCTGAAGATATCTGGGATTAATTCAACATGCATTTATGTTCTCACTTGTATACCTTTGACTGGATTGTAGCCATAAGATATTTGCAATTACAGTAAGTGACAAATATATAATAGAATGTCCTTTGTGGCAAATAAAGGGTTGAGAGACTTGTGAAGGTCAAATGAGAAACAATCTATCATCACATCAGTACTGGAGATAATCATTTGCCATTATGTTGTCAATAAATAAACCAGAGCTGCAAAATATAGCCTTCAAAGTCTGAGGTTACCTACATGATACAAAACATTCACTCATTTAAAAATGTCATTATTATTGTGAAATTTGAGTGGTTTTGTATAAGATTGTAAAGGCACTAAAAGTCTTTGGGATAAAGCTTCACTTTGAATGGCATGTTTACTGAAATTATGCAAAAGCTTCTCAGGGTTTATTGTGGCCTGCCACCCACAGATTTTGTTCCATCAGCTTTCGGAGGAAATTGAGATGAAAGTATGAATTGGAAGCATTCAGCATTTTAAATAAATAAATGAATGAATGCTAATTTTGTTCCTTCTTGTTATTGCTGTTGTTTGTATGTTGTAATCTTTCTCTTTCTCTTTTCAAGACAGAATTTCATATCCAATCGAGACCTAATATTCAGCCTCCTTCACCAGGAACTTTTTTTTAGGGCAACTCCACATAGCAGTCTAAGCTACTTGCTTCTTATGATACTTCTGTGTTCTTCTTAAGCAAATTTCTGAAAAGTAGGCCTGGATTGCAGGGATGGGCAAGTGGACAAGATGTCCTTCGAGATCTAACTGGTCATTTTGCTGCTTCTTGTCCTTCCCTATGTTGTTGAATGAACCAGTCCATCAGTGCTTGCCTTTCTTTTAGGAATTGTTACCCCCTCCCATATTGTCTCTATGTTTTTCTGTTACTTTCTCATCTGCCTTCACCCCCCTCTTCCCAGATTATAGTCTTGGATACTAATGCAGACCTTTTCTACTTTTTTTTCTTTTTTCCTCTTATTATACCAGCATAGCTCTAAGCAATAGGAAACAGGATGTTCTTTAGTTTCTAGGTCCCATACAATTCTATGGAAATTTATAGCAAGGGATAAGTAATATATTCAGGTTTGCAGAAACAAAGAGGTGTCCCTACATGATAACTTAAAGACATTTAAAACTATAAAGAAAAGGCAAGCATGCAGTATAGCGGGTAGGTGGCAGTAAGGCAAAGAAAGCATGTTTAACCAGCCTTGGCAGAAATTGAAAGGGGACCTACTAGGAAATGTCAGAGCTGAATGGAGAATATGTTTGTTGAACTGAGTATAATTGATCAACCTGAATCAATCAATCAATTAAGAAGAAATAGTAGCACAGGGTTGAACTTCAGGGTCTTTAATTATTATTAAACAATGATTACAATTTGTTTATAAAAATTTTAGATGAAAGACTGAAAATAATTTTACTAGAATGTATGCATGAGGATCAATGTGGGTTTTTACCTAAGAGATAGTTGAAAAATAATTTTAGAATTGTGTTGGATACTTTGGATCATTTGGAACTACATAATGAAACCAAGTTGCATTGATCGTTTTTAGATGCATTGAGGGCTTTTGATAATTAAACTAGACATTCTTGTTTAAGGTTTTGGAAGATAGCAATTTTGGGAGAATTTTATAAAATGGGTAAAATGGTATTATTTGTACAGATGGCACATACAACCATTAATAGAAATTTAACCAAAATCTATGAGATATGAAAAGGAAGAAACAAAGTTGCATAATGTCCCCTTTTTGTTCATTTAGTCTTGAAATAGATGAGAGAATCTCACCAGATAAACTTTCTAAAACATATAAAGGAGGAAAATGTGAAAAACATGAAGACATTTTTTGTCATGTTTGGTGGATGTGTGAAAAACCTGGAAATTTTGAATATGACTATTACATTAATTGAGAAGATTTTAAAGTCCAAAGTATAATTGAATCCAGAGGTTTTTCTTTTGGAACTAATCACCAGGCAACTAGAAATAAATTGGAACATGGAACTTTGTTTTTATATATCATGTCTGCAGCAAACATACACATTCAAAAATGGAAAGGTTCAACACCACCCACAATAGATGAATGGTTGCAGAATATGAGGAAACTTGCAGAGATAGCTAAATTGACTTTCTTGATTGTATCTACATTGAAAGCCCCTTATAGACTCTTTGTATGGGACAGAAAAAATACACTTATTTTACTTACTTACTTACTTACTTACTTACTTACTTACTTACTTACTTACTTCATTTGCTGCTCATCGCAGCCACAAGGTGACTTATGAGTTGTAGTTTCAATGATTAGGAAAAAAAATAGAAAGAAGTTAGCTTTCTTCTGTAATCATAGAATATGATTATATGAGACAACTTTGCAATCAACTTGTATTGGTTCCAAAGGAAATTGGAAGCTTCAATTTTTTATCCCTTCTTTCTGTACCTTTCTTTTTTCTTTTCTCTCTTTCTTTTCTTTACTTTTTATTAGTTTATGAAGGTTCCTTGATGCTCTCTCAACTTAGTTGTTTTCTTGCAGACTTTTCATTATCCAAAATTAGTTAACATCAGCATTGATGATGTTACCTAGCTTGGGTAATGAAATCTTGAGACTTCCAGCTTGACATTGCATTGCCACGGATGCAGCAAGGTAGGCTCTGTCTTTCACGCCTGAATTTGCTCCACTGGGGGACCCTGGAAAGGATTGAAAGTCGTCCCATAGAGGTGACGAGCAAGGAGAGGACCCCAGTTTGATTGCGGGAGGGCAGAGGCCCTTACGCTTGATCCAGAGAAGCCCTCCAAACTGGCGGGGGAAGGACAAAGCTGCTGACAGCCAAAGTCAAAAGCATCACCAAGCAACTTTCAAGCAATGTGGATGAAACTGAGTGAGACCTGATCCTCTCTTTAAGATTCTAAGTTTTATTTCCTGAAAAAGCTGCCCGAAGCATTTTCCCTCCTGGGAGGAGAGAGGGAAGGGAATTTTTACCCCACCCTCTAAGAAAAGCAGTGACTATATCTACCCAGGGAAACAGAGCAACCATAAGATTAATTTTAATTTAATTGGATATATATTCTTTTGAAACTTGGGGACTAAAAGTGTTCTTTTAAGACATGAAAAATCACCATATAAGTTTTGGACTTAAAAAGCTATAAAAAGTGTTGGTGACATCTTGTGGTGAATTATGGTATTACAATTTGTTATTGCCTAAAAGAAACCTGGCTTGAAGCCCAGACTTCAGATAAAATTTGTTTGACCTTGATAGCTACTAACTTTGAAAAACTCAGCTGCAAAGAAGGGATTTCTGGGTGGCTTATCTGTGTGGCAGGGATGATGTACTGTTTTGGAAGCTGGTCTGCCTGAACTATGAATGTAACCTTTTACTGACTCTCAGAGCCATGCCTGGGGAACTGCTTTCCTATTTCCCTGAATGAGAAGCATATATTATTACATGAGATGATGTAACACCTAGGATTATAAGCTCTTACTTGATAAACAATTTCTATTATAAAGACCATCTATAAAACCACCTATAAAATGTGAAACAGATGTTCCATACCCAGCTACAAAGGACACAAATTATTTCTAATGTTTGATTCTAAAGTCTTCAACTTAACATATTATTAAAAAAATATGGATGAAGATCAGGAAAAAATCCTTTCTATGTTGTAATCAATACATGAAACTATCCTTTCAGCTTGTGATAAAATAAGAAGCAACACAAAGGAACAATGTTTTAGCTTAAATATACAAACCCAGATCTTGATTATAAGCAAAAAAGTATCAATGCAGAAAACAAAAGGAAAATTGGAACAACTAAACACTAAGACAGAGGACCCAACTGACCAAAAGACCAGCCAACTGAAAAATCAGAAAATGGAGTGACAACATTGAAAATGGAAAAGACTTTTCACAAATCAAGAAATCAGAATATATTTGAAGAAAAGGAAGAAGAACAGATTGAACGGAAGATAAAATTATCAGGACAATTGTTGGAAATTGGAGTAACAGGGAGGTGGTTTAATGAATACCAATGGGCTTATTCCTCCAAAAAAACTTCAACTAAATGGTCTTTCTTATTCCAAATAATATATATAAAAATAGAGGGAGAACTATCTGATGATTCAAAGGCATTGAGATGGAAGGTTAGCTGGCAAAGGAAGAAAGCCAGAGTAAGTCTGAAGAAAATAATGGTGTTGACTTATTAGAGGGAATATTATATTACCAATTAGATGGTTGAATCTGGTGGAAAATAGATAACTTTTAGAAAATAGAGTAACATTATAATTAAACAGATAAGATGTGCAACTAGAATATTAGACTTTGGTATGAAAAGGGAAAAAGGGAGAAGTTGAGATAAGGGAAACGTTTGGTCACCTAAACATAAAATACCTGGAAATCATAAATGATACTGTTACTTTGAATATTGATGGGAAATTAAAGCCTGAAAAAAAAAAATCAATAACAGGACATTGATTGTATACAAGGATTAAGTGCAAACACAATTAAGATATGTATAAGCTAAACATTATTGATAACCGTAACAAAGATGTTTTTATTTAGTTGATAATAATAAGAATTGTACTACCCTAATATGAGATAACAGATATTAATGGGAAAAGAGAAGAAATATCTGATATTGCAATATGAGATTTATACTAAAGATTTATGTACACTATTGAACTATTGATTAACACAGTCATCATGTTGCTTTTTAAATATCCAATTGTAAAATGAGAAAATCAATAAAATATTATTTAAAAAAATATTTAAAAAAAACCCCTCAGAGAACACCAAGTTCCTCATTTCAACCCTGAGCTACAACTATTCTCTTTTATTGGTTATACGTTCATATTCATTTTTATGTTCTCTTTAACACTTTTTATAACATTTATATACAAAAGATAGGAATAGGTGGCTCACCTATTTTATAACATTTATATACAAAAGATAGGAATAGGTGGCTCACTTCTCAAAACACAATCAATACTGGAAAACATGGGCCGTATTTGCAATACTGGCTGAGGGTGTGAGTGGGGTGATGTTATCTGTTCTTGTACTCAAAAAGCACTTGTCTAGCTTGTACTGATGGCCCAAGTAAGACTTGTCTGCATTACTTATTTATTTCCTTAATAATATCATACCATTTAGGTGTTGGTGACACATAGCTATTTCCTAGTAATGTGCATAGAATTTTTTAACACACTATAATTACTGGATAATGTGCAGTGTTTACAGATGTAATATACAGCACGTGAACTTAGAGATGTAAAATCACTGGAATTTTTTTTGTTTGTTTGTTTTTCAAGGAAAGTGATGATGAAAAGCAAGAATGTCAAACCAAGAACAAGGTTTAAAAAACAAAGTGACTTAAAGTACATTAAAACTCACTTAATGATTGTCTTGCTTAGCAATAGAAATTTTAGGCTCAATTGTGGTCATAAATTGAGGACTACCTGTAATTGTTTTCCTTTGCCTTTTATTGGGGTTTATGTAATTATTGTAGAGATGTACACATATCAACTCTACAAGGAGGGTGGCCAACCAATGTTGTTACAACCTCTTCCTTCTATAAATTTACATTCTGAATATCTCAATAGGTAATGTTACAATTATAGTTACTTATCTAAATAAGCATAGAGTTAAGTGTATCTCATTTCTCAGTCTTCAGTTTTCAAATTGTATTGTTATGGCTATGACTTACAATGTCTCTAGTTTGGATTTCATTCCTTAGCATTTACTCAATGAGTACCTTAGGTCAGCTAGCTACACTTAATCTCATTTCTTGCATTTGTAATATAGGATTACAAAGTAGTAACACTGACTAATCTATAAGATACTGATAAATATTGCCAATTAGTCAAACCTGAATTGCACTTTGTTAGCAGCACTGCAACAGAAATTACTTTCCCTTCTGTCTAATATATCTTGCTGTTTCTAATATTTCTGTATAACAACATTCCAATTATTCAAAAGCACTTGCTTTTTATCTTGTAGATTCTTCACCCTTAATTTCCCTTCTTTGCATTTTTGTAAGCAAACTTTGATATCTCCTGTATTCTCTCTCATACAATTGCACACACACTCCCTATCTTTCAAAATAAATATTCAAGGAAAAGCTTTGCTTTATATTAAAAATTGTCTTAAATACAATCAAATTCTCTCAGTATGTAACAGATAATGTTTTAAAAACAAATAAGCATCCTTCACACAGACATAGGAATTAATAATAATAATAATAATAATAATAATAATAATAATAATAATGATAAAGTTGGAAGGGATCTTGGAGGTCATCTAGTCCAACCCCCTGCTCAGGCAGGAAACCCTATACCATTTCAGACAAATGGCTGTCCAGTTAAAATATTCTTTTCCTTTAGAAGGAAAATATATGAATTTATGGACTGAAATTACAACTTCATTAGCAAACCAGGATCTGTAACAAGTGCTTTTTACCAGTTTTCCTAAGGCCAATTACATCTGCCCATAATTATCTGCCCATAATGTCAGTTCTGCTAGTGCAGTTGCAGATTTAATCTTTCCTTGCCAGTGCTCCCTACTGAATCTAACACTAGACTCTGCTGTATTTCAGGGTGCTCAGAACTTCACTGCTATATTTTGTATACTTTGACTGAATAACTAGCTAGAAATTAACTATTTTGTGTGAAGAAAGTGAAAAAAACTGCTTCTATCAAGAAACAGACCAAAAAAGCTTCCCATGTGACCATTAGTTCTATATAGTTTGTTAAAATCTATGATTGTAGACCAAATGTGATGTGAGGGTGATCTGACATCAGTCATCTCATTGGTCACCAGGTTCATTTGATTATCTGAGTGTCTTAATGGGTGTTCTGTCCCTCCTTCAGTGCTCCTTGTATATTTTTCCCAACTTTGTGTGCTCAGTGGAGCTAGCTTTTGCTTGGGTTTCTGATAATGAAAGCATTCAATTCTAAGCTAAGCTTAAATTAGATACTGTACATTTTCCAGAAGACCAAGTATCTAAAACATTGCTATAACAAAGTCTGCAGTTAGTAGGGAAAGAGGGAGGAAGAAGTACAGTGATATTATATACATTACAACTTTGTGCTATTGGCATAAGGGACAAAAGGATGCTATCATGTAATCATGATTTGTATGATGTCATGGCATGAACAATGTTATTTTGATGACATAATAAATTCTACTGGTCACCTATCCCTACAGTAAAGTTTTAATTTCCAAAATTTCTCTGTTTCCTTCAGCTCAAAGTTTTAATGAGCAAGTCTGTTTCATAGTCACCAGTGATATATTTTCACCAGTCAGAACAAGCGGGGCATCTTTTACAGCAAAATATTATTTAACCATTTGCAGATGCAATATGTATTGGAATAGTATGAATGCAATTCATGTGATGGTTGTTTTGTTGCTTCAGTAAATCAAACTATAGATTTTTCCAAGATTGAACAGAGTCATTTTAAGCAATCTTTAATTGGTTTATGAGTTGAAATTTCTCCCATAACAGAAGATTTCTTTTAAAAATGCTGACCACATTACAGCCCCAATTCCCAGTCCAATTAAGTTGAAGCAGAAATACTCTGATCTAAAATAATTTATGACTTGATCCATTGAGCCATTTCATTGACCCAGAGGCTCACAGGTTCATGTATAAAGTCCCAGTGCTATAGGGACATTGGATTATTTTCAGTGTAATCATGTTGTAAAATAGGTTTCCTTTAATTATAGACTGGACAAACTAAAGTGCTGAAACAGAAACTACCACTTAAATCCTATTAAAAATGCTCAGTTAACTCACAGTTTTAGAAGTTACATTATAACTGGGAGAGGAAAGAAGTACGGTAGGCCTTGAATATGATTCAGCAAAGCTAAGACCAAAAATTGAAGGTGCCCACAGGTCACTAAAGTTTGTATACCCTGTATTAAATGCACAGGAGGGGAAAAAAAACTATTTGTCTACTCTGTAAATTTTATCTCTTTGGGAGACTAATTATTCTAAGTTCAGGGTTTCCCACATCAAATAAGAAAGATTGCAACTAAAGCTGGCCTGACCACACAAAGTAAGCTCAAAGAGCCACGTTGTCTTACCTATCTCCATAGATATAGTTCTTGAATTTTTCTTCCTGCAAGGAGCTTCTAAACACTTAAAGTTCATGAACATGATTTTCCCAGAAGTACAGCTGCAACATAGACATCAGCATAATGATACCAATTTTAATGTTATCTGTTGATGATAATGGTGATAGTATCAGTTTTACAACATGAGGAAAAAAATAAAGCTATTTGTGAGTTCTTGATATATGTCTTTTCTATTATTTTTACCCAAATAATGAATGATTTCATTTATAAAATGTTTTTCAGTTTTTTCATGCATTTATGCTTCCAGAAGACCAGCAGGCTTGGACAAGCAGCCTGTGGTATGCAGTATAAAGCAGATAACAAGAGTGAATGCATTGTGCCCCAATGAGAAAGCATTCCAATATCCAATTTATGGCACAAGTGATAATTGGAATGCACTTAATACTACCTTTTTACGTATTATTATTCTATACCAGAATATTCTCTATGATAGTCATACTTTATTGTAGATTACAAATATTTATATTACAATATACAAGCCTTCATTCTCTAGACCAGGGGTAGGCAACCTTGGCTCTTTTATGACTCGTGGACTCCAACTCCCAGAATTCCTGAGCTAGCCATGCTGGCTCAGAAATTCTGGGAGTTGAAGTCCATGAGTCATAAAAGAACCAAGGTTGCCTACCCCTGCTCTAGACAATTCATTTGTATATGTGTTTTGCAAATACAAAGAAAAAAAATCTTCATAACACCAGCCCGGGGGGGGGGGGGATCATTTGAATAACTCATTCAAATTCCAAAACTATTAAGTTGTTCATATTTTAAATAAAGTCAAGTTCTGGAATATAAATTTATATATAACATGATACTTCCATTATATTCTTGTTCTGTCATTGTTCAATACGTGTTTACTCAAAGATAACGCTATTGATTTTAATAGACCTTTTTGCTATATCTTTCCATAGAGAGTTACAGTTTCTGTATTGAGGACACTGCATTTGATAGTCGCAATACAAAATCACCTCCTCCACCTTATTTATTTAAATGTAAAATTTTAAATTAGGATTAACAGCAATAATTACACTCTGGTTAATGAAAAACACTCTTCCTCATAGACCTTCCCAATTTCTGCCATTACTGTTCCACAGCAAAAGCCTATTCAATTTCTAAAAGCATGGCTGGCTAATGGTACTAGTTAAAAGCAAATGAACAATTTCAAAGCAGTCAAACATTGTCAGGCAGCCCACTGAAAATAAGCAAGTCCTTTCACATTACTGAAATTTGCATGGAATTAAAGGCACATTGTATCATAGCAGACTATAGTATAAATAAAATATTCCTCTTGTTCATAGACTGGGGTATCTATTCTGCAATCTACATACTGTATACTACTAAAACTCTGATTCCTGTACCCTTTAACTGGCAAAACATTTTGAACAAAGGTGCCTCAAATGGGCTAACTTATAAAATAAGTCAAAAATTCAGGACCTATGATTCCCATGAAATTAAAATTTGGTGAATTTTATAAAACATTTCACGACATAAAATTACCATAAAACAGTTTATGACCTAATATAAAATGTCATAAAACATTTCTTGTGCTAATGTTTAACTGTGCTATACAGTTCAATATGAGCTATTTTCAAGGCAAATACATCTCTAACTGTACCCCAAATTTTCCAGGAAGGCAGTACCTTAGAAGATCTGTGATTGTTGAAAGCATTGAGGAATTTGGTAAGGAAATATCTCTAAAAGGTAAACCCAAGAGGTCATGGGTTGCCTAGTCCTTTATAAGCCTGGAAAAATTGTTGAACTAGAGATATGCACTTCAGATATTCAGAATAGTACAAGCTTTTCTGTTGATACTTTGAGTCCTTCTATATTCTGTTGCATGTAAATCCTTTATGCAATGTAATTTCTATGCAACATGCAAGTCCTGTATTTCATTTTGCATCATTTCCAGGTTGAATAAAGGAATAGAGAAAGCATGGTGATGTGATATGATGTGATGTGATAGGACAGGGAGGAAAGGAAAGGAAAAGCTATAAAGAAGCAGTTCTGATCTTCTGAACATCAGTTACAAGCATATTTATATTTTATTTGCTCTCTCTTTTTATCTCTCATTACAATTTAATTTCCTTCAATAATCAATAATCCTATAAATTACTGTACAAGTACTTTTTTTCTGCAAAAAGTCCATAAAGAATTTCCAGTCATGAACAAATGCAGTTATTGTTTTTCTCTAATAAAACATGAAAATTTTGCCATCTCTTCTAATTCTGTCATCTTCATCATCCATTCCTCTGTTGTGTATATTTCAGACATTTTCCATTTTGAGCACATAATAATCTTGCAGCAGTCCCATCTTATCTTGCCTGCACTATTCAAGCAGTGGGCTCACTTTGCCTTCTCTGTTCTAATATGTCCAAAATAGTCAGGGATCTTACTTATTCTTTTCTTACATTTCTAGGAGTACACATTTTCATGTAACAGAGGAATAACATTTTTGTCTAATATGTATATAGTAAATATGTATATATGTAAATGTTTATATATTGCATAAATATATGTTGGATTATAAAGTACTTTGGAATTCTTTCGTGGGCTGACCTTTGTTCTTGACATTGTTCTTTTTCATAGGTAGAAAATACAACCCACCTACCTATGAAAAAGAACAATGTGTTACATTTCTATCAATGAAATTGATAGCAATTATATGATAGCAATCTAATTACTGGGGCCAAATGATACAAAATGTAGAACCACAGATATATAGAATTGAAAGGGCCACTTGGAGCATAGAATCCAACCACCAGCTCAGTACAGAAATTCAAATTAAAAAACCCCTGATAGATTCTTGAACACATCCAGTAAAAAGAAGCTTTCTGGAGAACTAATTTCATTGTCACACTGCTCCTCTCTGTAAGGGAGTTGATTCCAACATTTCATTAAAATCTTCCTTCTTGCAACTTAAATCCATTATCCTTATCCTGCAACCAGATAAAATAGAGAAACATCTTGGCTTTCTTTGCATACTTTCAGAAGAGTGTATCATATCCTCCTTCAATATTCATTTCTCAAGGTTAAACTTTTCTAGCTCACCAGTCTCTCTTCACAGGACAAATTATTCCATTGATTATCAGTCAAGTTGTCTTGATCCATTTCAGCTCAACTCAAGTATTTGACAGTGAGACCTATGCAACTTTTATGACATGAAGCCAAATGTACCACAAATAGACATAGCCTTTAACCTTTATGCCCTCCTTTACAATTTTAAGCATGAAAGAACCCTCCAGGGCATCTACAGGCTATGTCTATTCTCTTGCTATCTTACTGACAGCTAGTTGCTCAGCCTTGGGAAAGATTCAGTATGGTGTACTGGTCACCTGCGTGTAAAATACATTTTTGTTTTGTTTTGTTTTGTTACGTGTTTTGGAGAGTTTCATTTTTCACCTGCTCTATCTCAAGCAACTGGAACTGATTGGTTTTATATTGGGTGACAGATAAAAAAATAACTGAAATAATAACAAGCAATGTGAGCAAGGCAGAAAGGAAACTGAGTTACTACAGAATATTTGGAAGTTCCCCTAAGGCCTAAGCCTAAAGAAGTCATATGACTTGCCAGCAGAAAATCTTTGTAGTATTGTGAGGGAAAATGCCCATATAATATCATATAGTATCTCCCTACCTACCGAAGAAAAGACCACAACCTGGTTTATGCTATTTTTCTCCTGTCTCCAAAAGCAACAGGTGGCTAGGACTGGTCAGTGCCTATGCTTTTCCTTATGCCAAGTACAGGTTAACTTATGTGACAACCCTCCACAGATGTTTGAAAAGGCTGCACATTTATGTCATGAGCCTCAAGGGTAAGAGACTCAGGAGAATATGCCTTAACATTTAAATCTGTGGCCAGCAGGTGGTGACAGTATGTTTATTTTTAGATACAATTGTGAATAGCATAATTATAGACAAAAAAGGAAGAGAGAGAGAGAACAAGAGCACATAAGAAGGGGTCTTTGAGGTTAACTGAATCTAGAAGCTCTTGTGGTTGCAGGATTTCTCACTGATCTAGTAAAGAAATATCTTCATAATTTATGTTATACCTGAATATCTGGAAAGTCTCTCTACTACAGCACTTTTTGTTGCCAAATAGTCCCACAGAATAGGGCTGCTTGGTTGAAAACAATAGAGGATACCAAAGAATTAGATCAGATTTTGAAACACTGTGCATCAAATGTAAGAACTTTTTAAGCTAAATGCAAATTTTAGCTGGTACCTTTACAAGGCTGTAAATCTTGCCATTTTAGGACTCTAGAATATGATATGCTCATTATTTAAATATATGAAATGTAAAGCTGGTTTTCTGATTGCTCATTTTTCTTACTAAAGAACTGGGATTTTTAAAAATAAAGGCAATGCATTTTTATTTCTGATTTAGAGGGTATTTTTTCTTCTCTCACAAAGCTGTCAGGGACTATTGTGGATATTTTGCCTAGGCCCTTGAGCTATCAATCATTTAATTCACAAGATAGATTTTATTCCTAGGAAATCTGATTACATGCTGGATTGATGCTTCTTTAAACTAAATTTGACTAAATAAAAAGAACAGGACTTCACCATGGTGCCATGTTTGCTTTAGAAAAAGTAAAGATGATTAGAATTGGCTTTTGTAAATAACACAAAAATAGGACATTGGCTTTTCTACTTTTGTTATTAACATGGAAGTTGGCAGAAAGAAAATCATAGCTTTCTTATTTTCAAGTCCCTGTTCCAGCAGAGGGTTAGGGTTAGGATTAAATACAATGTGTGAATAGATAATGCATCCTGTTTTTCTTCAGTGCACAAAATCAATGCAATAAATCAAAGAAGCTAACTCTGAGGAAAGGGGTGTTTGAATTAATTTATTTGTCAGTAAAATCTGAGGATATTCAGAAATGTTCTGTTTAGATTAAGCTGCCACAGACACCTTAATAAACTTTCTATGCTTTTTCTTCTTTCAATTATTGGTGAATTGGCTGTTTTGATGATGTTATTTTGACCTAGCTCTCCCATATCGTATCAGATCATTTAGGATGACCTGATGTTATGTGGTATCATCTGTGGGAAGTGTCCTTTTTCCTTCTACACTACTACAATTTGCTGAGCTTCATAAAACTTGTCCCTTACTTTGTTGTAACTTAATTTTTAGATCAATACTATAACATTCTCTATTTTTCAGGCAGTAACTCATGTAGCATAATCTGGATTTTATGTGTATTTAAACAACAATAAAACAAGTGTATATTATATGTCTAATCAATGTAGTACTATATCTCTTAACATGGATAATGGAAATAAAACATTTTTAAATTGGTCTGCTTCTGGCTTTTAAACAGCAATTTATATTCAGTTTTCCTTATTTTTATTTGTTGAATAAATACATTAAAGGCATTAATACATAGTACAAATATCAGGCATCAAGCATCTGACACGCAGAAATAAATTTAACGAGAGACTCAATTTGCAAGTTTTACTTTTAGTTCTCTTTTCCTCTTTTCTCAATTTTTGCTAAGCATGATAATGCCTAACAACATCCTATCATTAAGCAGAATAAAGAAACAACCTCTGACAGCAGATTATTAAAAATAGTCCAAACTTCTATATAAGAGATCTATGTGTCTCATGTCTACCCTGGGCATCTTAATCTAGTCTATTGTACAATTACAAGGTGACTTCTATATTTATTTTTGCAGCCTGACTTTTTCCACTCTGTAGAGGGACATTTCAGAGTCAAGAAATGATAATGGTGTCCTGCACAGCATATGAGCACTGATCTAATTATTCATAGAGTAATAAGGCTGAAAGGGACCTTGGAAGTCTTCTAGTGCAACCCAGGCAGGAGTCATGTTATTCCATACCAGACAAATGGTAGCCCAATCTTTTTTTGAAAAGCTCCATGGAGGAGAACCTACAACTTCAGGAAACAAGCTATTCCATTGACTAATTATTGTCACTGTCAGGAAATTTCTCCTTAGTTTCAGATTGAACTTCTATCCATTGTTTCTTTTCCTTCCCTCAGGTGCTTTGAAGAATAAATTGAGCCCCTCTTCCCTGTGATAGCCTTCAAGTATTGGCTACCACTAAGCCTTCTCTTTCTTAGGCTAAACATACCCAGTTTCCTTAGCTTAGTGGTAGTCAATACTTGAAGGGCTATCACTGGGATATGGTTTAGTTTATAGACCTCTTATCTTTCTTGGTCTTCTCTGCACTTTTTCTCAGGGCTCGGCATATTTTTTGTATCATGGTAACCAGAACTGGATGCAGTATTCCAAGTGTGGCTTTACTACTGCAATATAGAACAATTCTATCACTTCTTGTGATTTTGATGCTATTTCTCTGTTGATGCAGCCTAGGACTACATTGTTTTTTGGGAGGGTTGGAAACTGCAGCATGCTGTTGGCCCATATTTAAGCAGTGCTCTACTAGTACAACTAGATAACTTGCACAGATACTACTGATGAACCAGGTACTGTCTATTCTGTAACTGTGCATTTGGTTTTTCCTGCCTATGTGCAGGACCTTACTTTTCTTACCAATGATCTGCATCTTTGTAGGAGGAGTGCAGAGCCTGGGGGCAGAGTCAAAGGAGTAATCGCTCTAGAGTTTCTATGTTTCCACACATGGACTAATCCATCTTACATTCCATTAATTTTTATCTAGTGCTAAAATAGTGCTAACTGTTCATTGACTAGCTTCATGTGCATAGATATTATAGATCTTTTTGTACATTCATCAAGGATAATGTTAGAGCTGATTGAATAGTTTTGCATTAAACATTTTTTTTCTGCTTGTGAGTCTAGCTATTATGGTCATGTGCAAGCAAGATTAGATTATCCTTAAACAAGAACCATATCACTCCTTGTATTAGATGAATAGTAATTACAAAATATTTATTTCATTTTAAACAAAATTGCAATCGTGTAAAATGGAAAAATATAGCCTTCAGACTAAAGCTCCAACTAAAGCAAGTTGTTTTTATAGTTTTTATTTTTTTTATTATACTGAAAATAATCTTGTAGAACATGGCTACTTTAAAGTGTAAACTTCATTTGGAGCACTTCATTCACTTGTACAGATTAATATATATAATAGTATCAGCAGAGCTACTTTCCTTTTCTAAGCAGTTCGTTAAAATGTGATTTCTTTTTCCCCCAGATAATTTTTAAATAATAAATAGTAATTTGATTTTGTCCTTTCCCCATTTGTTTTCCCATGGGTATCGTTACTTCAGATATTAAATAAACTTTTAAGTTTGACTTAGAATTTCAAAACTCAAAGTTTCAAACCATCTCACGGGGGATAGTACTTCAGAGGCTCCAGCAGGAATGGGAATGTACAAATTTGGCCAGTGTAACATTTGTAAATCTTCCCCCTTTAGTATTCCAATGTTACCTCTCTGCTGCTAGCATTATAATGACATTTGGGGGTCATTAATTCTATAACACTATGAAAAACACATCAGCATATCCCCAAAAGTAAAATCACGTACAGAGAACTAGCAGGGGACAACATTTAAGATCAGCATCTCCATGGCTGTTGCCTTCACTTCTGTCCACCCCCTCTCTACCTACCTAGATAAAAGATAATTGGTTTAAATATGCTGTGTTGCTGTATGCATTTTGAGCTGGGTAAAGATTCTTACAACATCTTAAGTCTACCTATAATGTGACTATGCTTTGGCAGACTACTGATTGTAAAATTGATGCCATTGTAAAACTGAATTTACACTTCCCTGCTTTCTTGCTTGGGTGAGGTTGAAATGTTTGGGACTGTGTTTCGCATGGATAAGATTGGGAAATTTTAAAAGGCAATACTATCTTAAAGAGGTTTAAGGCATTCATTGCAACCTTAAAAATCCCAACCTTTGTCTAGTCTTATCTTGGGAAAACCAAAGGGAAAATTGGGTACCAAGCATTTAACAAACCTGACAAATTTTTGAGGTGCATACATTTGAAGTTCACACATTTACAGTTCCTAAATTGGTTGAGATTTGATTCTCAATCCAACCTAGAATTTTTACCCATTGCTCAGTGCCTCCATGTCCTTTCAGAGACATTATATTCAGACTGAAAGAACAGAGTAGGATTTTATGAAATAAAATGGATGTGACCTCTATCTGATAATGAAAGGCATAAAGTTGTATTCACATAATTCAAATAATAAAATGACGTTTTCGTTACTGTGTCATCCTGCCTGGGTAGGCTACCAAAATTTAAGGAGGAAGTTGAAATTCTTCTGAAATCTCTGTCATGAATCTGTTAACTTCTCCATATATAGAAAACCATACTTTCTCAGCTCTCTTTCAGAATACAAATGAAGCCATTACTATGTTGTATTAGGTAGTCCATCAAATGAAAAAGCTCTGCCATATCCATTTCTGCTTCATAAAATGGGCAACTGGATTTTTTATATAAAAAATCTGGCATATTTGATTAAATAGAGATAAAACAGAGTTTGTACAAAAGATCCTTGTAAATGTTTTTATATTTTCATATTTTCTCAGAAATAAGGAGGCAATGCTTTATTATCATATATACTGTACATGCTTATAGCGTGTATAAACATTTGCAGCAGTTACAAATCATGACGTAACCACATCTGGAATATTGTGGATGCTGTCCTGCAAAAAGGATACAGTGGAACTAGAGAAGGTAACTAAAATGAACAAGGGACTGGAGCAGCTTCACCACAAAGGAAAGTGGTGACATTTGGACCTTTTGAATTTATAAAGGAGGAAAACTAAAGGGGACTTGATTGAGGTATACAAAATTATTCATAATATGAATAAAAGACTAAGGGGGTAATGTTTTAAATTATGTTTGCAACTATGTTAATGCTTTTAAAATATAAGAGCAGAATAAAATATTTCATATTTTTTTAAAAAAATAAATACATTTAATAGTTAGGCAGCAATTTCAAAACATGATAACAGATGGATTCTGTTACATCACTTGTGTCAAGTAATTTCTGGGTAGCTTTTATGTTTCCCAATCTGTATTACTGTATTTTGCTTCTGATCTCCTATTCCAGCTCTTTCATTTGCTTCTGCCTGCTTTAGTGCAGATAACTTTTGGTGATCTGGAAACATTTATCATTTTATTTCACAATAGGTAGGTTATAATGCAAACTGCACATGAGTGGGCCCAGGATTCTCTGTCTCTTCTATTCCCCATCCCAAACCATGGGCAGGGTTTACAAGTGAAAGCTAAGATTTTTACCTGTGTGCTTCTTGTCTGAAAAAAAAGAGGAAAAGATATAGATAAGTATATGACTGATCCTTGATACCTCTTAATTTCACTTTTTCTTCCAAAACTACAACTGCTCCTTCACAAATTCTTAAGAGCCATTCTAGTTGTAGAGTTATTGCATTATCCCTTGTGCATTCAGATATTGTTGATACAACAAGAAATAAAATAAGTATTTTGAAATTGTTCAATCATGTCCTCTAGACAGATAGCCCACATCTGTTATCCTATATTTTTAATCCATCAAAAATAAATTGTGCAAAGATTACAAAATAACTATTTTTTCATCAGGATAATGCTCTCTTTAAAATTATTTAGGTAGTACCATTATATGGTACTGTCATTATTAGTTATACATTTTAAAAAAAATCAAAGCAGCTTTGTGATAATGCTTTTAGATGGATGGCCTCAAGCAGAAGCAATGAGAAAACCATTCATACTGCTATGTTGCTTCCCATTAATCAGTTAATCTTTGTAATGATTTAAACACATTCCTCATTAACAAAGATAGAAGAAGCAGTAGCAAAATAGGTGAGGGTTACAACTAAAAGTTAATGATATATGGATCATGAGTAAAGCACAGATAATTGCTTTTCTGGAAAACTCTCTGATACTTTATGAAATAGCACATTGAACTAAGCTGAGGGGTGGTCTTTTCAGCTAATCACCTTCCTCAAACTGATTTTTCATATTTTTCTCTCTGTCTTGTTTGGTTTTCCCATATTTCTTTCTTACTACAGAAAAACTATCCATTAAAGTAGGGTAACATTGATGTGAAAAAGTAATATAGGGAATGAGCTTTGCAATCTCTATTTCTATTCCATTGTTTCATTAGAGACGTCAACAGCTTTGCAGAAACAACTACATTTGGAGAAAGCTACATAATGAACACCTAGCTATGCAGCTTCCATCAAAGAAGCAATCAAACTGGCACAAGAGAGACATCCATAGGGCAGTGTTAGCTAATCATAAATTAGAAATGTTGGTTTTTTTCTGGTTTGCATTTGCATTGCTCTGTGTTCTGATGATATGAGCTTGGTTGATAAATGTGTTGACTAATCTATAAACACTTAATTAGCTCCTGAAGAATAATTTGAAATGTGGATTGAATGTTAGGATGTTACCTTCAATCAAAAACATATTTCCTTATTATTCTTTTCTTGATCAGATATTTTCATACAGATGGTTCTTATAACAATCTGTCAAAAAATACTTATCAAAAGCCATTTGATTTTCATTTCTTAATAAATTTGAAGGAACTAGAGCAGATAAAAAAGCAGTATGAATCATAGAAGAACTGCAAATAAATGTACAACTTCCAATTATTTATTTATTTTATTTATTAATCTAGTTTTTATAGCTGCCCTTCCCAAAGAAAGCCAGTGTACAACAATTGAATAAAAAATAAATATAAAAAGAACATATATATAAAAACATAAGATAAATAATGTGAAGCAAAAATATAAACCATAGGAAAAGAGAGGATACAAATGCTCCCCTAAACAATGGAGCCATCAAAGCATGTCGCTGGTTCCCTGGGAGCCTCAGGCCTGATAACATAACCAGGTTGTGAGACACTTCAGAAATATCAAAATGGACAGAGCTAATCTAATCTTGGGGAGGTGAAATTTTCCATAAGGCAGACACCAGAGCAAATTCCCACTTCTGGGAATCACCAAATGAAGGTTCCTAGCTGCTGCATGCCCTCTCTGACAGCTTTAATAGGGCAGGCCATGAGCTTCTCCCATCAACTTCTATCACCACTAAACTATCCCAGCTCCTTTGATGTCTGAGAGAAAGGGCCCAGAAGAGACAGCAGTAGGTACAATCTCAGCATTAGCCTCTGCAACATTTTTTTTTGTGAATAGGTAATATTGTGTACCAGTCATTTCATTATGACACATCTGATATATCACAAAATTTCAAAGGGACTTGTTAGCCCCCAAAGTTAATTCATCAGGTCTCTAATGGATTAAAACACCACCCCATCTCCCCTCCATGCACATCCTTCTCCCTTCCTCCCCATCTTTTTAACTGTAAATTGTTACTGTTATTATTAATATTTATGGTGGCAAAGTTTTATTGGCTTTATAGTTTGTAAGCCACCCAGAATTGTCTCAAGGTGAGATGAGCAGTAAATGAGTATAATTAATTAATTAAAGTTGAGCTCACATAGTAATTTATATTGGCACAGTTGATTTATTTATTTATTCATTTTAGTGCCTTTGAATCCTTGTTTACTCCTGGTAACTGCCTGAAGAAGTCCTTGCAGTTTTCTTGGCAAGATTTCAAAACTGATTTACTATTGCCTCCTTCCTAGGGCTAAGAGAGAGTCACTGGTCCAAGGTCACCCAGTGACTTTGTGTCCAAGGCAGGACTAGAACTCATGATATCCTGGTTTCTAGCCTGATGCATTAACCACTATGCCAAAATATCTCTCTATATCCGAAATAGGTATATTTTAAACAAAAAATGGGGTATTTTGAATTTGCCAAGGAGACCACTGATTTACAATGCTATTATGCCAACAGATTTTTTTTAAAAAATGAGCTAAAGTTTCCATCAATCTCTTTTATGTCACCATTTCTGTATGAAGGTATGTCTATTGAGAGAAAGAGTCACACCAAACCCTATTGTCCTTGAGTACAAAATTTGAAATTGCTATATTAACAATAAGACCTGCAGCAGGTGACCAGAATTTCGCATCCCCAAGAAAGCTGCTGTCCTATGGCTTATTATGAAAAGAATGTTTCTTGCCTGACATTCAAAGTCACTCCAGAACATTTCACTCTTCCCAGGTTCAGTAATCACCAGTGAAATATGTTCCTAATGTAAAGACCATTTAACTGATGACTCTTATTTCTAAAATGCCCCTTTACTTTCTGAGTGAAATGAATAATATCTGAATATTTTCAGATCACCTGGGCACAATACAGTAGTAGACAACATTTATTCACATTTTTACTTGAGAAAAGAAATATTGTTATCCAACTCCTGCTAAAATTTTATCTAAGAAAACACATGTCTAAAGCAATTATAAAGATTCTTTTCCACTATACATTTACTTGCATTCCGGGTGCTATGGTATAAAGTTGTTCTTGACTAATGATTATTTACTGTAATCACATCAAAGACTAGGAATGCACTTTTCTTAATATTTCAATAAATCAGAATAGAGCTGGAAGGGACCTTGGAGGTCTTCTAATCCAACCTCTGCTCAAGCAGGAGACTCTATACAATTTGAGACAAGTGGCTGTCCAGTCTCTTCTTAAAAACCTCCAGTAATGAAGCACCACAGCTTCTGAAGGCAAGCTGTTCCACTGGGTTAATTGTTCTCAACTGTTAGGAAGTTTCTCCTTAATTCCAGGTTGCTTCTTTCCTTGATTAGTTTCCATCTATTGTTTCTTGTCTTGCCTTCTGGTTCTTTGGAAAATAAGTTGATCTCACCTCCTCTTTGTGGCACCCTCTCAGATACTTGAATACTGCTATCATGTCATCCCTAGTCCTTTTCTCTAGACAAGCCATACCTAGTTCCTGCAACTGTTCTTCATATGTTTTAATCTCCAGGCCTTTAATCATTCTAGTTGCTCTTCTCTGCACTTTTTCCAAAGTCTCAACATTTTTTTTTTTGTAATGTGGTGACCAAAACTGGATGCAGTATTCCAAGTGTGGTCTTACTTTGAGGAACATAATCTTATAGTTTCAAAATGTAACTAAATCATTAAATGATTAACTACACTAAAATTATTTAAAATTGAAACATGGGGTCCAACTATGCAGAAAATTGATTCCAGGTTTTGAATGTAATACTTTGGCAGCAGAGCAGTTCTTCTAAACATGTTCTGTTATTTAAACATGTTGTTATTTAAAGCCTTACATAGCAACTTCAAACCATAGTTTTCAACTGTAAAATAAAATTTCTAATTCTGTCTGATTGACCATAGTTTGTCCATTAAAAGATATTTTAAAAACCTGAGTGAATTTAACAAGACAGTGATAAAAAAGCAGGAAAACAGCATGCATGGAAGGTTTTGTACATGTATGCACCTAAATATAAAATTCATAAAATTAGGATGTAATTATAAAAGAACAAAGATTATGCTTTGACAAACATATTTATTTTCATATAAATTTTCATCAAATTGATAACTGAAGCAATACGTTAGATAAGGCAGGGTAAGTTTTTGGGATTGGAGTGATGACACTCATTAAATTGAAAATAAATATTGAGGACTTGCCACAAAGATCAATCCTAGGTCTACTTCTCTCTAAAATTTTATTTTATTACCTAAATAAAGACGTTGAGAAAATTTGTTTACTTTTGTATGCTGTCCAGAATCAGAAATGGAAAGTCTCCAGAACCAAGATGCTCTAATACCCACAATTATTCACTCTTTCTAGATTTGAGCTGAAGTCTATTGCTCCCAGGATCGTGATATAAAGCTAAAGATCATTAGCATATTGATGGTACCACATTTCATGCCCATGGATTTTAGTTGAATGTGGAAGAGAAAAACAATTCTTAACAGAAAGATCAATTCAACAGTGGATAGTTGGATCCCTTTTTCTGGAAATGTTTAGGGAATAATAAATAACCATTCATTTGGAATGTTTAATTTGTATTCCTGCCTTATACATAGTGTAATTGTGTAATCCTTGGTACACTCCGAGCTTGGTTGTTTTCTTGCAGATATTTCATTACCAAACTAGGTAACATCATTAGTGCTGATCATAGGTAAATTTAAAACCACAGGACTTCCCATAGGGACCCAAGAAAGCATAAGACAACCATACCACAGATCAGAAGAAGGCAAAAATAGAACCAGATCTATATGACTCATGAGAGTGCAAAGTAGCAATATGTTGGTTATTTCTTTTCCTTGTGGAAGAGTTTTTAGAATTTGTAATTTCATAGGTACTTACCAAAAATACACACAGACTCTTTTCCTTATGTGCAATTCAATTTCTGGGTTATCAAAAGATTGCCAATATTTTGTAGCATTTCATTCATGATAAGTGGTCTTCATGAAATAAGTTGATTAATGGTTCTGATAATGTTTTATCATTACAATTATCTGATCTAGAAACTTCCACTTTGTTTCATAGTTGAAAAGAGCTAAGTTTAGAAAATAGATTTAGCAGTTCACATGTTATTGCAGTACATTTTAATCTTTAACATAGGAATTGTTGAGTCCTCAGCGAAAGGCAATAACTTCAGGAGTCATTTGGTAGTTCTCAGGAGCCTCTTTATTGATGACCAGCAGCTCTGTTACAACGCCGAGGCACACAAGCCTCTCTCCTCCTCTTAAAGACAATCCCTGGGCCAAACGGCAACATTTGGCGCGCTTTGCACTTCACGCATGTGCGCGAGTGCTGGCACCAGCCAGTCTGGTCCCGGGCAGCTTGCAACTGCCCGGGACTGTTGCAACGTCCCGAGCCTGCCTTTGCAGGCTCAGGACACAACACCCCTTCCCCCCCGGCTAAAGCTACAACTACATTAATGGTTACACTTGACCTTAACACGAGCGTGGGAGCCACACTAGCTCCATGGCACCAGGCTGTAATGTTTTGGGCTTCATTTCCCATTGTTCCTTATTCGAACCTTTCACAGGGACACCCTCTTACTGTTTCTGCTTTGCCGCAGAGTTACAAAATCTTCAAGATATTTAGGAGATCTTTTAGCTCTCTGTGACCTCTGAATTCCCTGGCAACCTCCAAGCACATCTTGTCCAGGGGGTGCTATGTATTCGCCCCCTTCCTTTCACCCTGGTGGTCCCCATGGACCGTGCCCTGTTGCCTGGCCTGCTTGCTTGCCCACCGGGCTCGTCAGGCCAGCACTTTGTTCTCTCCATAACCTGGTTGACCTGCCTAGTTGCAGGCTCTCTGGCCCTTCTAGAAGGCTGCCACTGTTGGACAACTCTGTAGAGCCTCCCAGGTCTACCCTAGACCTATCATGAGGCTGCCTTCCTCCACTTCCCAGTTCCATAGTAGGGCTGTCTGGAATCTCAGTACTGTCCCAAAACTCAGTTGCCCCCTCTGTTAAGCCGGAGGTATCAGAGTTGGGATTCGGCCCTCCAACCATCTCCCTATGTAAATGCCCCTTTCTGGGAACAGTGGCAGTGTTGGGCCAGCTAGATGGAGTGTGTGCCAGCTCTCTTTCAAGGTGTGAGTTATTAGGATGCTCCCGGTTATCCTCCCTGACTGGAGTGCTGAATGGTGTAGGTGTGTAATGATTATGCCCCCGGGGTAACTCGCTGGCTGGAGTAGGCACTGGTGCCTGTGTTCTAGCTGGTTCCCACGAATTCCTGTTTGGAGCACTCGTGGAATCTTGGAATGGGCCGTCTGTGGCCTCTCTGTTGGTGTTTGGCTGCTGCCCACACCCTTCCCTTTGCCCGTAGAGGTCCCCCTCCCCCCTGGAAAAGACCCAGGAGTCTCAGCAGGTGAGTCCAGTCTCATACACAGCTGGTCGATATGCCATCACAGGATACGACCGTCATCCAGGGAAACCTCATAAGACCTGTAACCTTGCATACTGTGGCAGGGACCCACAAGTGACCTGGCCCGTAATTACGGGTCCATACTGGGGCACCCACTAGCAATTGCCTTGGTGCCCTGGGTTGTGTAAACTTAGAAGGCAGTCTGTCCGGATGCAACCGGTCAAGCTTAGTAGTCAGTTTGTGCCCCCAGCGAAGTTTAGCCGGGCTTTTCCCAGTAGAAGTAGACGGTGTGGTGCGGTAAGCAAGTAGAAAATCTGCCAACCTGTGATGCCAGTCCCCATATGTCAGTTTCTTTAATGCATCCTTGGTGATGCGGACCATCCATTCAGCCATACCGTTGGTGGAAGGGTGAAAGGTGCAGAAGTGGCATGACGAATCATTGGCCTGTAAGAAAGCTTGGAATTCGGAAGAAGTGAACTGAGGGCCATTGTCAGACACCAAAACATCCGGAAGCCCTTGTGCAGCAAAAATCTCCCTCAGTACTTGAATAGTCTTTGCAGAGGTGGTGGAAGAGACAGGTACAACCTCAAGCCATTTTGAATGGCTATCAACCAGGACCAAGAAGAATTGACCCTGAAAGGGCCCAGCATAATCAATGCGTACCCTAGACCATGGAGACTGTGTTTCCTCCCATCTATGCACAGGAGCCTGTGGCATTTCTGGGCATGAGCGCTGACAAAGATGGCATGCGTGCACCTTAGCTTCAATTTCCTTGTCTAACCCAGGCCACCACAAATGGCTGCGCGCAAGCACCTTCATGCGTACAATGCCAGGATGACCCTCGTGAAGGGAACCTAAGACCCTAGACCTCATTGAGGTAGGAATGACAACTCTGCTGCCCCACAGCAGACAACCCTGGAACATGGATAACTCGTTCCTCTTAAGCCAGAAACTCTGAAACTCAGCGCCAGGACAACTCTCTGGCCATCCAGACAAAACCCAAGATAAGACACGGGAGAGTGTGAGATCTGTGGCAGATTCAGCAGCCACATCCCTGGCATTTAACGGTGGCTCAGGCAATGCCTGAATTAAAAGGATGTTGATGGCAGGGGCAGGATCAGCCTCTACTACTTGCAGGGGTAATCTACTGAGGCCATCAGCATGGCCCATTTCTTTCCCAGGTTTGTGAATTAGAGAAAAATCATAGGCTGACAGAAAGATTGACCATCGCAGCATTCTGGGGGAGATGATATGGCGAGTTTGTTTGTTTGTGGTAAACAGCCCCAACAAAGGCTTATGGTCAGTAAAGACCATGAAATGTCTGCCATACAAAAAATCATGGAATTTTTTAATTCCAGCAACAACAGCTAAAGCCTCCCTGTCTATCTGGATGTAGTTTTGCTCAGCAGAAGACAAGGTTCTGGAGTAATTTGCAACAGGAACCTGAGTTCCATCCGGCCTAAGGTGGCTGAGTACTGCTCCCACCCCATACGGAGAAGCATCACACGCGATGCACACAGGAAGAGTTTCATTAAAATGTGCAAGCACATTGTTAGATGTGAGTAAGGCCATAACCTCATTGAAGCTTGCTTCATGTGTTTGTGACCACTGCCACACTGCCTGTTTGTCCAGAAGCCTATGAAGTGGTTCAGCTACATTAGCCTTGTTAGGAATGAATGAATTATAAAAATTCAAAAGGCCCAGAAAAGCCTGCAGTTCGGCCTTGGACTTAGGCCTAGGACCATGCATATAGCCTTTAATTTGGACTCAGCAGGATGAATCCCATTGGCATCAATTTTGAATCCCAGAAAATCTGTAGAAGGCACCGCAATTTTACATTTGTCCTTCTTGAGTTTGAGGCCTGTTTTCCGGAACTGCAGCAGGACAGCCCTCAATCTCTCAGCTAAATTTTGGGTGGAGTCTCCAGCAATTAAGACATCATCAAAATAAGGACAAACCCCTGGTATACCCCTCAGTGTGTTTTCCATTATGCTTTGGAAAATTCCAGGAGCCACATTTACTCCAAATTGTAATCTCTTTACTTTGAATGCCCCCCTGTGGGTTAAAATGGTTTGTGCTACTGCAGCAGCTTCATCAACAGGCAGCTGTTGATAAGCCTGAGCTAGGTCAAGCTTTGCAAAACCACGCCCCCCCTTGAGGGAGGCCAGGATATGACTGACTACAGGTACAGGATAGGCATGTTGCTGCAATGCCTTATTCAGAGTGCATTTGTAATCTGCACAGATGCGAATGTCCCCATTAGCCTTAAGAGGCGTGACTATGGGGGTCTCCCAAGGACTGAAATCAACAGGTTCTAAAACTCCTTGCTGAATCAAATTGTCCAATTCAGTATCAATTTTCCCTTTTAAAGCAAAAGGAACCCTTCTTGCTTTTACTCTAACAGGAGTGACAGTGGAGTCTAGTTTTAAGGACACAGGGGGCCCTTTGTATGTGCCCAGCTGTGGGCTGAAAACATCTGCAAATTCTTTGCAGACTTCCTGTAGATCTACTGTTTGCAAGCTATTGAGCCCTGTAAAATGTATTCCCAAGGCCTCAAACCAATCGAGTCCTATGAGACTCGTTCCCTCACCCCCCACTATCAATACATCTAATGGACCTTCAAAATCCTTATACTGTACGTTAAGGGTGGCCTCCCCCTTAAAACACACTCCGGAGTTTTGAAAGTCTGTTAACACAATGTCAGAAGGCCTAAGCTTGGCTTGAAATCCACTACCAAAACAAATCTTTCTGAATGTGTGTATGGAAATAATTGAAAGTGCAGACCCAGTGTCCAGTTCCATGACCAATGGAACTCCTTGCAACTTCACTTTAAGTGACAGTTTTTTCTTGATAGGTTTGTGTGTGCCTGTCTTATAAATGTTTCTTTGTGAAGCACAGAAACCCACCCTGTTTTGGCTGGGGACCCTGGTACTTTTCAGGCGCAATTCTTCTTGGGGTTGTACCTTCTGACGGCCCAGACACACAGCTGCAATGTGGCCTTGCTTTCCACATGCTCTACAGATAGCAGAGCGAAACCTGCAGTCGGTCCTCTTGTGGCGACCTCCACACCCGAAGCACTTGGGAACAGCTGAAGACTTTTCTTTGCCTTCCTTCTACTTCCCTTCTTTTGTTGGGTAGAGACGGTCTACTTCTTCATCAGGATTCTCTTCTGAGCTCCCTTGGACTCCGTCCTGGTGCACGGACACAGCTTCTGGAGTACTTCTGATAGGCCTCATATTCTTGATTGCCCCCCCCTGCTGCCTCTTCTGCAGTAACCTCTCTCAAGGCATCTTGGAATGATAAGCCTTCTTTGGCAAAAAGTCTCTGCTGCAAGTCTCTCTGTCTCAGTCCACATACAAATCTGTCTCTCAGCCTTTCTTCTAAGTCCTTAAACTCGCAAGGCTTAGCTGCTCTTCTCAGCGCAGCAATGTACTCTTTAGCTGATTCACCAGCCCGTTGATCCCTCTGTTCAAAAGTATGGCGCCAAGCAATGACAGACAACTTGGGCTGGAAGTGTTCCTTTAGCAATTTCTTTAAGTCTGTGTAGGTAACAGATTCTAGAGCAGTGGTTCTCAACCTTTCTAATGCCGCGACCCCATAATATAGTTGCCCATGTTGTGGTGACCCCCAGCCACTTATACATCACCGGGTGCCAGGGACATGGCCAAAGAAAAGGGGAAAAAATGGCAGACAGCCTTGTTTGGCGACCCCCGTGAAATGGTCATTCGACCCCAAATGGGGTCCCGACCCACAGGTTGAGAACCACTGTTCTAGAGGTGCAGGTGCTGCTAGATTTTCAGCGATCTCAAATGCATCTTGACCACAAACACAAAGCAGGGTGGCGGCTTTTAAGCCATCTTCTCTCACCTAATTGACCTTGAGATAATTTTCTACTCTGGCCACATAAGACTCCGATCTTTCCGGATGCGTAACATCGAACTCGGAAAGTCTCCCTATCTTTGCCATCTTCAGTAGCACAGGAAGGGTCTATCAGCCAGCTTACCTCCAACATTTGCTGTATTGGCAGGCAGTTGCTGAATTTAATGCCGTTTCCTGCTGCTTCAGGACTCCAGGGTAAGCTTACAATTGTTTGAAGTAATTGCAAGGCATCCCACCTTTGTCGCCAGTATTGAGTCCTCAGCGAAAGGCAATAACTTCAGGAGTCATTTGGTAGTTCTCAGGAGCCTCTTTATTGATGACCAGCAGCTCTGTTACAACGCCGAGGCACACAAGCCTCTCACCTCCTCTTAAAGACAATCCCTGGGCCAAACGGCAACATTTGGCGCACTTTGCACTTCACGCATGTGCGCGAGTGCTGGCACCAGCCAGTCTGGTCCCGGGCAGCTTGCAACTGCCCGGGACTGTTGCAATGTCCCGAGCCTGCCTTTGCAGGCTCAGGACACAACAGGAATGATATCAAAATGCATGACAAAGCTGCAGATTACACAGTGTAAAGCATTTATGAATATTAGAGAAGTCTTGTGCATATTAAAAAATCAGCATTTTTAGGTGAAACAATGATATGGCAGGTAATACAGGTCAGTTATATTCTGTCTTTGTAAGAGCCATCATGTATTTTATTTTCATTACTATCAAGTAATAGAAATTCCTTTTGCTTTATGTATTCTTCAGTACTCTTTTTTTAATGGGTCTTCATAACTTGTAAATATTTTCACATGCCCATAATTTGCCTTCTTGCTATTGTGAAATCAGGTGAATATTAAGAAACCGTCTCTCAAGATTTTCTTCTTGTGGTATGAAATTTGTCATCAATAACAACAATAACTGTATTTAGAGTCATTTGGAAATTAGATATTCTACAAATTAAATACATATATAGAGGTGGAAGGAGGTCCAGGTTTCAGACAAGAAAGGAAAAATTAAAAAGCAAAAAAAAAAGCTGTTAGATTTACAAATTTTATACCCTCCACTGAAGAAGACAAATAGTTAACCAATTATGAAACCCAATAGTTCCTTACAAGGGTCAGAATATTGATTTGAGATATGAATGTTTTCTGATCCAACACTTGTCCATGGCAGTGTACGAATATAAAATATTATAATTCCTTACACAAATGGATAACTATCACAAAAACAGAAAAACATGTCAGTTTTGTTTTCTCTTACTTTCCTAATGATTGCACATTAACTTTGGGGGAAATCTGCATAAAAATTTCTACCATTTTGCTTTACTTATGATTCATGTATACATTGGGTTACTGTTCCACAAATGAGCTGAGAGAAAACCTGAGATGAGGTAGAAAGAGTAGAAAGAAAATAGTGAAGAAAATGCTGAATAGGTGTTTTGTTTAGGATTTTCAGCTCAGAAGTACAAAATGTTTTCAATCATTCAAGGACAGCTTCCTTCCACTAGCCCTCTTTTTTAATGTGTGTTACGTGCATGGTACATATAAACAAGGGATCAAAGGAGATGGGAAAGCTTTGTTTGTAGTTGCCACCTTGATTCTTATAACCCACTTCCAGCTTCTCGAAGGCCTGAACCGGCCCAGGCAAGTCACAGAGTTAAAATGGCTGCCGTGCTAGTCGAGACTGAATCCAAGTCACATGGCTACAGAGGCCTGTTTTTGATTGCAATTTTGAATTTCTAATGTAAGTACCCTTTCTGAATAACCTCGGTTTTGTGAAATCTTGCTAAATAAATGCTCATATCTGGGGGATTACCTGTATTATCTTGAGTCCAATGGACTGCCTTCAGTTACCTTCCTGTGTTTGGCATTGATTAGCTACATGCTTCCTCTCTACTAAGAAGTGTCCTGCCACATGAATATAATGAGGATTTTTACATACTTTCCCCTTTAGATTATTTTTTAAAAAATACTGTAAAGCAAATTCACAATTTCTCAATGTTTATATTTTGATATCCAAGTGCTATTTAGTTGCTGGTTCTAAAATGATGTGAAGCGGGTTGTTGTTGTTTTTTGCTAAGTCCTTTTGCCTGTGATCATTTTGCTGGGATATTGCCAATAGATATTCCACAGGGAATGTTGTAATACTATCATATACATAATGCTGTGTGTGTGTGTGTTTGCATATCTGTGTTTATATAATGTTGTAATAATGTTAAATAAATGTTGTAGAAATGCATTGCAAATACACAGGACATAGTAAATATTATTCTTTATACCTTAATTCAACCACAAAAAGAAGGAAACAAAATTTGGCAACTGAGTGTTGAGAAGAGAAGAGAAGAGAAGAGAAGAGAAGAGAAGAGAAGAGAAGAGAAGAGAAGAGAAGAGAAGAGAAGAGAAGAGAAGAGGAAGGCAGTGGGAGGGAAAGAGAAAGGGGAGTAGAAGGGAAAGGGAAAGAAACTTATTTACCAAAGACAGCAATTAGATACTCCAAAACCACAATTTGAAAAGGCAAAAGGGTCAGAATGAGATTTGAACTCCACAGCCTCTTAATAATTGAATGCAAGCAAGAGGACAAGAATTATTTATTCAAGCATGAAGAGCTGAAGTTGAAATTCCAAAGTTTTGATATGCATTAGTTTAAGGACCATTTTCTAATCCCAGCAGTGCAGGCAAGCTAGAGCAAATAGGTTACTGAGTGTGCATGCATAAACAGATTTTGATGAGGCCTGGAATATTTGGCACATTTTAGATTTTATATATATAATTTAGATACACACATACAAATAAAATATATGTATATACATATGTATATACATAGAAACAGAGAGAAGAGAAATAAATGATATAAAAAGTAATGTTCTCCAATTGTGCAAGAAAATGTTAAAATACACCAAGTGCATTTCTTTTTCTAATTAACAATGTTTGTAACTGCAATGACTCCAGTACCTAGAATGTTATTGATTGCAAATAGTCAGGCAACAAATAGGAACAGCGTTGTTAGAAATTGGGCATGTGAAATGTGATCCGTGCTGAATTAACTTAAATTGGTAGCCTGGAAACATGATGAGAGAGAAAAATGAAAGTAATGATTATTAATAATTCTTTTTAAAAAATATTTTGTAATAACTCTCTATATACTGTTTATTCAAGGAACAATTTGAATATGTGTTTCTGAATTTCATCAGAGTGAATCACAAACATTTTAAACTCCTCGGATATTACAATAAGTGACAAAATAAAACAAAATTGATATAATTACCTGGGTATGATTTACAAATAAGCCCAATTTATAGTGCTTACCTAGTAAAGTGAAATTAGTCCATGGTTTGCTTCACCAATACTGATTTCTCCTCTTCTCCTTCTGCAAGATGAATTCCAGGGGCAAATTATTGGTTTTGTTTTTCTATAGCAATATTTTCAGATAATCAGATCAGATGGAATTACATGGGAAGAGATCTATAACATTAATCAATACCTACTTGATTTGGGTCAAACTGTTAAAGGAAAATAATTTACCCCTATCCATGTCACTAAAAGAGCAAAAGAATAAGGTCCAAACAAACTTTTAAAAACAATAAGTAGGGATTATCCTTGCAAGTGTTCATTGCTGTCTTCAAGTTAAGAAGTGCAGAGAAAAGCAACTAAAATGATTAAAGGCATGGAGACTAAAACATATGGTTATAGGAATTGGATATAGCCAGTCTATAGAAAAGAAGGACTATAGTACTCCAGTATTTGAGAGGTTGCCACAAAGAAGAAGAGGTCAACTTATTTTCCAAAGCATCAGAAGACAAGACAAGAAAGAATGGATGGTAACTAATCAAGGAGAGAAGCAATCTGGAATTGAGGAGAAATTTCCTAACAGTGAGGACAATTAACCAGTGGAACAGCTTGCCTTCAGAAGTTGTGGGTACTTCATTACTGGAGGTTTTTAAAACCTAGAAGACCTCCAAGGTCCCTTCCAGCTCTATTCTGATTAAGAAACTTCTCTTTGCCGTGAAGGAGCATCTAATTAACCTGATGTATACCACTCTTGTTCAACACAGAGGTCTGGCAACAATTCCCATCGTCTCTAATATGCCATATTGGCTAGAAATTACAATAATTATAATATAGTAGATCTAAGGAACACTATATGGAAGAAAGATAGCAGTGAGTATAAAATATAAAGAGATCCCAGTGATTTTTAACCTTATTTATCCAAGGTAATTTCATTGCGCTAAGAGGCCTTTCCCTGAAACCACAAGCTACATCAATGATCTTTCTGTCAAGACAGGATTCATTCTTGTTAACTTACCCCAAAACAGAAAACCCTTGAAAAAAGAATAAATGAGCAATATAGGGATCTAAATTTTGACAGGTATTCCTGGAGCACAAAGTAAGCTAAAGACATCAATTTTGTGAGCACTCTTTGCTTTATCTTATTGAAACCGCTGAGTTCAGCAGTCACCGAGTAATGTTATATCACTATTTGTAGCCTTTAAACTTCGCTTTCTCATGTCTGCAGGAGATCAACAGCCTTCTGCTGGAGGGAGGAAATAGTCTACTGTCTTTTTTTTTATTGTTGTTATCTTTTAGCTGGAAAGGGAATCCATTGCAAAGCTGAGCATTTGCAGCATGTGTCAATAATTTATTTATTTGGTGAGAGAAGGGAGATATGCTGTTTTCGGTCTTGGCAGACAGAAGGAACAGCTGGTATTTTCTATTTTTGAAAGGGAATGCCAAGGATAGAAATACATTGGGAAGTAGTTGTTTAAAAAAATGCAGAAATCTGTCTAAGCAGCTGTTACTGTAATGTGCCTTGTGCAAACATGCAAAATGTCACTGTTACGTTGCCAGTGCTTTTGGCAGTTTTAGTGCTCATACAGGGCATTCCATGATTGGCAACAGGGAGGGCCTCCTAGGCTTCTCTCCTTCTCCCGATATATTTACTATTACTAGAACACCCATTGTCATGACCTTTAACTAGGCAAAAAGGTGAACCAATGGGCTAATTTATGAAATGTGTCCAAATGAGGAACCCATGACTCCCAAGAGGATGAAATTTGGAAAAGTTGTGGCTGCTTCAGTACTACTGGCTGCTGCTGTGCTGTGCCTGCTGCAGTGACATGTTCTTTATTTTCAACATTCTGTGACAGTTTTCCAGTCAGCTTTGCAATTCCCTCATTCCCTCACCCACAAGGAAGGAAGGAAGGCAGGAAAGAAGGCAAGAAGGCAGGCAGGCAGGCAGGCAGGCAGGCAGACAGGCAGGCAGGCAGGAAGTTTTCTAAAGCTTTCTGCCAGATTCATACAGGGAATCTCAATGGGGAAGCCAGCAGAATGTTGGAAATCGCTCCTGCCCTACTGTTTTTTTTCCCCACAAGTGGTCATTTTGTTTCTCTGTTTAGGTAAAGAAATATCTCTGAAATGATGACTCAATGAGGCAGAGGTTGTGTTAGTTAAAGCTTTGGCATTGATATCCTAACACCCAAAACCTAATTAGAGCTATTAGAGGAAGGAACCAATCATCTATAAATTTGGTTGATTAATCCATGAAAATGTTTACTAGGCAAAGCTGAAGTTAAAGACATCCAGATCAGGCTTCTTAACCATTAGCTGAACAAGGACAGGTAACTAATAATAAAGCTTTATACTGGCTTCTGCTACTTATATTGAAGAAGAGAAATGAATCCACAAAGCTCCCTTAGAAACAGATGTCTGAATATAATTCATGTGAACCATAAGCCGGTTATATACTATAGTTGTATTGTTTTCTTTTGTAGTAAGGACATCAATGCAAGATAATTGGGTAGATGGGAATGCCAGAAAACTTAGTTTAGTTCACATTTTTAAACTGTATTGATTTAATTTTAGGTCTGAGCAGAAAAGTTCTCATCCAATGAAAGTGAGTTTACATTAGAAATTATTTTAAAGGGAAAAAAAGATTTCAAAGATATCTCCATGGTTGGAATATGTGAGTTCTGTGCTTATTTATGTGTCAGGTGGCTAAGGAACATTTGAGACTGTCATCTGGCATTGTATAACCATTTCTTTAGCTGATTTCTCATACTAGAGTTAATTCCCAAAAGAAGACATCTTAAGAAAATTCTTTCTACTGAATGATGTAATAACACTGCCAAAAAGAAAGTCCTTCGCCTGAGGAGTTATAGAAAAAGTCTCCAGAGTCTGGAAAAATTCAGAGGACTCATCTGCCAATTTCTCTGCTCACAAAATTTATGGATAGTTTTAAAAGCCATTTTAAAACATTGCATAGATGCAGTCTGGCCTGGTTATTTGGAATGAGCTTGATCTTGTGGATACTGAGGAAGTGGACAGGGTTGTTGGAATTCTTAACTCAGCTATCTCTGTGTTGAAACCCCTGTCCCTTCCGGCTTGCTAAGGCTTCCTGGAGATATGTAGTTGAATCCTGGTGGTGCTGAACTCATCCTTGAGAGTGAGTAGTTCCACCATTGCTTGAAGAGACTATAGTTTCATTCCATTTCCAATCTTCCCTTATCAGGGAAGGTTGAGAAGGTAATTGCATAACAACTTCAGAGAATTCTGGAAGCAATGGATAATCTAAATCCTTTACAATCAAATTTCAGACCTGGGCATGGGACTGAAATAGCATTGCTTGCACTTGTGAATGAACTCTGATGAGAGCAGTAAAGGGCAGTGCATCCACCCTGGCTCTTCTTAATCTTTTACCAGTATTTGATATCATTGATCATGGTATCCTTTTGGACCAGTTTTGGGGATTATAAGTGGGAGGTACAGTTCTACACTGGTCCTCCTCTCTTGTTCAGACCCTGTTATCCCATATGAATGGTATTGGGGAGATCTAGCCCATGGTCCCTTCTCTGTGAGATTCCTTGGGCTTTGACAATCTCCCAGTTCTTATTCAATATCTACATAAAGCCTCTGGGTGATATCATCTGATGACACTGAGTGCAGCATCATGTGTATTTGAATAAAATCCAGTTCTAATCTCTCTCCTGGGGTGGCTATGTGATGCTATGAAGGTTTGCAGGGAATGGAGAAAAACAGATTTCACCTAAGCCCTGAATCCTGGTTGTGGGTTTTAGCATCTCCTGGTTCTACATTTTTTCCATCTTTAGTTCTGGATGAGGTTGAACTATTCCAAACAGAACTTGTATAAAACTTAAGGGTCTTGTTCCTGTTTGAAGAGCAGGTGGCAGCCATGGCCAGAAGAATTTTTACACTACGAGCTTCCGGTGGGAGGCGACGGCGATGGCGGCTAGCTTTTAGCCGTCCAGCTGGGGAAGTGTCAGAGCCGCGGAGCGCAGCGCGCATCAGCTGGCCCGCGGCTCGGAAATCCCTTCCCGGGCAAAGGGAAGGGATAGAGAACGCAAGAGTAGAGGTAGAACCCCTGAACCCCCTCTGGATTTATTTCTAGAGGGGGTGAAAGGAGTGTTCCCTCGGAGCTCTTGCTGATCTCCGCCTCCCAGCTGTTTTTGCTTCCTTGGAAGCAAAAGAAACCGCCGCTTCTATCTCCGTGTTTACAGCATTTTGGTGAGTAATTTTTAAACGGACGGAGCAGTTTAAAGGACTTTTTCTTATATTTTAGGTGTTTATTTTTTTATCTTTTGATTTTTACTATTTTTCCTCCTTTTCTTTGTTATATTAGTGAAAGGACTTAAGATGGCGTTTTGAAAGTGTCGGAGTTTTTTTTTTCCTTTCTCTTTTGTTTTACTTTCCCTTTTTAAGGATTGTTTTTTGCTTTTGCTTTTGCTTTTGGCTTAGAATTTTTTTTTTTGAATTGTTTGCTCTTTTATTACTTATTCTTGGGATTTATTCTGGACTTTTAATGATTATAGTTTGTCTCTTTTTAAAAATTCTTTTTTTCTTTTTTTCCTCCTCCCTTTTTGGCTGGAGGGGAAAGGGAAGTGATAATTGTGCTTTTTAAAATGGCTTCAAAGAGGCAGCAGCCTTCCTCAGTACCCAAGGTTATTTCTTCTCCTATAACTTCCACTGCACAGCTACAACAACAATCTAAACATGCACCACCGGCTCAGCCACCACCCTCCCCTCCTCTACCTGGACTTTCAGTGCAAGAGGTTAGAGGCATAATGGGAGAGATTGTAGTTCAAATGAGAGAGGAAATGACTCAATTTGTTTCACAGATTAAATCAGAAATTAAATCTGATCTCAAAGAAGAGACAACGGGGATAAAGTCTAAATTGCAAGAAAATAATAATGAATTACGACAAGATATACTGGCAGCTGTTTCAGGTTTGGCTACTGTGGTGGTTAAGCTCGATGCAAGGCTTGAGGAAGTGGAAGACAAAGTTGACTCTTTAGATGACAAAATTCAAGACGTGGAAAGGAAGGTGGACTCCTCACAAGAAGATATTTTGATGTTTCAATACAGACAAATGGAGTATGCTCTGAGGATTAGAGGCCTCAAGGAAGATATGAATCAAGATTTGATGGAGGTGGTTCTTAGTGATCTGGCGCTGGCTTTGGATATGGATAAAGGAGAATTACAGAGAGAAGTAGAAAAAATTTATAGACTCAACTCCTGGATTGCTAAGCAGAAGAATTTGCCCAGAGATGTGGTGATTTACTTTACAAAGAAGTCCCTGCGGAATGAGATTATACAAGCTTTTTACAACAAAAGATTTCAGATTGCCGCCCAAGATGTCATCATTCTAAAGGAAATCCCATCTAAAATTTTAAGAAGTAGGAAAGACTTTGCTTTTTTAACCAATGAGCTTAAAGCTAGATCGATGCCATTCAGATGGGAAATTCCGATGGGTATCGTTTTGAGCCATGCTGGGACACGTTACAGATTGAACACAGTTGACAAAGCTAGAGATTTCTATACTTCGGTCCTGAGTGCAGGCTCAACTTCATCTGGTCGGAAATCTTTGAGTGCTAAGGAACCTGAGCAGCAATCTGAGGCACTAGATTTGGTTTCCGCAGGGATGATAGAAGTGGCAAAGCAACGCCAAACGGAGGCTAAAGAGCAGAGGATGACTCGTGCAGCTTATAAGCGTAAAGAGAAAGAGCAACGTAAAAAAGAGCCCAAAGAGAATTCTCCTGGAAGTGCATCACCGCCGGTGGGAGGAGCAAGACCCAAGAGTTATGCAACACACGCAGCTCTGTCAGAGTTTGATGGTGTCTTCTCCAGGCTGCGTGCCAAGGGAGATGGCAAAGTTTTTGACCTGGAATGTTAATGGATTGAATTCTCCTCAGAAACGGAAAAAAATCTTTTATTATTTGAAACAACATACCAATGATGTTATTTGTTTACAGGAAACTCATATTCTACTTAAAGATCAGAAATATTTAGTTAATGCTCGTTTGGGATCTCATTTTATATCTCCTGCACCTGGGAAGAAAGGGGGAGTTGTTATATATGTCAAACAAAACCTGCCAGCTTGTCTGGTAGAATCAGATCCCCAGGGGAGATATGTGATGATTGAACTTGGTATTTATGGTAAGAAAGTACTTATAGTTGGACTTTATGCTCCAAATCAACAACAGGAACAATTTTATAAACAGTTACACCAAAAAATAACTTTGCTTGATTATAGATCGGTGGTATTAATGGGTGATTGGAATGGTGTCTTAGATACACAAAGGGATAAGAAAGGTTCCTCTCCTTTTCTTAAACAAGCAAGGCTACCTAAAGCCTTTTTTGATATGAAAGAAGACTGGGAATTAAGGGACTATTGGCGGGAACGTAATCAAGAGGAGAGAGACTTTACTTTTTTTTCTGACAGACACCAATCTTTTTCAAGAATTGACTTTTTCTTGATTACCACGGATTTGTATAATAAAGTAAAGAATGTAAAGATTTTTCCTAGATCACTGACGGATCATAGTCCAGTTTGGATGGAGTTGATTCAAGAGAAAGAGGAAAGAAGATCCTGGAGAGTTAATGAAAATTTGTTTAGACAAGAGAAGAATGTTCAAAAACTAAAGGAGTGTTTAAAGGACTATTTTGCTTTGAATATGTATAAGGGGACTTCAATGTCAATGGTATGGGATGCAGGTAAAGCATTTATGCGCGGTGTTTTGATAAAAATGAATAATTTTTATAAGCGAAATCAGATTCAGAAACGTAGAGAACTTGAAGATGAAATTAAACTAAAAGAAAGGGCTTTGATTCTAAATCCTTCTGATGAAAGTACTAAAGAATCTGTAAAGTTATTAAGGTCACAATTTAATATGTTGATAGCAGATCAAGCTGCAACCAATTTATTATTTATGAAACAAAATACATTTTGTAATGCTAATAAGCCGGGGAGATGGTTGGCTTATCAATTAAGAAAGAAACAGAGACTGAGAATAATAGAGAAAATAAATTATAAGGGTAAACTAGTTTCTCAGAAGGAATTAATTAAAAAATCTTTTTTGGATTATTATCAAAACCTATACAAATCTACTAATGTACAACTGTTAGATATAAATAAATATTTAGCTGAGGCAAGTTTTCCTAAACTGACTGAGGATCAGAAATATGAAATTAATGGTTTAATTACTAAGGAGGAAATCGCCTCAGCAATTCAACAATTGAAATTAGGGAAAGCACCGGGTACGGATGGGTTAACAGCTGTTTATTATAAAGCTTTAATGGAGGAGATGATTCAACCATTAAATGATCTTTTTAATGGTATCTTACAGGGTTTAGAGATTCCTCCTTCATGGCGTAGTGCTTTTATATCATTGATTCCAAAGGAGGATCAAGATCTTACTTTACCAAAAAACTATAGGCCTATATCTCTTTTAAACGTGGATTATAAGATATTTGTAAAAATTTTGGTAAATAGGCTTATGAGGGTGGTGCATCATCTTGTGCATAAAGATCAATCAGGGTTTATAACAGGAAGGTATATGAAAAACAATGTTAGACAAATTATTAACTTATTAGAATACTTAGATAAGAACAACCAAGTTCCTGCAGGGCTCATATTTTTAGATGCTGAAAAAGCATTTGATCAACTGAATTGGCATTTTATGCTAAGAGTAATGGAAGAAATGAATTTTGGTGAAAACATATTACAAGCCCTTAAGGTAATATATCAAAAACAAACAGCACAACTTATTGTTAATGGAGGTTTGTCGGAGGTTTTCACAATAGAGAAAGGTACTAGACAGGGGTGTCCTTTATCGCCATTGTTGTTTGTTTTAACATTGGAAATATTATTGATTAAAATTCGAGAGTCTCAGGAAATTAAAGGAATATATGTTAATAAAAAAGAATATAAGTTGAGAGCTTTTGCGGATGACTTGGTTGTTACTTTGTCGCAACCTGATTATTCTGTAGTAAACTTATTACAGTTGATTCACCATTATGGTTTGGTCTCGGGTTTTAAGATTAATGTAAATAAGACTAAAATTTTACCTAAAAATTTGTCGAGTCAGGAGAAGCAGATTTTGGTTAACTCGACGGGTTTTGAGATTGTTAATAAGGTAAAATATTTGGGGGTGATGCTGTCTGTTTCTAATGCAAAACTATTTAAAAATAATTATGAAAGGTTGTGGGTCGGGGTACAGAAAGACTTGAAGAATTGGGAAAAGCTGCAATTATCCCTAATGGGAAGAATTGCAGTGATAAAAATGAATATTCTACCCAAGTTTCTTTTTTTGTTTCAAATGTTACCAATTTTGAAAAATGAGATTAATTTAAATGAGTGGCAGAAGGGTCTCAATAAATTTATTTGGGCAGGGAAAAAACCAAGGGTTAAGTTCAAAATTATGCAAGACTTCCGTGAGAGGGGCGGACTCAAGGTACCAAATTTGAAATTATATTATGATGCGGTGGTTTTAACATTAATTAGTGACTGGGTAAATTTGACAAATTCTGAGATACTTTATCTAGAGGGATGGGATTTACTTTATGGGTGGCATGCCTATTTAATATTTAATAAAAAAATAGATTGGGCTTTTAAATCTCATATTTTAAGAATTTCTTTACTTAGGATTTGGAGAAAATATTATAAAAGTGATTTTAAAGTACCATTATGGGCTATACCTTGGCATGCGATAGAAGGAATAAAAAGAGGGGTTAAAATGGATATGGTGTCTTATAGACAGTTACTTAAATGGGATGGACAAAACTGGCAATTAAAATCACGGGAAGAATTAGCACAAGAAAATTTTACTTATTCTTGGTTCCAATATAGGCAACTACTAGATAGATGGAAGATGGATTGTAAGGTGGGTTTTCTTAGAGAAGATGAAAATCTTATTAAGCAACTGAAGGATCAAAGACAAACCCACATTAAGAGAATTTATGGGGTTTTAGTTGAATTGGACTCAGAAACGGAACTAATTAAAGATTGTATGATTAGATGGGCGCAGAACTTTGGTGAGCCAGTTTCATTGGACACCTGGGAAACTATTTGGGTGAGAAATGTCAAATTTACTCAAGCACAGAATCTAAGGGAGAATTTTTATAAAATGTTTTATAGATGGCACCTTGATCCACAAAAAATGTCTTACATGTACCCTGACGTGCAACCTAAATGTTGGAGATGTGGTTATAAGGAGGCTTCCTATTATCATATTTGGTGGTCATGTAGAGAGATAAAAGCATTTTGGATCAAAATATGGTGGAATATCCAGAGAATTTTTAGAAGGAGGGTAAAATTTACTCCGCAATTATTTTTGTTAGGTATTGTTACAGATTGTGATACAAAGGAGGTTGTATTGATGTTAAACTTGATCACAGCCGCGAGGCTGTTAATTGGACAATATTGGAAGAAGGAATCTTTGCCTACACTGCAGGAATGGTTTTTTAAAGTAGCTTATCTGGCAGAAATGGCAAAGATTTCGGCTTTCTTAAAGCAACAAACGCAAGAGAAGTTTTTTGCTATCTGGGACAAATGGATAAAATTTATACAATTTAGATTGGGTATACAAAAATATTATATAGCTTTTTCATAAGTTTTATTTTTATATATATTATAGATATCTTTTTTATATATATAAATATAAAGTTTTTAATTTAATTTTTATTTTTATTTTTTTTTTTTTTTTTATTATTATTTCTTAAGCCTATATTCTGCTCTGGGAAGCTCAGGGGGGGGGAAGGGAGGGTTTTTGGGAGGGGTGTGGGGTGGGGGGTTTTTTTTATATGTATTGTTTAATTTTTTTTTTCTTTTGTATATGTTGTTTTTTGTTCTGTATTGTTCTTGTTTTTTTTTGTAAAATTTATAAAAATTTTAATAAAAAAAAAAAAAAAAAAAAAAAAAAAGAATTTTTACACTACTTCATTTTATATGCTAACTGAGACCCGGGCTTTAGTCGCCTTCCATGTGGATTAACTACAATGTCTTCTAGATGGGGCTGCCTTTGAAGATTATCTAGAAATAGTAGCTGGTCCAGAATGCAGTGGCACAAGAAATTACAGGTGCATCTTGGTATGCCCATATTGTACATCTGCTCCAGGAGCTGTACTAGCAGAAATGTTCATGACATCTTGTCACATAGTGACGTGACAAAGTGAAGCTGTGTTTAAATATAAGTAAATCTGACTTTGAAAATGTCTGGTAAGGAAGTTTCAAAGAAGGCAATTATAAACCAAAAGCATAACTTGAGCTGAAACAAGTGTAGAGGCATCATGGGAATGGATAAGACAGTTCTATCAAAGATGTTAATACTGCAGTCTGAGCAGAAGAAAATTAGTATTCACTTTAGCATCCTTGCGCTTCAGTTATTATCAATGCTGTTTTACCCTACTTCCTGATTCTTTCTAATTTAGCACCCTATTGAACTTGCCTAATGAATGAAGATCCAACTGTTTGATAATGTCAGGGTAACTCATTAACTGTGCAAGCTTTCATTTTTGCTACATTTGTGATTTTGGATAATGACTGATAACTTGATGGGAAGGAATATTGAAAATAGTCATTCTGAGGCTTGAGTAAGCTCTAGGCAAGCATCATATATTAATTGTGTAAGATTTTTCAAATTGAGAGGAAAACTGGAGTTTCACAGAACATTTTCCAAGAAAGCTTACAAATTCCTATAAAATAGCTTATCCCAAGATGGCACAAAAATCTGTACCTTATTCATTTGAGCTTGTTGTTTTATTATATGTCAACATGTACTTCTTTCCATAAATAAAACAAGTTGCACTGTGACTTTACTAGAATTAGAGATTATCATAATATCTAATCATATAGTCTGCTTAAAATGATTTTTTTTGCTGCAGTCTACACAAAGCAAACAAATCTATATTTATTGATTGATTTTTACATTCAAAATACAAAATCAGCATTAATAAGGATGGTTTTCATTAAATATCATTTTTGCATTTGTAATTTCCAAGTTTAATGAGGATCAAAATTCCAATAACATTATCATTTTGAGGACTGTCTTAGCAGTTAATTAACTCTCTGTTTAATTCATATATAAACTTTTACATTTACAAAAATAAACATTATCTCCAAAGCAACCAATATGACCTGCCCTTTATTCTGCATAGTAAGACCTTAATATATCAAGGTGATAATATTCTTATGTTTATTATTAAAATAGCCTCAAGGTATATGGCAACAAGGTGTATTTTTGATGGTGGAGAACCGTGCCATGGACAGATCATTTTCTACTACATATACTGAGTGGCTGGTGGCTGGTACTAATCTCAGAAGAAGGGGCACCAATTCCAATGATGCTCTGAATTTGTTATCCTATCATATCTGTATAAAGTCTCCATATTGGAATCCTGAACTTCATTCACTAAGGTTCATATTTAACACTGTTTGCGATTTATTTATTTATTCATTGGATTTGTATGGCCACATGATAATCAAAATGACTAACATATGACATTTTAAAATATAGCATTAAAGATAACTAAATAGAAAATAACAATCCAAAGAAAATCAAAATCAGCCCATAGATGAGCACCTGCTGGAAAGCCAGAACTTTTTGGGTTTTTTGAAGGACAGCAAGATCAGGACCTCATAGACTTTAGGAAATACACACACACACACACACACACACGAGTATCCAAAGCAAGATGTTTAAAATCTAAAAAGACAATATAGGCTTATTAAAAATGCTACATTTTCTGATACAAAGTCTATATTTTTGTAGACTTCTGGAGTTTTCCATTCTCAGAAAGAAAAAATAATTATATTATTTCAGTAAGAAATGGGAAAATTGAAAATCTGAAAGTGTTTTCCTATTTCTTTTCCCCTGGCTGAAACACTAAGAGAGGAGCTAAGAGATAATACCTTGTTTGCTCTTTCTATTTCTAAGGATCTCTAGATAAAAGAAACAAAGAATGAAAGTTTCTGGTGCTGCATATTCAACATCGTATTTTATCAGTTTGTGGATCAATCCATAAGAGTCCATTGATTTACAACTCCCATCATGTCTCAATGAATCTTGGTGGCAATTTGATCAAACTGCATACTACGATCACTTCTGCTGGACTTTCTTCACCACAAGCTCCTTCTTTTGTTTATCTTGTACATAATGATGCTTTGGGATGAAGGTGACAGTCGTTGGGAGAGAGGGGGGGAACAGTAGGGCTATTGTCATGATTGTTTATGTGGTTTGTGCATTGTGTTTGTGAATTATTATTATGTTTGAGGCATTTACTAGGATGGTGTGGACTGTTCAGTTGAACGTTTGGAGGCTAAAGGAATGGTTAAACTGGACCAGAGTGCAGCATGCCAGAGGACAGAATACAGCTACTTGCTGTATTTGCTTGCTTGTCATTTTATGACACTTCACTGTATTTTTTAATGCTTTGCTGGCTGCCCTTTCCAAGCAATTTTTGGCTGGCTGCACCATCCTTGAATTTGGCAATAGGTTTTGGACTGACCACTAGCTTTTTAGACCTGCTACTCACTTCTGGACTTTATGTTGTCTCATATGTTGTCATGGGTTGATAAGATCCAATTCTACATATCTGCCCCTGGTGAATTAAGTGGTGATATGGACATACATCCAGGTGTCTGGAGGCTGTAAATGGATTGAGAACAACAGGCTTCAACTAACCCTGGGAAGATTAGGTGGCTTTGAGTTTTGGGATTCTCTAGTTATAGCACTACATCATCTCACTCTGCACTGCGCATCGAGTGAGTGGTGATATGCATAGGAATGGAAGTGACTGAGAAAGATAGGTCTGAGCAATACATGCCCTGATCCATCTACCAATGGTTGAAGAGATACCTTCTGACCCATGGCAGAGGGCTGAAAAGACACGAACAAGGCCTCTGATTTACAAAAGGCTGAGGTCTGCTTAACATAATGACGCAGAGCCCTGCGCATGTCTAACTTATGCCATTATGCCAGATTAGGACAAAAATCTGGAAGAACTAGGTCCTGTGATCTATGAAACCAAGTGTTAACCTTTGGAACAAATGAAGTGTCCAAATGAAGGACCACCCTATCCTCAAAAAAGGTACACAAATCACTCCGAACTGAGAGTGCGGCCAATTCTGAAATCCGTCTGGCCGATGTGATAGCCACCAAGAATGCTACTATTAAGGAAAGGAAATGAAGTGAACAAGACCTGAGGGGCTCGAATGGCGGAGAAGTCAGGGCTTGTAACACCCTAGGTAAGTCCCAAGAGGGATAATGATGGACCACAGGTGGTCTGGCATTAACCACCCCCTTCAGAAAAGCACTTACAGACGGATGATGCAATAAAGGGACCAGGTTGTCACAGGTAAGGACCGTTTGCAAGGCTGCAACCTGCCTGCGGATGGTACTAGGTGATAGCCCCTTATTCATACCTTCCAAAAGATACTCCAATGTTAGGAATGGTGACTGATAATGGCCTGAGCTGCTGTTTAGTGCACCATGTGCAGAAGTTCTTCCACGTGGCATCATAAATCCTATTAGTCGAGGGCCGTCTTGAGGCTTGGATCATTGAGATCACCCAGGACGAATAGGATTGCTAAACTTTCCCGCTCAAGTGCCAGGTGGCCAACTGGAGCCACTGTGGATCTGGATGTTGAAGATTCCCTTGGCTGAGAGCCACTCGAGCCGGGAGAATCCTCCACAGTGGCAAGAGCGATAGATCCACAAGGTCTGCACACCACGGACACCTTGGCCAATGTGGAGCAATTAAGATTATCTCTGCCCTTCCTGAATCAGTTTGCAAATGGTTGCCTGTAACAATGGGAGGGGAGGAAAGGCATAAAGCAGCCCCCCCGGCCACTTGCACTGGAGGGCATTTGTTCCCTCCGCCCCCCTTGTCAGAAACCTGGAGAAGAACCTTGGAAGTTGGGCGTTCATCGGGGAGGCAAAGAAATCCAGATGTGGATGGCCAAACCTGGCCGAGATTTCCCTGAACAGTGCCGGGTCCAGTCGCCACTCTGAGTGGTCTACTGTGACCCTGCTCAGGGAATCTGCTTGTTGATTTGCTTCCCCTGATATGTGTTCTGCCCTGATGGAACCCAGAGTGGACTCTGCCCACAGACCCAGCTCCAAAGCCTCCTGCATGTGTGACTAGGACCGGGTCCCTCCCTGGGACTTGGCTGCCACATTGTCAGGATCAGGACGTGCTGTCCCGTCACTAGGGAGGAAAACCGACAGACAGCTAAGTGTATGGCCCTGAGTTCGAGCCAATTTATGTTGTGGACTAGATCCGATCAGGACCACTGTCCCTGGCAAGATGAGTCTGAAGATGGGCACCCCAACCGAACAGACTGTACTAGGATATCGTCCAGATAGCATTGCATGCACACCGGCATCATCCTGAGGTGGGCCACCAATACTGCCAAAACTTTTGTGAAGACCCTTGGGGCTGAAGAGAGGCCAAAGGAAAGGGCTCTGTATTGGTAATGCCGGTGCGCGTAACAAAACTGAAGGAACCTGCGGTGGTCCGGAAGTATCGGAATGTGTAAGTATGCCTCTGTCAGGTCTATGGAGGAGAGAAAGTCTCCTTTCCTGATGCTGGCCAGAATGGACTTTAGGGACTGCATTTTGAATCTTCTGTAGGTCAAGAAGTAATTCAGACCCTTTAAGTCCAATATTGCCCTCCATCCCCCTGAGGCTTTGGGAACCACGAACAGAATGGAGTAAAATCCCTCTCCTTCCTGTTCCTGTGGTACAGGCTCTATTGCCTTGATTTCTATCCAATGGGAGATGGCCGTGGCTACTAATTTTGCCTTGGTTGCGTAGATAAATGCTTTGTCTTGGCTTCCCCCCCCCCGTGTCCAAATCAGTAGAACTGTGCTTTGTCTGTGCGGGGGGGGGATACCAGAGCCTTGTGATGCCTGGAGCGAGGAACTGTCTGCCATTGCAATCTAGATAATCTGGGCAAGGGATATCTAGAAGTGGGGGGAACCTAAACACGCAGATCTAGTTGTCAGATATGGGAAAACGACCCTCGCTCTCAACCACAGCAATGGCAAAAAACAGACAGACAGTTCACTAGAACTGCCTGTCAAGGCCTTGTGGCACAGTGCCACAGACTAAACAGGAAACAGGTGGATTCTAAAATAAATTCCCCTTCACTCAACACACACTAATAAAGAAGGATATACAACCTGAATTTCAATGAATAGTCAGAATAATCATGCAGGTGCAATGAGGCGATCACTGATGTGATTCTCTTAATAAGCACCAAATATCCAGAAAAGAGCAACAAGTTCTTCCCCCCAGTGAAGGCCTGACACAGCAGGCCAGAGCAACTGAGAAAAGCAGGCCCCAATAGAGCTCAGAGGAACACAAAGTCCCTACAAAAATGGCATCCATGCCTAATCCGTGTTCAAAATGGTGGCCATGCCTGTTCAGTGCTTACTAATAATGGCTAATGCGCCAAAGAAAGGGGAAGAGGAAAATACAAGGTCCCTGGCAAGGAAACAGCTTTTAAAGAACTCGTAATCAAAAACAGAGCCCTCTTCCCTCCCGTTCCTTAAAGCACTTGCTATTTGGTCACGCAGCCTCCGCTGAGATCTGAATTGCTGCTGCCGAAGGGAGCCTCCTGGCTTCGACGATTGATCTCCAAGGGATTTCTGTGAGCAGCAAGCCAGCTGTCCTGCTGATCCGCGCTCCCGCTGAGCAGTTCAATCGGAGCTAAAAGCCCCAAACAATAAAACAGCCTGTAGCCTGCTCTGCAGGAGCCAGTTAGGCTTGTTAAGGCCTGAAAGGCCTGAAGAACTCTCTCTCCAGGCAATCTCTCAATGAATTTGTAAAGCAAAATTTTTTTCCAAATTTGATTCCAAATATCAATAAAGAATAAGCCACATTAATCTAGAAATCTTTGAAAAAAATAAATTCCAAGTAGAAATTCAACCATCAATTAACCTAATCTAACTGAGGAGCCACAAGAATTTGGTCCTACTAAGCTGAGACTAAGTCAAAAACTGGAGGACACTCCCAGAGGGAGGCGTGGCTAAAGTTCTGACTTAGTCTCTTCTGAGCAGGAAGGCTGAAATTACCCACCAGTGGATTCTTCATTCATCATGCTGGAGAATGGCCAATCTTTTAATGGCAATCCAGTCACTTTTTGTTGACTTGATCACCTTTCAAATACCTTTACCCAATCCTTCATTTTGTACTACCTATGCTTTATTTCTACAATCTGTCTTTTAAAAATTACTTTTCTTAAAAACTTCTTATCTGACATTGCCTGTCCTTTGTGCCTTTTCATTAACTTCCTTCATTTCTTTTATAGTATTCCTTGTCCTTTATTCCATTTTATCATTCTGTTCATTAACCACCATCTAATGCTATGAATCTAACAGCCTATTCCAAATCTGAAATCTAATTTTCTCTTTCTAACAATCAGGATTCTATATTATTGTTTCGCTCCATCACATACTGTACAGACTTTCATCTAATCTTTCCTTTAAGTTACCAAAAACAATATTTTGAATTACACATTGTAATTCTGTAATCACTGCTTCTTTTTTCTAGCAGCATCCTATTATTTTTCTTCATTACTCCCAATTCCTACTTGGTAATTTCCCATTTCCCCCCTTAACTGCACTAAACTCAGATTTAAAAGCCAAAAGGAAGCAATGACCCCTTCCTCCAGCTAGATCTTAATTTACTGGTCACTGCGAGAGACTTTGAAAATCCTATTTAACCCCTCTTTTCAACAGTAGGAGAAAGCAGGCTAAGGCTTCCATGGATTAGCACCTGCATTCTCAAAAATCTGTTGCTCTTTAGACTTAATCTCCACAGGAACAGCCTTTGCCAAGGCCAAATGATTCTCAAATTATGCCTTCTCTTTGCTGTCTTAATGAGCATATTGCCAAGTCTGTCTTAAACAGATGAACAAGCCCCTACACAACTGCAATATCATTATGAGTTTGATTTAGTTTGCAGTAAAGATTTCTCTTTGGTCTATTTCAAGGAAAGAGAAAAGGAGATGGGAACAAAGATGGAACAAACACAAAATCTTGTTGCTGTAGTCAATTTAGGGACATCGGAAATAGTTTCAAAGAATTCAAAATTCTTATTAATATTACCAATTTAATTGCATTCATGTTTTTTTTAAAAAAATATTTAATCCAATAGCTACTATGACTCCCACCAGATGTCAGCAAAGTTGAATTTAATACAGTTAATTCCAAATAGGATTCCAATATCAATATATTTATACTGAGCCTGTTTCTTCTATAATTATAAACCATCTTATTCAAATGCAGAATATTGTTTTTTACCACAAGTATCTACCAGAAAGTTACATTTTCCCCAAAGCTCAAGACATTGTTACAAAAAAGAGAAAACATATTAGTCTCTTACTATAAACAAAAATAAATCTGACTATTCCCTTCTGTTATTTACCAGTGAGATGCTCCAGAGCTTGCTATTTATGTAAAGTAACTATTATAGCTAAAGACCAGCATAAAACTATACAACATAGTTTTATATAGAAATATAAATAAATATATAGAAATATAAAACTATAATTTGCCAAATAAAGGATGATACAATGTAGGGGAAACACAAACCATCATAGAGAATTCTGGATTTACTAAAAGTGTGATTTAAATATGATTAAAATGTATATTTTACAAAAATTCCTTATATAAGTTGAAAAATAATTCATAAAACAAATCAGTATAAATATAAATACATAAAGCAAATAATCTTTAAGCAGGTGCCAAAACTGGAAGGAAGCAAAGAGTTCAGGAAATGAAGAGACAAAAACTGAGGAGAGAAACAATTTTGTTACAGGCACCGCAGGCATCAGCGTCTGGAGTCACCACACAAAATTTTGCCACCTTATATGTTATGGTCAGAGTCATCCTATCAGACAATTGAAGCAATGCACAGAAATGCCTGAGGCAACCTGGAAAATCTGCTTGCAAGGGTCTATTCTAAGTGCTGCATATATGGCTATAATCTTGGCAAATCAGTATTACCTCAATTGTTTCTATCTTCCCATCTCATAAGGGCAGAATTGTTCTGAGTAGGGTACTTTTTAATACCTCTTGCCAGAGTAAAGGCTTTTCTATGCCCTGCATAAACCTGTTGTGTAAGGGGTAACAGGGTTTATAAACAATAATTTATTCACTATTCCAGAGGGAGTTTACAGACTCTGCATAAATGTGTGACATCTATAACATGTTAGTTAAGAGATATTGCCTGTTCATAGTCTATTCTTACTAAAATAAACTTTGTCATTCCAGATTTATTCCCAAAGTATAAGAAGACATTTTTCTTCTCCTTTTATCTAAAAGTGCTACATTTTGAAGTATATTTTTCTCTGTTTCTAAGCTTAAACTAATAGTGCTAGAGCCACAAATTTAAAATTTCCTTTTCTAATACTATCATAACCTAAGCTCTGATCATTTCCACCTGATTCTTCAAAACCAGAGAAAGCTGTTTTTGTTCAATCCTCATGATCTGTATTGTTACAATTGATAGGGAATAATCCTGAATTAAGTTTGTACCAAGAACAGAAATTTATTTAAATTTTATTTAGAATGTAAGGCATTGTTAATGAAATGTGATATAAATAATATAATTTTAAAAACAGGGACAAAAGTGACATAAAATTATCCAAATATTTAAAAATATTGTAGGGATAAAATATATTTATTTCTTTATCAAATTTATATGATTGTCCATCTCACAAAAAGTGACTCTGGGCAGCATATAACAATCCAATAAAACAGTGGTTATCTAAAACCACTATATATACTTATTTAAAAGCATTAAAAACAATACAAGAAAATAAAAACTAAGCCAAGGAAAAAAAAATAATACAGTAGATTGAGGGATGCCAATGATAATGGATCCATCTCATAAGTTAACCCATGGGGTCCTTGGCACAACCAAGTCTTGAGGGACTTCTGAAAGCTCAAAAGTGATGATGTCAACCTCATATCTGGAAGGAGAAGATTCCACAATGTGGACTCCACAAAAGACCTGTTGTCTAGGGTCCACCAAATATTGCTTGATGACAAAATCTATAGCATGCTCATTCTAATAGTTCTGGTGGAATGGGCATTTGAAATCAGGAAGAAGTGGTCCTTCAGATATCCCACTCCTATGTTATTTAGGACTTAAAGGTCAATATCAGTACTTTGAACTGAACTGGGAAACAAACTAGTAATCAATGCAGCTTGCATAGCAAAGGTGTAACGTGCTTTATCAGGAACAAAATAACTGCTCACAGTGCTGTATTTTACAACAGCTGAAATTTCCAGATACTCTTCAAGAGGAGACCCATGCAGAGCACATTGTCGAACCAGGAGATGACCAAAACATAAGTGACTGAGAGTAGGGCCCCTTGATCCAAGAATGGAAGCAACTGGTGCACAATACAAAGCTGTGCAAAGGCCCTCTTAACCACAATTGCTACCTGCTCCTCAAGCAGAAGTCATGAATCTACGAGAACTCCCAGATTGCACATAGGGTGTGTTTGGGAGGCAGTGCAACACTATCCATTACCAAAGATGTTATAGTCCTAGAACCAGAGGTATCGAAAACCCAAAGCCACTCCATCTTTCCAGAGTTTAGTTGAAGTCTGTTGTTCCTCATGCTCTCTCACAGTATCCAGACACCGGAATAGAATATCCATACCATCACTTAATTAACCAGAGATGCACAGTCATGATTGTACTCCATGGTGACAGGTGAGCTTAATCTGTGTTCTCATGAAGGTATGAAATTTGAGAGCACTGACCCTGTGGCACCCCATATATCATAGACCAATGCCAAGATTTCTTTTTTTTAAAATATATTTTATTGGTTTTATAATTTTAACAAAAAGTGTTTAAGACACACCGTGGTTTTTTGGGTAAACAAAGATTCCAACATAAAATCACACAATAACAGCTCAACTTAATACATTCACTATCATTCTCTATTTCCCTCAAGTAACATAGTAAATTTAATATATTTCATTTCCATCCTAAATTTCTATTACTACTAAACCTGTTTATTAAAACTTTAAATCAATTTCAATTACTATAATCAGATAGTGTTTTACATCAACATATTATCACTTCAAATACCTCTTACAAATATATTCAAATTCTTAATCCCTCTCATCCCTTTTTATCACCAATCTTATTTCTTCTTCCAATAATTAGTTTAGTTAAAAAAAACAATATTATATCTTATCAAATCGTATTATTATACACAAACATCTCTTAAGTAATTAAACATTACACATGTATATAGTGATAGTTTTCTTACTTCTAAATCTAAATCATTATCCTTAACCTTTCAGCCCAAAAGACCATTTTTGTTACTTATAGTAGTCTTCGACTTAGTTCATTTCCATTCATTAAAGAAACCAAATTCCATCCAATTAATTATCATACCATATCAAAACATTGCTGTTGTGCAATTGATCACTTTTCCCCCAAAGGGGGAGATTGGATCCTGGACAGGCATTGTCCAGCATGGGGGTGCAATGATGGTTTTTTGAGAAGAGAGATGAACCAAAGCCTCCAGAAAAAGTAAAGGAACAACTCTCATTCAAAGAAGAATTAACCACTGCTAGGACCCACATGACAAGCCCTCCCATGGCTGCTTTCACAAAGGTCTAAAGAATATACTCACAGTCTTAAGGACCATGTCCACTTCCTTAGGTCTAATAGGTTCAAACCATTCCCAGATAACCGGGTAAGACTCCATCCTAGATAAGATGATTAATAACATACAACAATGGCAATGCATTTGACTAAGTTAATAATAGATAGTAAATCAGAATGCACCTTTGGTACAAGACATTCTCCATTAAAAAGAAACACAGTACTCCTCTCTGCTTCTCTATTCTGAACAGGACACACGATATTGTTGTAAGGTGCTTATTATCCTCTATGTTTAAGTATTTTGCTGCATCATTTAGTATGGTTTTGATGTTCTAAATACAGAATCTAAGATGTTCTTACAAACCTATTCCTGACTGTTGAGATATGCTGTAAATTTCTCTAGAATTGATTTTTCTATCCAGTCAACTAAGTGATATATAACTGGAAATGTCATTAACAAGCATCAATAGACGCCGGTTCCCTCCTAAAGTCTTTGGGATATACAGATAACACTGTGAATCATATTTAGATGTTGCCGTGTCTTTCTCTCCTATGGCTTTATATAATATAAATTCCTAGAGAGTTTCATTTAGCTTCTACTCCTGGAATTTAAAGATACATCTTTTTTGGAAATATTTTTAATACAGTTAGCATTCTTTGCATTTTGATTTCTTTAAAATCACTCCAAGTGCTTGTTAAAGGCAGGAGGTAAATCAGATGATAGAGATAAATGATAGACAGAAAGACAAATAATATCAAAACAGGAAAGTATCTATCTATCGATCTGTCATTTATCGTTTATTATCTATCTATATCTATATTTCTATTTCAGAAAAGTAAAGTACTACAAAGCAGAGACATCACCCTGCCAACAAAAGTGTGTATAGTCAAGGCCATGGTTTTTCCAGTTGCAGTGTATGACTGTGAAAGTTGGACCATAAGAAAGGCTAAGCACCAAAGAATTGAGGCCTTTGAACTATGGTGCTAGAGAAGACTCCTGTGAGTCCCTTGGACTGCAAGGCATTCAAACCGGTCAGTCCTAGAAGAGATCAACCCCGACTGCTCCTTAGAAGGCCAGATCCTGAAATTGAAACTCAAATACTTTGGCCACCTAATGAGAAGCAAGGACTCACTGGAGAAGAGCCTAATGCCGGGAAAGATTGAGGGCAATAGAAGAAGGGGACGACAGAGAATGAGATGGCTGGATGGAGTCACTGAAGCAGTAGGCATGAGCTTAAATGGACTCCAGAAGATGGTAGAGGACAGGAAGGCCTGGAGGAACGTTGTCCATGGGGTCACGATGGGTCGGACATGACTTCGCAACTAACAACAACAAAGTAAGGATGGGCCGGTCAAAACTCCAAGGCCACAGGTGGCTTCCAGGCTCTATTTTGGTAGACATTGGAACCCTCTCTGAGTACAATCACTGAGAATCCATCTGCATAGTGTCCCATTATTTTCAGTCAGGAAACTAATTTTTTTTAAAAATAAGAATTTACCCTACCCTCTCCAAACCCAGGAAGAGTAAGCCATAGTGTGACATAGCTCCATTCAGTCTGTGTCATCTCTAATGTGTTGAACTTGCCACCCTTACTGAAACAATATGCTGACCACCACCATCCTGATCACTAAAGATTTATCAATTAATGTAATTCTGATTTTTCAAATGGTGGAACAATTTGTTATCTATCTTCATATCCTTTTCAGGAAGATAAATTCCATAAAGAATTGACAGTGTAGAAAATTAAGACTGCTTGAATATTGCTATTTTAAAAGCCATTCAGAATTATACTTAGATTATAAGTATATTTGTCTGATTATATAGCCACCCATCTCACACAACCATAGTGTCCCAGGGCCCAAGGATAAATTGCTAACCCCATTCACCGTCAACACTCTGACCCAAATGCCTGGGGAAATAGCCAGGCCTTCAGTGTTTTACAAAAGGCTAATAGGGTGGGTCCATCTGAATTTCTGGGGGATGATGTTCCACAAGGCAAGGGCTGCTAATGAGAAGACAAAGCATAGCCTCTTTATTAGATTTGTTGGGGTTGACAGAAACAATAAGAGAAAGGCAGCCTTGCAAGTATCCTGGCCTTATGCCATGGGGGGGGACTTTAAAGGTAATGCCCAACACTGTGAATTGCACCTGAAAACACACGATGAGCAAAGGAAGTAGGGGCAATAGGAAATACCAAAAATTGTTTGTGTTGCTGCAATCTGGACCAGCAAGTAGCCCCAAGTAGACCTGAAATTCAAATAGGAAGTGACTAAGGTAGGAGTCACTATGAGTAAGGCTTCCTAGTCCATTATTCTTATGTCTACTATACAATGCAGACCAGTTATCCAGAAAACAAAGACAATATTGTAATAACATTAACCATATTTTGCCTTCTTTCAAAGTAACTGTAAAACTTCACATCCAAAGATTTAAGAGACCCATATGTAATATAAAGGGTAGGCAGTTTTCTCAATATCACTATCTTGCTAGAATAATTTAGGCCTCTCTAATTATTTTTCTGAGTTTTCTTTGAAGTATTTAATGCTTTCCTCTAAGACTAAGTAATGCCTTTAGCATACTTAGAAGAGAGTTCTGTTAATTGTCATTTATATCTTTTTGCTCAGTAAAAAGCAGAGACATGAAACTCTTTGTATTCTATAGCTCTTTTTAAACTTTCTCTAAGGACTATTTCTGAAAAAAAATCTGGATAATATCTTAAAGATGCTAAGAAAAATATAATTTCATATCCCAATGTATACAAGTGTATTTTTTTATTTTTTCCCCTAAGTGCCCAAAGAATTAGAAATAAATTTATTTCACTGGTTCCATGATAATGCATTGGAGATCGTTTGGGATGAAATTATTATACTTTCTTTCTTTCTCTGTTATATTTTGTCAACTGATGTATAAACATTATGGACACTTTTCCCATGATTGTGATTATTCTGTTTGGCAGGTTTGAATAATAGATATAGGGCTGGATTTGTGGAAGGCATTTAAATGTTATAGTTTATTCTTTTAATAATAAAATCTCTATCACCTGCAAGCAGATTCATATAAAAAATAAATCATTCTCAGTAAAATACTGAAATACAGCAAGCATGCTGATAAAGAAACATAACCAAATGGAATTCAAAGGAACAAGATCAAAAGCACTTAGGAAGCAGTCCTGAAATGTGCAAGTATACGGTGGGAGGGGAGGATATCCAGCTTAATAAAAGTTCCTGTGGAAAAAAGCTTGGCACAGTAGTTGGTTATAAATGAATTATTAGTCATCAGAGTGATGTGTCTGCCAACAGAAAAGGAGAAAAAAAGCAAGCTAAACTGAAAAATGACTTCCAAATCACCCACCATGGAGGAATGGTTAGTGAAGTTGACAGAACTGGATGAGATGGCCAAGCTAACTTCATTGATTAGAGAAAGGTCATCATTAACATTCATCAATGACTGGAAACCTCTATGGATATTTTGCAAAAAAAAAAAGAAACTGATTTTGTGACTCATGGTTTGATAATTAGAAAGACTAGGTTATAGAAAAAAGGGAATTGTGATACAATCTTAGAAAGAGATTCTTGCTTAGAATTGTATGTATAGCCACTGAGAGGAAGATCTGAAAATCTTGTAAAGCTTGCATGAGAGACTAAAGAGGCTTCTCTCTTCAATGTTTAGGCATTTTACTAGTTGATAATACCTGTAGTCAAGAAAATGTGAAAAATGCTCAGGACATCAAATTCAGAATTGCTTGGAAGCCTACGTGCTTGTTCCTGTGCAGATCAATATCTTTTTCACTACATAGATGAATGCCTCTCTTTATTGATGTCACAAGGATACAAGAGATCTCAATCTACCACTAGACAGTGTTGTGTCTAAATTGCATGAAAATGTGGCTCTTAAACATATGACAAATTTGAGCCTGATAATAAAACCTATATTCATAACCACAACGATTTAGATATTAAATCATGACAAACATTTTAGTTTTCTCTTTCATATAGAAATCATGACATTCATTTCAGTAAAAGGTAAACAATCTATTTAAGTGCTTATTTTCTGAACTTGTTTTTATACTTCATTTCACATTTTAAATGCATGATGTTTATTGTCTATTTAAGAAAGCAAATAATTTTCAGGGACAGAACACATTTGATAAGGCTGTAATTATGTTATATATTTGGTTGCAGACATTTATAGGTGGTACTTATTCAGAAGATTAAAATGATTTGTTTATGCTTGATGCATCCAACCTTTTAAAGTACATGCACCATTAAGAAATAAGGCTCAGTGTGACTAGCAAACAATCTTTTTAAATCTGTGTAGTTTTGAACACATACTAGCAAAGTAATCTTTTTCCTAAGAAATGTACTACTTAGTATCTTTTTCTTTTCAAATCATCTTGAATAGAGATCACAAGTCTTTTAAATCTACCAGGAGGTATTGAAGACAACCATAATCATCTTCTCTTCTGCCAACTGCACAATTCTGAGAACACAGAATTAGAATTTGTCTTGTAGAACAAATTATCTTAACCTTATTATATGCAACTGAAAACACATTTCTCTCTGACTCCCATTCATATCCTTCCCATGTTGAGTTTGTTTCTGTACACAGCACATATAAAAGTAATATGTGAGATTTTGAAAGCCATCAAGCAACCCTCGACTTTGAAAACTCTGCTAAGAAGAAATCCAGGAACTGGAAAACAGGATAAAGTAAAGTAACAGAGGAAGTGGACCACTTAAATGTTCCACAAAGTAGCAGCATTTTAAATAAAATATTTCCTGCATTTTCAACTACACTGGACCTGAGTAAGAAATAAATCACACCAGTTCTTAAACTCACATTGCAAAATTAGGCCCAGAATTGATTCAGAACAGAAAGAGGTCTAATGTGGGAATGCTTACTGACCTAAAATCAGGAACCTTATATCTTGCACAGCAAAACCTCTGGTCTTATGTGGATAACTCTGCAATCTGCAATGCATCCAGGCAGAACACTATCCCAAATACAGCATCCTTGCCATTTTCTGCAATTTTTATTTAAATACTTAAATGGTAAACAGTTTATTATCATGAGTAGGTCCAAAGTTCAAGGACAAAAATAAGAGTAATAGCATCTTGCAACTGAATATGATGATACTTCTTTACTGTCAGATTTCTTGTGCAGTCAAGAATTGCATGTTAGACAGAATGAGATATTTTAAAGCATTTATCCTTACTGATAAAAAAACTTTCTGCTTATTACATTGCTCTTAAAGGCATTACTGCTTTATTGGGATAAGTGTGTAGCATCAGAAAGTCTATAACTCTGTTTATACTGCAATTTGCTAATAGACTTGTGCTGCAGGTGGGACTTAATGGCATCTGGCAACTTAAGCTGAAGGCTTTTAAGTTCTAATTGAAAATGTTGGATCTTGGACTTGTTTGGCAGGAACCAAGATCCTGTCTATGCCAAAGCAGCTCAAGGATTGTTCTCTTGCCAAGATGTTAAGGCTGCCAAAGGGCTGTCCTGGCATCTGTGGAAATGGAGGGTCTAGTTTATCTCTCTTGGAGAAAAATCTCAGCAATAGAAAGCCACCAGAGTGGAATTGAATCAGCTAGGTTTCTTTGAGTCAACAAAAAATCCATAGCTAACCTCCATGAGTAATTTGGCATTGAATTTCTAATTAGAAAAACTTTTTATATATATAAAAAAATGAAATTCAGGCTAAATTAAAATAAAGCCCAGCAAGATATATTGCTTGGTTAGCCAATAATCATGAAGTGTGCATAAATGCAAGCCAAATTTAATTTAGTATTATAATTCAATACTATTCATTTTAATTGAATTCTACTTTAGTTAATATTTACACATGAAACCTTGTAGCTTCATAGAAAGTCATCTTTCTGTATAAAAACTCTAAATTAGCTCAGTGCAAGAGCTTTTTGAATATAAACAATTATGGAAATGCAATTGATATCTCATTTAGCCTGCTTTTTGGAACACGATTTTGTTCAGAAACTCTGCACTGTAAATTATGCTGAATACTGTGCAAGATGCATTAAATGTAGGCCGTGTGAGAGGCAGATAAGGAAGAGAAGTAATAGTAAGACACTTGACACTTCAGTTTTTGAGAAATTGGCAGCACATCATTATTGGTTTTTACTAAAATGATATTTTGGTGCAGCAGAGAGCCTGAATCCTAAAATATAATATTTTGCTAGCTTCGTTACTAGCTACATGACTGTCCCCAGTCAGTTAACTCAGGGACCCTCAAGAGATGTCAGGTCTTGAGGGTCCCTGAGTTAAGAGAGATGTCAGCTCTTCATGTCATCATGTCATGAAATACATCAATTGCACATCTCCCTTAAACTGGGCTGTAATGCTTACTGACTGTTTTGGCAGCTAGCTTCCATACATAGCTTATGTGATACTATCATATTCCAGACAACACATAATCTCTTCCAGTGGCTTTGTATTGTTGCAAAATAATGGTAGGAAAAAAATTTATAAACAATATTCCACAAGTGAGTAGCTATAAGGAAGTCTCTAACCACTAGCTGAATTGTCTCTTCCAGCTCCATGAATTAATGGAGAAAAATCAATGGGAAAAAGATTACATTGAAAAAAATATTGCATCAACATAAGTTATAGTGAGAAGTGGGGCTCAAAGTTTAGATTTCTCAGAGTTTTAAAATACTCAATGTGGGACTTTTTAAAAATATATATATATAATTGAATAGCTTTGCTAGCTAAAGACTGAAATAAAGCTGATCTGATCGATAATTTTATGGGAAGGAGAGTCTAAAGTTATTATCTTTATTTAGTAATATTTCCAGTGTATCACAAAAAATGAAAACCAAAAAATGGCTAAGTGGGAAAGATGGATATTTATTTATTTATTTACTCTATTTCTTAACCACCAATCTCCCTCCAAGGAACTAAGTAATGACATAGTAGCCTTAGATCAGTACCACTAGAAACCATCCATTTGGAAATGTCCTAAAATTCCCTTCTGTTCAAGATCTTATGAAAAACACTTTTTTTCACAAAGTTTACAGAAGCTCTTTCCTATCCTTATTCCTATCCTTGAAACTCAGTTCAACTGATGTAAGTCTATAGGATTTATTTCTGATATACTTGCATATAACTACATTGTGTTACTTTCTTGGGCTGAATCAATAAGTAAATAAGGAATGATGTAACTCAAATAGAAATTTAGATATGACTTTAATTTGGCTACTCTGTATTTTTACAAGAAGAAAATCAAATATGTACTTTGATTCCTAGGGATGAAAGAAATGGTACACAGTATGTGTACTGTGAGAGCAGTTCTACGAGATGTACTTTCAAGAGAAATTAAATGGTTATTTAATAGATTTTCATATTTGTAAATTAATTCCCTTGCTGTGTTCTGATTTACTTATTCCTGTCATTAGAATATATTATTTAACACAAATTACTAGAAAAGCTTAGCTTTTCTCATCATAACATAGAGAGATAGCAGTGGTGAAAATAAAATGGAAAACCACAAGTTTTGGATTTTAAAAAGTGCTGAGATTCAAAATATTCTTGTTCAGATGCTTTAAAACAGACATGTCAAACTTGCAACGTATCGGGACTGTTTTTCCATTGCTGGCAATGGGGTGGGCGCGGCTTCCGCGTGATGTGTCTGGACGGGCCGGCAGCTTGACACCCCTGCTTTAAAATAACAAACTCCCTTCTATTATATGAACTAAATATAGTAAATAGGTACAGAGTTTGATATTCTAGTCTTATGTTAAGCACAAAGCCATCTGGGTGACCTTAGGCTAGTCACTTTCTCTCAGCCCTAAGAAGCAAGTGATGGCAAACTACTTCTGAAATTTTGCCAAGAAAACTGCAGGGACTTGTCCAAGCATACACTACATCACTGACTATAAGGCATACATATACACACACAAAAAAAGTGCAACACAACCATTTTTTCCAGGTTGACAGACAAAAATGAGACATATGGGACATGTGGTCCTCACAGGAACAAAAAGTCTACATAAAAAAGAGTAGTCAAAGTAGAACACTTTATAAAGGAAGTTTTCATCCAATTGCATATCCTTTTCCCCCCTAACCAATCCTCTTCTTTCACTTTATAAATTATTTATATTATGATTAATGTTAACAAATTTGTTAAAAAATAGTGGCAGGTGAAAGTTGCAGATTGTATGCTCTTTCATACTTAAAAAATAACTTTTCAGCGAGAGACTTGCCTTTGCTAAGCTATGAGATTGGGATACAGTTTTTGTCATTGACTTTTCCCACTGCAGTTCCTTTCCAATATCTATTCCAGAAGGCCACACAGGACTCTAGCATAACATGGTAGGTGTAGTTAAGCTTCTCCAGACATCCTTAACTTGTCACTGTCTTTCAATACAGGCATTACCCCTCAGAGGAGTTCTCTGCTCCTACTTATTAAACTTTTATGAAATAAAGCAAATACTATCTATATGCACTGAGAGTCTGCAAAAAGAAATGTCTACTTTTGGAAATCAATAAAAAGCCATGGATTGCCTTCCATAGATACTACTTATATACAACAGGAATCAGCACAGCATGTGCATGCATCAAGCTGTTTCTTGCCTCTCTTGAAGTGTTAATCAACTCTCTGGAAGGCTAAACCCATTTACCTTTTTCAACGCTGCCTTGTAACACTTGAGTGTTAGAACTAGCATTTAATTTTTAAAACTTCTCCAGATGGCCTTCACTTTGCCACTGGCCTTAAAAGCAGAATTATCTTGGATTTAATGGAAATGACTCACAAAAATATGATCTTATGCATGATTTGTTTATTGGTATTTCAAATAGTTATGCTACTCTTTTTAAAATGGCTTTAGGTGCATTCTTACATCTATATCTATATGGAAACATGCACATACACACATTTAAAAACTGCCAACAAAAAATCCATAAAAACTCATGTGTAAGAGACAGGTTTTCAGTCCATTTCATAACCTATCTCAAATCAAACATCTTTGATTGGCATCACCATATCGTTTACAGATTCTCAAACGGGAAAAATGTATTGGGGTGAGAGAACAATTTGGGAAGGCATAACTGGTTATGAAGTGTTCACCTTCCTGATCAGGGATAGTGATTGCAGTCCTTCTTTTCACTACTACTTCTTGCACTGTTCACCTTCTACTTTTTGCAGTTTAATTTATTATTTTATTGTATATTTAGAGTCACTTTGAAACTAGATGAGCAGCAAATAAACATAATAATAAAGAACAGCAAATAAATATTTAAAGATTATTTATGATTTCTTTTTAAATTAGATATAATATCAACATGTTTCAGTAGAGACAGGCAATACCTGGCTGACGTTAGCTTTCTAGAAGTCTAAGCAGTGTCAGATTGGGTTGATACTTAAATAAGAGGTAATACTAAGCTAGGCTGAAATGTATTCAGAATAAGCTATATAAATTTAATAAAATAAATATTTTTTTTTCATTGTGACTGAAAAAAAAAAAAAGCTTGCACCAAACCCACGTTTTGTAATTTCAATTCCTATCCTAGTGAACCGCCCTGACTAGACTGAGTCATTAAAAATGGAGACTAGATAATCAAACAAAATTGTGTATGTGAAATTCTTATTCTCTGAATAAATACATAAATTTGGGCACACATCAGGCAAGGAATTCTGAAGGCTAAGTCTTATGTTTTGACTGTTTTCCTTTGTTTATTTGTAATTCCAAATGTCTGGTCCCTGCCCTTTAAATATCTCTCAGCTGACACTCTAAGTGCTGTTGTGCTTTTTAGCTATGATTAAATTGCCTGGTGGTACAATATGCTGACATTCAAATGTTGAAATGTGTCTGCTAGAATTTTCTTTTGCCCTGGCACATTTACCCTCTTATTGGCAGCATTTAAAGTATTAGATTATGAGTTCACACTGGATTTTAGAAATGTCCCACTGTCATAAGTGAAGAGCAACTACTCCTGTCTTTCATATCTTCATTCCCAGATAACATTTGGACTCATTTCTCTCTTCCAAACAGTTTCTTATAGTTCACTTTAAGTTTTGATGATCAGACTTTTGCAAATGTTAGGAGAAGTTTTTTTTAATTTTTAATTTTTTGCTGTGCTGGGAATTAGTCTACGTGTGTTTTTTTAAATTTGTTTATTGATCATTTGTTTATTAATCACTTTTAACAGAACAACTTCCGCTCTTATCATATCCCAGCTCCAACAACATATACCAGGGATAAGGGGAGATTCCTCCAGGCACTCTATTCATATAGCTCTCAGCACCCTCATGTCACTATACCAGTAAAATGTTCTCTCCTGTTTACACATTTCTGACACTGGTTGTAAATACCTTTGTACATTTTGTATGATTTATCTGGTGTCATATATCAGGAATATATCATTTGCTAAAAGTTTTATCTTAAATTATGACACATTGTAAATTACATACCGGCTACCCATAGTCTCTCCCAAATGTCCGTATGCATTTTAGATTCTACAATTAATAGCCCATTTTGTCATGCAGTCTTTCACCTGTTCATCTTCTATTTCAAATATTAACAACTTTATACTTTTTTGCTATCACATGTTCATAATTTGTACATAATTCTATTTCAACGTCTGTGGAGTTTTTTTTTTAATTTCAGGTGTCTTTTCCTCCATATTAAATCTTTCTCTTAATTAAGCATATGAAAATCATTGAAAATTATGTCCTTCTGTTGTCATATGTTTTCTCTTGATTTCATCTTAAATCTTTTATGTTCCTGTATGAATACCTCTTGATATGTTAATCATTTCTCCCTAACTGTTGTTTCTGTTTTACAGAATGCTTCTTGTGCTGAAGACCCTTTAATTCTATCTTTCATAATGAAAATTCCTTTATTTGTTTGTTTTCTATGCACATAACTTTATAGGACTTTCATTTCCTGAAAAATGACAGATACTCATAAAGATTCTGATGCTAGAATGCATAAAATGCAATCAACATTGTAATTACTTTCAAAGGTCAATGTGGGAATACTGTGCATCTCTATCACTCTAAATAGCTATTCTACAATCTTTACTTAGAGGATGATGTATTTCCACTATTGCTAATGGAGCTTTCAAAGTTCAAACATAACATTATGTTTGTCTTGCATCACCCAACTATTGACTTGACAGAAAGGAATGATTAATAAAAAAATGTCTACAAGTTAAATCAAGCAACAAATCAGCAAACACCTAGAGGCAAACAAAGTCATTATCAAAAACTAATATGGGTTTGTCAAAAACAGATCATGCCAGACAAATCTTATTGCATTCTTTGACCAGGTGACAAAATTAGTGGATCAGAGGAATACTATGGATATAAATTACTTGGACTTCAGTAAGGCATTTGATAAAGTAGACCACAACCTACTACTTGATAAGATAGAAAAATGTGGGTTAGACAGCATCACCACCAAATGGATTTGTAGCTAGCTGACCAGTTGTACTCAGTGTGTGGTCCTCAATGGAACTGCATCTACATGGAGGGAAGTGTGTAGTGGGGTGCCCCAGGGCTCTGTTCTGGGCCCAGTGCTCTTCATCATCCTCATCAATGATTTGGATAAAGGGATACATGCAGAACTCATCAAATTTGCAGATGACACTAAGCTGGCAGAAATGGCCAACACTCCCAAAGACAGGCTTAAGATACAGAAGGATCTTGACAGATTGAACATTGGGTGCTATTTAACAAAATGAAATTCAATGGTGAAAAAAGTAAGGTTCTAAATTTAGGCAAGAAAAAGCAAATGCACAGATACAGTATAGGTGTACCTTGCTCAATAGTAGTAACTGTGAGAGGGATTTCAGAATCCTAGTGGACAATCAAATATGAGCCAGCAGTGTGCTGCAGCTGCCAAAAAACCCAACACAGTGCTGCATTAACAGAGGGATAGAATCAAGATCAAGTGAAGTATTAATACCACTTTAAAATGCCTTGGTAAGGCCACACTTGGAATACTGCATGCAGTTTTGGTCACCATGATGTAAAAAAGATGTTGAGACTCTAGAAAAGTACAGAGAAGAGCAACAAAGATGATTAGGAGACTGGAGGCTCAAACATATAAATAATGGTTGCTGTAATTGGGTATGTCTAGTTTAATGAAGAGAAGGATGAGGGGTGACATGATAGCAGTGTTACAATATCTCAGGGGCTGCCACAAAGATGAGGGAGTCAAGCTATTTTTCAAGGTGCCTGAAGGCAGGACAGGAAGTAACGGATAGAAACTAATCAAGAGAGAAGTAACCTAGAACTAAGGAGAAACTTCCTGATAGTTAGAACAATTAACGAGTGGAACAACCTGCCTCCAGAAGTGGTGAATGCTCCAACACTGGAAGTTTTTAAGAAGCGACTGGCTACTGTGACCAATGCCACCCACGTTATTGCCTCAACAGTGCGCTCTCGCTTCGGAGACGTAGGAGAACTACGGGAGGATGAAGAGGCGAGTATTTACAACTTTAGAGCCTCTACACGCTCCCAGAAACACCTGAGAGGAATGATCCCCTCTGGAAATACACAAGGAGGGGAAAACCGAGAACCGAAGGATCCCCCTTCCCTCCCCTTGAGGATGATCACGTAACCCCAAAGAATGGGGAAATGGATGAGCAGCAGAGAGGGAGTGACCCCTACACTGAGGATTTCATGTGGGGAGGAGGGCAATAGCCAACTTCAGGATGTTACAGGGATATACCCGAAAGCGTGTTCCACGTTGGTGGTCAGGTTACACCAACGGACGGACTCTGGCGATGTCGTTAAAAACGTTCCCATTGATAAGAAAATGAAAGGGAAAGCTAGCGAGGGAGCACTGGAGAATGGGAGTCATGATGAGACAACCACAACGAAACCCCGTAGTGTAGAGAAAGACAATGGATGTAGCTGTGAAAAAGGACCATGGAAAGAGGGAAGGTGGGAGGAGAATGGCGATGGGGAGGGCTAGGAAAGAAGGTGAGGAGAGCAACCAACGAAAAGATGTACAATGCACGAAACTACGGTCACATGAGGAGGGGAGAAAGGGTGGTGAAATGGATACAAGCAAGGAAAGCAAGGAAATAACGGCTAGCAATACGGAAATTATGATCAGAACACAGGTCGATTGGCTGGGACCTGTGATGAGAGCTAGGAGCTGGGTGCCAAGAGCGCCATATCCATAAATAGCTTCCCCCATTGACTGGAAGTTACCCTGATTATGCTGGCAATAGCCAGTGAAAGCTTGGTATTTTATGTTATTAAAACTTTTATAGTTTTATAAATGTCCTGGTGTTCGTGCATTTTATGCTAGTTAACATATATATACATATACATATACATATACATATACATATACATATACATACATACATACATACATACATACATACATACATACATACATATATATATATATATATATATATATATATATATATATATTACTTCAGCACTTAACTGAATCTTACTGGTTAAGCAATGAAAAGGAAAGACTAATGATGTTTCAGTTACAGATAGATTAAAATAGGTTTACAACTTTGTTAGTTGCTTATATTGCCATGTAGATAAATGATGTCCAAAGTTGCAAAGACATAGAGTGGGACCACCGAACATAAGAATTATGGGAAAATTGAACATAATGAAAGATGAAATGACATTGACAGGTATCAGTGAATTGAAATGGTATGGAACTCGACACTTCCTGTCAGAAGATCATACTGTTTATTCCACAGGACAAAAAAACAATATTCTGATTACCAAGTGTGAATTTGGTTGCATGACAATCAAGTGGATTCATAGCTGCCTGAGAAATTGTATGCAGAGAATTTCTTCAAAAGTTGCTCACCAATCAAAATTGATCCTCAGGCCTCTACTCTTCAATGTTTTTATGAATCACTTGGATAATCACTTTAATGTTTTTATCAATCACTTGGAGGTGGGAGCAATACTTATGAAGTTGGAGATGACACCAAATTTTGTGGGATAGCCAACATTCTAAAAGACAGAAATAAGATTTAAAAAATCATGTTAAAGAGAGGGATTGAAAATAACAGAATGAAATCTTAATAGTGGCAACTACAAAGCAATAAATCAAAGACACAAGTATTGAATGGAGTGGAAAAGATATTAGAATAGTTGTTGATTACAGATTGAAAATGTTTCAACAATGTCAGGGGATGTAAAAAAGACAACTGATCTATAAGTAGACATAGTGCATTGAACCTATAATGTATAAATGTTGGGAAGTAATCATTTCACTTTTAGCAACAGATCCATATTTCCTGTATCCTCCTCCTTCTCCCTTTTTAAAGACTACAAAACATTTGCATATACCTGGATGAATGTTCTGTCCAGGTGCTTCTTCTTTTATTTTGTCTGGTATTGCCAGACCAGAGGTGTTATGGGTTGTATTAATCTTAACTGGGAAGGCAACATGCAGAAGGATCAATTTAGCTGAAATAAGTTTTATGTTAATTCTAGCTGAACTTGAAGTTATCAGATGTTTATTCAATTTACACTTTCCTAATAAATTTCATGGTGGGGGGAGCTGTGATGAAATTGCTACTCTTTAAGATTTCTTAAAGGTCTTGGGAGAATTAATTGCAGATCCTACACTTCAGGTATAAATTCATATGAAGCTGGTGGAAGGTGATTTTAATTACTTATGCAACCTTTGAAATAACAGACTCAAATGTTCTGTTTTTGAAATCTAGTATCAGGATGTTTGAAAAACATGAAGATAATCTCCTTTGATACACTTTCAATACAATTTAAACAAAACAAAGCAATTTGACCGGCCATACTCAGCATGTGGTCCTCAATGGAACTGCATCTACATGGAGGGAAGTGTGTAGTGGGGTGCCCCAGGGCTCTGTTCTGGGCCCAGTGCTCCTCAACATCTTCATCAATGATTTGGACGAGGGGATAGATGGGAAACTCATCAAATTTACGAATGACACCAAACTGGCAGGAATAGCCAACACTCCAGAAGAGAGACTTAAGATACAGGAGGACCTGGACAGACTTGAACACTGAGTGCTATCTAACAAAATGAAATTCAATGGTGAAAAAAGTAAGGTTCTACATTTAGGAAGGAAAACCAAATGTACAGGTATAGTATAGGGGGTACCTTGTTCAATAATAGTAACTGTGAGAGGGATCTCGGAGTCCTAGTGGTCAATCACGTAAATATGAGTCAGCAGTGTGCTGCAGCTGCCAAAAAAGCCAACATAGTGCTGGGCTGCATTAACAGAGCGATAGAATCAAGATCACATGAAGTATTAATACCACTTTACAATACCTTGGTAAGGCCACATTTAGAGCATAAGAGCAACAAAGATGATTAGGGGACTGGAAGCTAAAACCTATAAGGAACAGTTGCTGGAATTGGGTATGTCTAGTTTAACGAAGAGAAGGACGAGGGGGGACATGATAGCAGTGTTCCAATATCTCAGAAGCTGCCACAAAGAAGAGGAAGTCAAGCTATTCTCCAAAGCGCCTGAAGGCAGGACAAGAAGCAACGGATGGAAACTAATCAAGGAGAGAAGCAACCTAGAACTAAGGAGAAACTTCCTGACAGTTAGAACAATTAACGAGTGGAACAACCTACCTCCAGAAATGGTGAATGCTCTAACACGTGAAGTTTTTAAGAAGAGACTGGACAGCCATTTGTCCGAAATGGAGTAGGGTTTCCTGCCTGAGCAGGGGGTTGGACTCGATGACCTCCAAGGTCCCTTTCAACTTTATTATTATTATTATTATTATTATTATTATTATTATTATTATTATTATTATTAAAAATCAGGGAGTAATTAGAGAGAAAGATGCAATTTTTAAGAAATTTATTTACTTAGTTATGTATTATTTCCCCTAAAGTTTAGTTTCATATTGTATACGGACTGTTCATTTGTTAATTCACATTATATCATCTATCATTATTTGAGTAATACTGAAGTTGAATTCAATAATTATTTTTTCCCATTACTATGGCATTAGCATTTTTATTACTGTTTATTTAATATAACAACACCACACTCAAGAACAATTTCTACCTGGTATAAAAGAAATTGAAATTAATCACCCAGCAATGAAAATATTTAAGAAAAATGTTACTCTTTGTTCTAGCCCTATGAAAGAGAGAAACAGTTACATTCTAAAGTAGATTGTAATTAAGCTTATCATGTTCAAATTTGGACTGTTCAGTTGTAGTTAAAGAACTTAATTAGAATTTATTAGGTTTATTCATCTACATCCCTGTCAAGTGTGTTTTCTAATTTAAAATCTCCCTTTTGGACTGTAATCATAAACAAGAGATTGGAGGATTCAGCAAAATTGTATTCATTGCTCCTCTCTCTTTTTATCCTCTAAGCATACTGAGTATGAGATATAGACATGAAAAAATGGGGGAAAATAGCTTTAAAAATTGGCAGATGTGGATTACCTATTCACTCTCAAAGTAGTTGCGATACTGGATAAATGGATGGTGATCAACAAAATATATTTGACTATCATGTGATGTGACAATAATGGATAATTAGCTTACCATTTAGCATCAGAATTGGATTAGTTCATCAGGCATAAAATGTTTTTCATATAATGTTAGCCTTAGCACTGAAGAGTGCAAAGCTAAAATAATATTTTCAGGGCATGAGATTCAACTTCCATCCTAACAAACAGGCTTTGCCAATGTTCATATTTTTTGGGTGATTCTTGCCCATCAGTGCTAACATTATAGTCATAATCATACACAGTAGTCTTACAATTGGTGAGGACTTTAACAGAATACAAAGTTGGAAGGAACCTTGGAGGTCTTCTAGTTCAGCCCTCTGCTCAAACAGGAGACCCTATACCATTTCAGATAAATGGCTGTCCAATCTCTTTAAAAGCCTCCAGTGATGGAGCACCCACAACTTCTGGAAGCAAGTTGCTCCACTGATTACTTGTTCTAACTCTGAAGACATTTCTACTTACTTTTAGGTTGCTTTTCTCTTTGGTTACTTTTCAGCCATTGCTTCTTGTCTTGCCTTCTCATACTTTAGAAAATAGGTTGACCCCCTGTTCTTTGTGTCAACTCCTCAAATATTGGAACACTGCTATCATTTTGCCCCTAGGCCTTCATTTTATTAGACTAGACATACCCAATTCCTGCAATCATTCTTCATATGTTTTAGCCTCCAGCCCCCTAATTATCTTCATTACTCTTTTCTGCATTCTTTCCAGAGTCTCAACATCTTTTTTTTATATCATGGTGACCAAACTGGATGCAGTATTCCAAGTGTGGTCCTACCAAGGCTTTATAAAGCAGTAATAACACTTGTCATGATCTTGGTTCTATCCCCCTGTTAATGCAGCCAGGATTCCACTGGTTTTTTTGGGTGGCTGCAACACACTGCTGGCTCATATTTAAGTGATTGTTCACTAGAACTCCAAGATCCTTCTCACAGTTACTGCTATTGAGCCAAGTTTCACCTAATCTGTACTTGTACATTTGCTTTTTCTTGCTCAAGTATAAAACGTTGCTTTTGTCTACATTGAATTTCATTTACTTTCATTAGAAGAGTTGGCTTAACTTTAGTTTGACTGAAAAAGTCAACCTTATTGTTGTATAATTTGTAGGAATAGTCTCAGACTTTTAAAAGCCAAAGATTCCTTGGTTAAGCAGCAAATGGAAATCTTCTGGTTTTTTTTTTAATATTAAAGAAATTAAGTCCTCAACCATTTTTCTCATACTTTCAGTATGCTTATAATATAGTTTTGAGTTTTATAGTAATTAGATGTACAATTTTAAGGATTATTTGCTGCCTTGAATATCTTTTAATGTTAATGTACACTGTATTTACTTCCAATATAATTATTGGTTATAGTGATGATTGATAGATAATAGTAATTAGCTAAAGGAAAGCAGACTTTGGAACAGAAGAAAATTCATTGAAGGAGAGCCATTGATTTCATAAAACCTGGCTGAGGTACAAATTTTGTGGAAAAATATTTTTTATTTGGCTTCTTTTGATTGGCTGTTATTTAATCTTGCTTGCATAGCATTTAAATAAACGCTTTATTTGAAAATTTGCATAGATACATATAAATTAGCAGTTTCCTTTTGTTTGGCAATTGTAGGTAGTAGATATACAGACAGTAGAAGAATGCTTTGAAAGATTAGTGAGATGAGCATTAACCCTTCATGTAGATAGAACATCCCTTTCCATATAATGGACTGATAATTCAGAAGGAGGGTATAACAAATGAGGACCTGAAACAAAAAGTTGTAGTAATATTTGCATCCTCAAAGAAAGAGTTTCTTCTCTTTCCACCACATTCCATTTTTTTCATTGCATTCCATGGATATTGAACAGTATTCTGTACTGAACTTGTTTCCATTCAGAGAGTAGGAGGAGGAGGAGGAGAGGAGAAGAAATTTAATTTTCTTTAGTTTTTTTTAGGGAAGTATCTAGTATTTCCCAAAGATGGTCTAAACATCAGTTAATTACAGTCTTCTTGTCATTGGCATGTCATTAGGCTTGAAAAACAAGATATGTTAGCAAAAAATTTGGAAGAGGGAAGACATATATCACCCTTCTCACAGGAAGGCAGCTATGAGTTATAGATAGATGAGCAAACTAAAATCTTAAATAAAATAATAATAGGACAAATGTGGACAGTTCACCAATCAGGCAACAGGTTTTCAACAAATATTTTAAGGTGATTCCACCACAGCTTTACATTTCGAATTACTTAACTTAATATTTCATCAGTTGAAATATTAAGGGGGAATCTTAGATGATTTAGCAACTCTTTTCTAAGTGATATTTCCATCCTTGCTATTAGTATGTAAAGTAGAATGGGACCATATTCCTTGAAACTGTTGTGCCTGGGGGTTTTCGATATATAAAATTAAAACCTTCAGTCAGAATACAGGTAATGTTCAGCATCTTCTTCAAAAGCTTGGGTGAAGAGCTTAATCTTTAAGGCCCTTTGAAATATCCAGATGGGAGCCATTCAAATATCAAGGGGAACCTCATTCCAGAGGCCAGGTACTGCTACAGAGAAGGTGCACTTTTGGGACCCTGATATGTGGCATTGTTTAATTGATGGAACTTGGAGCATGCTAGCCCTGCTGGATTGAATTGGTAGGTAGACACTATGGGAGACAGATAGTCTCCCAAGTAACCCAGCCCTATATCTTGTACAGCTTTATAGCAGTCATAAAAATCAGGTGATAAAAGAGCCGAGGTGGCGCAGCAGTTAGAGTGCAGTACTGCAGGCCACTTTAGCTGACTGTTCAGCAGGTCACGGTTCAAATCTCACCGGCTCAAGGTTGACTCAGCTTTCCATCCTTTCGGGGTAGGTAAAATGAGGACCCAGATTGTTGGGGGCAATGTAAATATATATATACATTGCTTACTGGTGTACACCGCTTAGAGAGTGCTTGCACTTAAAGCAGTATATAAGTCTCATAAAATAAATAAATAAAATAAATAAATAAAATAATAAATGTAGGTGGTCTTAATGTCCATTTGGGCTCCTCTTGTGCCAAAGCTATGAGATCCTCCTCCCTGTAGAACTAGTCATGGTTCTCCCAAGAAGTGGGGGAGAATTAATTACGGATCTCTATTCTATTCTATTCTATTCTGTTCTGTTCTGTTCTGTTCTGTTCTGTTCTGTTCTATTCTATTCTATTCTATCTATAAATCCTCTTATTCCATTGCTGTATGAAATAGTCCTTGCCCCCAAAGCTACCCATTAGGCTCCCCACTCACTATATTTACCAGAACCCATTCTTATAATTCTGTTTCTCTATAAATGCTAATATCCCTTAACTTGACTGACCAGATTACTTGCTTTGGACAAGTGTCTGTTTTGAAAAACATACTTGGCACTGATACTTGAGCTATTCAGTAATTGCCACCCAACTGGCTTGCCTACCATTGGTGTAATTATGAGTGGCTGCTACAAAATGGGGTGAGTGGGCATCCCTCCTTTTTTCTCTTTCCCATATTTTTTTATTTTCAGCTGGGCTGATCAGCCAAGAAGAATTTTTTCTGGCATTCCCACAGAAAGCTGTGTTTTCCATCTAGGCAACACTTGCCTTGCTTCCCTATTGATCAGACCATGTAGGGATTCTGGGTTCAAACCTATATTCATGGTCACTGCAGCCCTGCACAAAACCTTGGCAAGCCTTTTCTCAGTGCAGCACTCAGGGCAATTTAGTGACGAAGGATGGTGATACATACACTGAGCAAAGCACTGCAACAACTGACAACCCAGCAGTTGTCACAAAAAGGAAAGAGGTAGAAGCTCCTTTTTACATTTAAGAATTCACATGTAAAACAATCCATGGTACAGAAAATAAAAATAGAGACCTGCGGAAATCACAGACAGCATCCCAAAAATACACAAGTAAAGTTGAGACTCTGAACAGACAATTAGATGATAATGGTCTGTTAGCTAAAATACGCAATCATTGAACTCACATAGGGAAAATCCACATCAGAAGCAGCTTGAGATCAGAGATCATAAAATATAAATAGCTACAGACTTGTCACAGTATAGAAATATCTTACTCAATGTTTCTAGCTCAAATCTGTCTAAATGGATCCCTTGGCAGCAAACACTTGGTTGCCTAGATATTTCCAGACTGCAATCTTTATTCAGAGACAGTGTTGCCATACAAGTACAGAAGGGATAGTGTTCAGATATATGTTTCACCTTATATTCTCTAACCTCACCTCTCCCAAAGCTGCCTTGAATATTATTTGAGTATCTGAGATTATGTACCAGGAAGGGCTGGAAGCAGGCTACATTTAAAACAAGAACCATCATTAAGGAAAATTAGACATTTAACTTAGATGGGGGGAGGGGGCATTATAATGGAAAATGTGATCTTTAAAATCAACCTGAATTATAGATGTAACTACATTTATAAGCATTTCTGAAACTAGTATTTTTAAAATTATTTTCTATTTTCCAAACAGCAGTCCATCTCCGTGATACTGTATTAGAAATGTATTAATAACTAACTGCAATTACTAAGAGTGGGTCAGGGATGGTTCAACTACATCAACAAAAGACTTGGCTCACACATTATGATTCTTACAAAACTGGGATGGAACTGGCTGAGCAGAAGGTGTTTGGCTGCACCACATATTTATTACCTCTGAAAAGATTCTTAGGGAACAACAGTAAATGATAATATATCTGTACAGTACTTTCAAATTCATATATAGATAGCAAATATCAGCAGCTAATCAGCAACTTTCTTGCAGACAGAACTACAAATGATATACCCTCTTTTTGGCTATTTTTGTTTTTAAAATGAGTTACTTTGGTTAAACTTTCCTATTTCTCCTGGGTAAGCTTATCTAGATTTGCCATATTTTTTCTGCTCAAGTTAGTATAGGGGATCTCTAGTCTTAACATCTGTTGTCCCTGTGACACTAATCCAGATTTCTAGTATGACTAACAACACTGGTAAGTGTATATGATGGACTTTTCATGGGAGGAAGGATTAACCTTCACTGAAGAAATATTTGCACCTCACTATTTTTTTAAAGAACTTTTTGTTAAAAAAGTGTGGAAAAAATGAATGTGGGACATAGGGCAACAACAAACATTATATAAAGAACTTACAAAAAACCCCAATTAAAATACATTTAAAAAGTCATGAGAACACATTCTTTGCCATGAGAGCTGCTTTTAGGATGAGAAATATTAATGAATGAATGGTTAGAATAGCTCCCAATAGAATAGGGAGCTAACTAAGAGTTATCTTGTGGAAAGATGGGCATCTAATATAAATACATACATACATACATACATACATACATACATACATACATATATACATACATACATACATAAATGTTGTCCCTATTTATTTGAATATTGGGGGCTATATGTAAAACAATCTGCAATTCTGCACAGATCTGAATCTGTGTATTGAGGAAGTGAGACATTTGGACTGTTCAATATGAACAACAGAGTCCAAAACACTTTCTCCTTTTATCATCCGTCTCCCTTATAAATACATCAAATTACCATATGTCATTCCTCTAATCAGCAGTACCATTGTTGCACTAAGTTGGGATGCTCTAGCCCAACTTATTTGCTGAATGCCAGTTGTGAAAAGGCTGTCAAATAGCATCTGGGAAAAAGTGGAAAAGCTATTACCTTTTTTCTAGGCAACTGAATTTTATTGCTAGGTCAAATATCACAGAACTATTGGATTGGCCATTAGATGGTATGCTGAATAACAGACAGAATTCCAAGTTTTTCTTTCATGCTCTCTGCACAGTCTTCAACTGTTTAAGTGTTTCTTTAAAGTAGAACAATTTTTAATGTAAATAGCCATCAAAAATGAAGTACTGTACTGCTGACATTTTTATGCAGGTTGCTATTTTTATAGGCATAAAGTTAATATATCTATGTCAGTAGCAAATTACCCAGAAAGAGAAACTGGTCCAATTAAGCAGTGCTAATCAAAATTTGTGTTCTTCTTCAATTAGGCTAGAAGGCAAATAACAATCAGATGTGAAAGTTGTTTTGTTTGAAAATAAGCCTTCCAAGGATAGAGGGAGAGAGAGAAAAACAGGCTCATGGCTCATTAAAAATCCACCTTGAGAGTCTCTAGTTTGTAGTCTTCAAAGCCACAGGCTACAATCTGGAGCACTATGAAGCAGCTGGAGTCGCTAACATGTGATTGCCCAATATTGTCATAAGAACAACTTTTATTTGCAAATAAGAGTGCCCCAGAGAAGAAAGCTGTATATGCAAATGATTATGTTTATCACTTTCCTCCATTCCTGTGAATCTCCTACCATTTCAACAGCATTAGTTTAATGTTTACTTGATAAGGATAAAAATCCAGTTCCCTTTTCCTTCTCCTTGAAAAAGATTGCTGATGATAGCCCCAAATGCCAACTCCATAATAAAGACATGTTTACAGAACAATTGATAACTGTGTTCCTCAATTCCCTTGCTTATTCTTTTACTGTCCTCCCCCACCTTCTATTTTGCCATTCAAATATATATATATTTACATAAGCTCAGAAAACTTATCCTTTCCTTTTAAGTGAAGTCAGAACTGGATTGCAGCTCTGGTAGATTATGGAAAAGATAGCCAGTCTGGTGTAGAGATTAAAAGCACCAAACTAAAAACTGGGAGACTGAGTTCTCATTTTGCCTTAGGCACAAAGTCCACTGGGTGACATTGGATGTATTACTCTCTTCATCTTAGGGAGAAGGCAATGACAAAGTACTTCTTAAATTGTTGCCAATAAAACTGCATAGACTTGTTCAGATAGTCACTAGAAGTCAAGAGTGACTTGAAGATACAATGTCATTATTACGAGGTGGTATTTTTTCCCCTCTGGTTAGATGGCAATTTTACTTCTGCCGCATTCCTCTATTATACATAAGATAAAATAATTCCAACTGAATTCAGCATTCATTCCCCCATGACTTCTAATAGCAGATGGATACCCTCATATTAAATAGAATTCCAACAGAATGGAGGGTTTACAACCTTTCCAATCTAACCCATGGCAGTGTCTTGAATCAAATCATCTCTCCTTCTTGCACTGGTTGTTTGTGAAAGAAAAATTCTATACTTAAAATAGAAACTGTATGATTAACATGATGTACAATCTGACCTTTGGAGAAGAGCATTTCAGAGGTGGTATTCATACTGTGAAATCTCCAAAGAGGTTTGCCAAGGCTGCTTGTTGAAATCATGAAGCATTCCTTGAAGAAGTGTGCCAATAACATTTCAAAGAGACCTTTATACTATTACATCTGAGAAACAAAAACAGAAATCTGTTTTAGATGTTTTAATGCTGCTCTATATCATGTCATTTCTTCCATTCAGGTCATGCAAGCTTTCTTTGTACTCATCTGCAGGTCCTGCTTGTTCTGATATGAAATTCCCCACTAACTGAGAATATGAATCCATACTGTGAGAACAATGCTTACTTTCTCTTTTTACTCCATGTCAAAAGTTCTGGTTTTGAATTGCAGCTAGTGCTATTCAATCTGTCTGCACTGCTTCCTTCTTCTGCAGACAATGCTTCTACTTCAATTAGCTACTACAGTACCTGCTTTTGCAGGCATGCCCCTTCTCTGTAGTCACAAGTAGCTGTTCTTCACAGCCATTTCATCTTGGGGTGCTGCACTGCCAGCCTCTGTTCAGAAGGAACCCTATTGTGTAAAGCCGGATGATGTGTTGTTTGCAAAGTACTTCTCATGTCTTATTAGTGTTTTGGATATTGGTACTTGGTTCCTGTAGAGCAGAGGTCCCCAACCTTTTGGGCACAAGGGACCACTCCCTTGGAGAAAGGTTTTTCCATGGACCAGAGAGTGCATCATTTTGTGTGCTTCCTGCATCCCATGGATGGGATGGGATGGGATGCTAGTTTGTGAGGACCAGTTGCTGGCATGCTGCAGTCCAGTACCAGTCCACGGACCGGGGGGTTGGGGACCCTGTTGTAGAGGTAAGACGACACTGGGTTTTTTTTTTTTTTTGAATAATTCAAGAAATCAGTTAATACAAGTGAGTAATGGAGAAGTTTTCACTTGTCCTATAGAAAAAAATAATGCATTGAGGCTGTGCCATTTTGCACACTTCTTGGGATTCTTCTAGATATTGCAACCAGTTGGTGCCAGCATTATTTTGCAAGACTTATTTGTTTAGGATATTGGCAGGCAGGCAGGAGTCCTGTAGTTTCGTCTTCTGACCTAAGTGATAGGAAGAATGGCAAACCTTTACACCAAAAATAACCCAGCTGACATCGGTGAGATAAATAACAGATGGGAGTTTTATGCTTCATTTGGATAATTATGATGATTCTGCTAAGGTTTGTGTGGTGGCTTGTCCACCCTGGCTTTGAGTAATGATCCAAAGACAGTAGTTGTGCAGCTTGTCTCTCCCAGTGACAAATTCAATTTACCCAAGCAGCACAGGGGCAGGAACATGATGTGCTGGGAAACTATGAATGGATAAAACTTGGTGAATCGTATTAAATGGATCTGTCACTTTGAATGAGCTGCGTGTGCTTACACTTCCTAGGACTAATGTACACTAACCAAAGCATGCAATCTTAGAGAGGAGGATACAGAAAGCAGCTGTCCCAGATTAGAATACAATCCTCTGCTTACATCATAAAAAAAGCAGTCTGATCAGCTATGGAGATCCTTAGGTACTCTGTGCTAGAAGTAAGGAATGTACAAAAGGCGAAAATGTATTGTAATTTAGAATTGCTATAAGTAATCCTTGATTTACAAAGGGAGCCTGGATTGCATTGTAAATCATGACATTCATGTCTTGGCATCTACCTAATTTCATGACTTTTTGCTGCAGATCTATATATGAGGGTGAGATTTTTTCTCTGAGCTTATGGGTTGATTTCCAAATGTTTTGTTACCAGGCTAGGTAACTTCTTCAGCAGAGTTAGGAGATGTTAGCGTTCTTCTGTTTATAAGGGCTTCCTGTGGTCAGTAGGTCTTGTGATGGTGAGGTCATATCAGGTGAGGGTCACATTAGGTCAGTGTCTTGTGATGGGTCAGGTGTGGGTGTGTCAAGTGAGGGTCTTGTGGTGGGTCTTGTGATGGATCAGGTGTGGGTCATCAGTGAGAGTCTTGTAATGGGTTTTGTGATAGGAGCATGTCAGGTGAGGGTCATTGGGAGGTGAAGTGCTGGTTGGGTAGGGCTTGTGTGGGCTGGTTGAAGGTTGGTGTTTTCTCTGGTTGGCTGTGCAATTGATTTGAATTCACAAGCAATTCCGTCAACAAACACATTGACCTATAATCAGTCTAAAACCACTCAGAATTCCAATCAACCACATAGCCAATCAGAGACAACACCGACCCTCAACTAGCCCACACAAGCCCCCCCACCAGCACTTCACTTTCCAATGATGTAACCTCCCCATCACAAGATTCTCACTGGTGACGCACACCTGACCCACAAGACCCATGATAAGACCCTGATCTGATGTGACCCTGACCTTACCATGACAAAACCTACTGATGACAGGAAGCCTTACAAACAGAAGAACACTGACACAGATATCCCCTAAATTCCACTGAAGATGTTACCTAGCCTGGTAATGAAATGTTTGGAAACCAACCCACAAAGTCGGAGAACGAATATCTACCCTCATCCTGAACCCAAGCTATAAATATTTACCACTGTCACAAATCTATATATTTCCATGGGCATTTTTGCAAGAAACTGGCCAATAAGACCATGAACTGGCAAATTGTAATCACGTGACTATGGAATGCTGCAGCCAACCATAAAGATAAGCTGGTTGCCAAGCACCCTAAATACAATCATGTGACCATGGAAAGTGTGCAGCTGGCAGAACTCCAGAACTGGTTTCTAAGTAACTTGAGAGGTTCTGTTCATTGAGGACTACCATTACTTGTAGAACAGTTGCTGACCACATCTTTGAACCACTTTGAATTTGATCTGTTCACTAAAGACAAATTGTAATACAGATCGAGAGTGCCTTGTTTCATTGGAAAAACTCTTATCTCATTTGTATTTATATATTTTGTAAAGCCATAGCCATCCCTCATCAACATCTCCCAAATAATTGACACCACTAAGAAATTGTCCCCAAAACAATTTGCCTGTTAATTCACTTTTTATTAGATATATTGTTACTTTTAGTTACTAAATAATTTGTGTAATAATTAAGCATCTTTATGTCCCACCGCCAATAGAACTCTCAAACACTTTTCCCGACATTGGTATCCTTCAGATGTATTGAACAATAATTCATAGGTTTCCAAATGAATATGGCTCTGCCACATGGAAATTTAGGAAATTGAAATCTATCACATATGAAAAGAACCTAAGAAAAATAAGTGCCCTAAAAGGTAGACAGGGAAGAGAGATAAAGAATACAGAAATCGTATCAGCTTCCAAACAATTCGGTAGCTGTTTAGACACATCAATTTCCCTATCCACCACAATAATTTTTTTCTAGGACACATAAAAATAAATAATATAAGTTTATACACACATTATCAGAAGAATGCATCAAATATACACAAACGCACACATACACACACAATGTGTGTGAGAGTATGTTTGATGTATTCTTCTGATAATATGTGTATAAACTTATTTATTTTTATGTGTGTGTGTGTGCAAGATGTATAAAAATCTCCAGATATTCCATTTCATCACAGGAGAGATTTTCCTTAATTTCAACTTATTTTTAATATTTCACAGTGGAATATATTTTACACATCATTAAACAGTTGTAGTATACACTCAGTAGGGATTTTTGCAGACTTACATACTATTCAACTACTTGAAGAAAAAATAGCTTCTTATAGATCATGACACGATACCTAAACTTTAATGATTTGTTGTAAGTACAACAGATGTAAAAACTGCAGGAATTTTCAATCACAGCATAGTATATCTAACAAATCAAAAAAGATAAAGCTAATGTATTGTATGTATGTACATACAGCATTTGTCACAATTCTCCATCAGCAAGACAGTTGGTGATGTTCAACAATGTTCTGGCCCCCAAAAGTATTACACATCTGGAAAATCACATGTGGCTTTCCATCTAATTTTTGAAAGAGGATATGCAGTATATTCAAATGATTTATTTTACAGAATTGTGCAACAAATTGTCTATATTGGAATCGTGACCTCTGTATTGGTTTTGCCAGTCCTTCCTTCCACCAACTAATAGTTCAGATCATTTTTAGTACATCTCATTATTTTGATTTTTTTTAATGAAAATGGCTAATGATTAACAGTTATATACACTCATCAATCATACATAAATGAAAAGGGAAAACACATGATTATTAGTTTTTGTCATTCAAGGCTAAGAAATAGGGAAGAACAGATAACCCTGCCTACTTCTATCTATAACCTGTAAATACAGTAGGAAGCCTGAAGGGAAGCTGTTCTTACATTTGTATGAATAGGAATAGAGCTCAGGACATTTGAAGACAGGTGAAAGACAGGAGAAATAGAGAGCAGAGGCACAGCCTGATGTATCCCAATCTAGTTTGAAATCTGCAGGCAATCAGGAAAAAATTGACTAGAGCTATTATCTACTAAATGTCTTTGTCAACATTACAGCAATAATAATTTGTGAGTACATCTCATGTAATGATTTCAACATTTGCTGGAATCAGTAGAAAAATTATACATTATGTAATATCTTTGGTCCCAGAATTTCAAATCATAAATTGCAATGTTTGTTTAAAAAATAGAACTCAGTAGCTGTATTGAGCTGCAGAATTACAGTTTAAGTGGGTAGAATAGAATGAAATAGCAATACAATAGCATTTAGGGTTGTATACCTTTACAGCATTGTCTGGGAGGGTTATAATGTAGAAACATTATTTGCATATTGCCCCCAACAATCTGGGTCCTCATTTTATCAACCTCAGAAGGATGGAAGGCTGAGTTAACCTAGAGCCCTATCAGGATTGCATTGTAGAATACTGCGTTCTAACTACCGTGGCACTTAATCTCTCTCATACCTTCATCACACAAATGACGTAAAATACACAATTCACATCATTTATGTGATGATATCACAACAGATGAAGTCATTATGGCTTAGATTAATTAATTAATTACTACTTTGGGGTCAATGAGCACATCTGAGACTTGGGAACTCAAGTGTTTTTTTACACAATGATTGTTTTAGAGAATGTGGCATGCCCATTTTTTAGAAGACAGACTTCTTTTAATTTTTGTGATAAGTGTTGTAGTTTTTTTCAATAAAAACAAATAAAATGTTGATTATTTCTCATTAAGCATTCAAGCCCATTTCAACTTTTTCTCTTTACACCACAGAGTTGAGGGTATATTTTCAAACAAAAAATTGCAACTATCATGACTTTTATTTCCTATAAATTAAATGTTTAGTGCTATATCTGTATTCTTGTGAATGGATGCTTTGTTGATCAGAGGTTTCTATTAATAAATAAAACAAAAGCTTTGGGATGCTAGTAAAGCGTATATGAGAGGGGTTTTGATTCAAATGAATAATGTGAACAGGCATAAACAGACGCAAAAACGTATAGAGTTGGAAGAAGAGATTAAACTTAAAGAGAAGGCTCTGATTTTAAATCCATCGGATAATAGTTTAAGGGTTTCTATAACTATGCTTAGGGAGCAATTTAATATGTTAATGGCTGATCAGATTGCAATTAATTTGCGGTATATGAAACATAATACATTTTGTAATGCAAATAAACCTGGTACCAATTACAAAAGAAACAGAAGTTAAGGATTATAGAGAAAATAGATTATAAAGGTAAAGAGGTATATCAACAGAATTTGATTAAAAGGAGTTTTTTAGATTTTTATTCAAAGTTATATGCTAGTGCAGCGGTTCTCAACCTATGGGTCGCGACCCCATTTGGGGTCGATCGACCATTTCACGGGGATCGCCAAGCAAGGCTGTCTGCCATTTTTCCCCCTTTTCCGGCGGGTACCTTACCTCCCTTTGGCTGGGCCAGCTGGTGGCCCAGCTGGTGGTCAGCCTGCTCCGTCTTTGCCGCTTGCCAGCTACACCTCAGCCAGTGCAGGGGGCAGCACCACGCATGCGTGGCGCTCCTGGGCAGGGAAAGTCCTCGACTTACGACTGGTTGGGTAGTCCTCAACTTACGACTGGTTTAGTCCTCAATTTATGACCGGTTTAGTCCTTGACTTACGACCGGTTGGGGTCACGGCATTAAAAAGGTTGAGAGCCACTGTGCTAGTGAAAGTATACAAGTTTTAGATATAGAAAAGTATTTACAGGCAGCACATTTTCCTAGACTTTCTAATGATCAACGAGATGAGATGAATTGTTTAATTACTTCTGAGGAAATTATTTGGGCAATCAAACAATTAAAGGTTGGTAAGGCTCCTGGTACAGATGGATTAACAGCAATTTATTACAAAATGTTATCTGAAGAAATGATAGAACCAGTGAAGGAACTTTTTAACAGTATTTTGTTGGGGGCAGAGGTACCTCCATCTTGGAGAAGGGCTTTCATATCATTGATCCCAAAGGAGGATCAAGATTTGACCCAGCCCAAGAATTATAGACCTATATCTCTTTTGAATACAGATTATAAGATTTTTTCAAAAATATTGGCAAATAGATTAATGCAAGTTTTGAAGCAATTGATTCATAGTGATCAATCTGGATTTATAACTGGAAGATATATGAAATACAATGTAAGACAAATTGTTTACCTAATTGAGTATTTGGATAAGAATAATCAAATTCCTGCGGCTTTGATATTTTTGGATGCTGAAAAAGCTTTTGATCAGTTAAATTGGCAATTCTTATTGAAAGTTGTAGAGAAAATGAATTTTGGGGATAAATTTTTGTATGCTCTCAAGGCTATATACCAACAGCAATCGGCACAAATTATAATTAATGGAGGATTAACAGAAGCATTTAAAATTGAAAAGGGTACTAGACAAGGATGTCCATTATCCCCATTGTTATTTGTTTTAACAATGGAGATTTTATTAATTAAAATTTATGAATCAACTACAATAAAGGGAATAAAAATAAAACAGAATGATTACAGGTTGAGAGCTTTTGCTGATGATCTGGTTGTGACATTATCTCAACCGACAGATTCGGTAAGGGATTTGATGGAAATTATAACGCAGTATGGGAAAGTTTCAGGTTTTAAGGTTAATAACAATAAGACTAAAATATTACCGAAAAAAATATCTATGAAGGAAAAGGATACATTAGTTAAATTAACAGGTTTTGAAATAGTGAAAAAAGTTAAATATCTGGGAGTATATATTACAGCTTCTAATGTTAAATTATACAAAAATAATTATGAGACATTATGGGTAAAAGTACAAAAGGATTTAAATGATTGGAAAAAAATTACAATTATCTTTATTGGGGAGAATTTCAGCGGTTAAAAAGAATGTTCTTCCAAAGTTTCTTTTTTTTGTTCCAAATGATACCTATTTTGAAAAAAGAGTCCAACTTGGAGGAATGGCAGAAGGGTATTAATAAGTTTATTTGGGCAGGGAAAAAACCAAGAGTTAAGTTTAAGATTATACAAGATGCACGGGAAAGAGGAGGACTTAAGGCGCCTAATTTAAAATTGTATTATGATGTGGTGGCTTTAACTCTGATTAGTGATTGGCTTAAACTAACAAATAAAAATATACTTCTTCTTGAGGGATGGGATTTATTATATGGATAAATATTGGCATGCATATTTAATTTATAATAAAAAAGTAGATCAGGTTTTTAAATCTCATATTTTAAGAAATGCTTTATTACGTGTCTGGAAGAAGTATTATTATAGGTTAAATTATAAAATTCCAATTTGGGGGATTCCAGGACATTGATAGAAGGGGTATCTAGAGGAGTGAATTTGGATAGGATTTCTTATAAGGAATTACTTAGTTTGGAAGGGAAGGACTGGCAACTAAAATCTTTAGCTGAGTTGAAGCAAGAAAATATTGTACATTCTTGGTTTCAATATAATCAATTGTTAGTTAGGTGGAGTTTAGATCAAAAGGTTGGTATTACTTTAGAGGATGTGAATTTGATAAAACAGATTAAAGATCAAACTCGAGCTCATATAAAGAGAATTTATAATGTGTTAATAGAATTGGATTCTGAAACGGAATTAGTTAAAGATTATATGGTAAAATGGGCACAAAATATTCAAGAGCCGATTCTATTGGACACATGGGAGATAATTTGGGTTAGAAATGTAAAATTTACTCAAGCTCAAAGTTTGAGAGAAAATTTTTATAAAATGTTTTATAGGTGGCGTTTGGATCCCCAAAAGTTGTCTTGTGTGTATCCTAACTTGCAGCCCAAATGTTGGAGATGTGGTAGTTTGGATGCAACTTATTTTCATATTTGGTGGACTTGTAGAAATGTAAAAGCTTTTTGGATTAAAATTTGGTGGAACATTCAGAATATTTTTAAAAGAAAGTTTACTCCTCAACTATTTTTGTTGGATATTATAGTAGATTTTGATGCTAAGGAAATTAATTTGATGTTGAATTTAATAACAGCAGCAAGGCTGCAGGTAGGGCAATATTGAAAGAAGGATTGTTTGCCTACTATAGAGGAATGGACGCTTAAAGTGTCAAATTTAGCAGAAATGGCTAAGATTTCTGCTTATTTGAAGGATTATTTACAAGAAAGATACATTTCGGTTTGGAGAAAATGGATAGATTATATTCAGAATAAATATGGGACTAAAAAGTTCCATTTATTTTATGAATAAATTTTAGAATATTATTATTAGTTTATTATAGTGGAAATTTTATGATATTGTGTTGTTTAGAAATTAGGATTTTAATTTGTTTATATGATTAAGTTTATTCTTAAATTGTTTACTTCGTGTTAAAAGAGAGTTAAAGCGCATTATATTTGTTTATCTATATAATTGGTTAATGTTAGTTAGATTATGATTATTATATTTATTACCCTGTATCAGCTCTGGGAAGTGGGGTAGGGGGGTAGGGGGGTAGGGGGGGTGGGTTCGGGGTATATTTTGTAAATTTTTTTGTAAAACTTTTCAATAAAAAAAAACCTAATGGATTTACATGCCTGTAGTCCTGCAAAGTGCTGCCAAGATGACTGACTGCACAGGAGGCATAAAAGGCTACCATCTAGTGACAAAATTTCTGCCCTTAACTGCTCATTGGCAGAAATGGTCCACAGTGAAGCCCCAGTGAAAATTTGATTGAAGCTTTGTAAGCATGCAATTTTTTTTTGTGCTACATTGGGCATGTTTTTTATTTCTCTCCTGAATGGTGTACTCTAGCCATACAAGGAGAATTAAGTTGAGAACCAAACATTTGAATAATCATGAAAAGCTGCTGTAAATTTGCCTTTGACAACAAGTCTTATAAAAGTCAATTAGAATGTTAAATTTATGCACTCATAATTTGTATTCATCTCTGCAATATCCCCATATCCTGCCCTCATTACCACTATATTACCCAGCTGAGTCTGGTGGGGATACCCAGCGGTAACAGATGCTAAACAGTGTTTCACAATATGCCTGATTATTTGGCATTCATCTTAATGTGCAGCCCTGTGACCTCATTCAGCATGAGATTTCATTCAATGCACAGGTATTTTAGAGGGAGTTCCTTGTCATTATGCATTTCAGCTGCCAAGAAAAAGTGGGAAAACTAAGTAAGAAATTAAAGAAATAAGATGATAGACCAGAAGTAGCTTGACACAACAGTTTATTCTTCATATAGTACATCTGTTCAGATATAGGTCCCAGAAAAAGAGGGATGAGCATTGTTCTAGGAAGGAATCTGATCTGCATAATTCTTTTCTAAACAGTGATGTTTCTAAATTTGTGTTCATTTAGCATCACTTAATCTACTTAAGCCACTCAAATAACAGGTTTGCAGGATTAAAGAAAAGGTCATGATGTCCTTGAAGTTATGCATTTTTCATACTTTTTTTTAGTAATAGGTCATCTTTTTTATAACAATTCATCCCTTAGCATCTCCATTTTTACTTCAGATCTCAAATATTTCCTCTTTAGAGATAATGTTTGTTTTTTGCAGCACACAGCTTACTCTAATTATTTTAATTAGTCTAAAGATGTGAGATACCAATCAAAATTGAAACCACTATGCAGTGATTCATGTTGAAGGAAAGAAAGAAAGAATCTATATTCATTTTCTTTCTCAATATTCTGTATGCCTGGAAGGGGGGGAAGTGATTCTGAATCAAGATGACTACAGAATAAGATTATTTTTTTGAACTATAGAAATCTAAATAACAATTGGCAGTAAAAAAAGATTTCTTGTGGTTATCTGAATTTTTGCATCAAAACATAATAGTATTGATAGATGAGAACTTAGTTAGATTTTGAGCTCAGGATTAGCTGAATGTTTGATAACATAGCTTGTGGTTTATTACTATCTAACCACAACTGATTCAAATAAAAGAACTTAGGCTTAGATGTATAGATGTATAGGCTAAACAGTGTTATAAAAGGCTTTGTGTAGCAGCGAGAAATCTTTGGTTATTGTAGTAGAAACAATGATCATTGTGAGGGTGACGTAGGACCAATGTTTTCAAAACAGGTACTTAGAGGTATGGTCTTAGAAATGTGTAAATGAAGGATATGAATGAAGGATATGAATGAAGGATAGGGTAATAAAATTTACTTTCTCTTTTTATTATTTATTTTATTTATTTGTTATAAATATTGTATTAATTGTCTAGTTTTGCAATCATAAAAGTACTTAACAAACAATCTGTTGACTGGGTCCATTAGTAATTCAGTGGTACATATTAACTTCCTCAATCTAGATCCAATACTACACCATCCAGTGTTTCCTCTCTTCTTCTGGTGCTATACATTTTTCCACACTAGGCAAATACAATTCTTATTGCTGTTAATACATATACAATTGAATATCAACATCGTTATCACATTTTTCTAATATTATACATAATATCAATAGTGTCAGTTTAAAATATCTTTTCTAATCAAAACATATCTTAATTGCATTTGTACTTAAAATCCATTTGTTCAATCAATATCCTGTTTTTCCTGCTTTTTTAAAATTTTGATTTCTTATCAATGTTCAAAGTATCTCTATCGCTTATAGTTTTCTCATAATAAATTATATTTGGGTAACCAAAAACTTTCCTTATTTAGACCCTCTTGTCATTTTCATATTTCCTTTCTCATATCAAAATATAGTAGTCTAGTTGCAGATCCTATCTTTTTAGTTATAATAATACTTTTATTTCTAATAATTATCTATGTTCAGACATCTATTTAATAATGTAATATCCCATCTAATGGGTCAAAATCTCTATTTTCTTCAGTCTTACTCTAGCTTTCTTCCTTTGCCAACTAACTTTCCAAGTCAATACATTTGAATCATCAAGAAGTTCTTCCTCTATTTTTGTGTATATTGTTTGGAATAAGAAAGACAATTTGATTAAAGTATTTTTGGAAGAATGCTCAGCTCATTTATATTCATTAAACAGCTTCCCTCCTTTTCCAATTTTCCACAATTCTCCTAACAGCTTTATCTTCCATTCAATCAGCTCTTCTTCCTTATCCTCAAATGTGTTCTCAGATCTTGACAAGTAAGATATATTTTCCATTTCCAGTATTATTGCTACGTCTTCTAATTTTTTGTTTGTCTGAGTCTGTTGCTTCCTTCCTTTAGGTTCTCCATCTTTGGATCCACTTCCTCTAATTTTTCTTGTATTTTCTGGATTACTAGTTCCTTCTCTGTAGTCATTTTCTGAATTTGTAGGTTTAGATTTAAAAAAAATCGTTCTTTTATCTCCTTTGTGTTATTTTTAGTCTCATCATGAGCTAAGGCAATTGTCTCTTGTATTGATTTCAACATGGAAAGAGTTTCTTTCTGAGATTCATCAACATTTTCTTGTTGGTATGTCAAGCTGGGGGCTTTGAAGACAAATGTTAGGGATGGTTTTTTTTACCATTTAAGGCTAAGTATGGAGCATCCATTTTGTTTTTGTATATGGTCTTTATAGTCCAATCTATTTAGGGATTTAAAAAGGTTCAGTTAATTCTCATCTGAACTCCAAATTATTGAGCCAGCCTATCAGTCCATCCTTAAGCCTCCCCTAAACAATTATAAGCAAAATTCTAGAATTCTAACATATCCTTTCTGTCCAGAGGAAAAAAAAACAATTAAAAGCTGTTCATCAATCAAAGGTTTATAATCCAAAGTATTCTATCATCTTAATGCATGTTTCTTCTACAGGGAAATAGCTCCACGACACAGTTCTAAAAGTCAGTTAGTATTTGTATTCATAATCCAGGCAGTTCATCATCTCTGCCAGACAGATAAGCAACCCAAGAGTTTTTTTTTTCCTTTTTCCCAGCTGCAGTCTTCAAAAGTGAAAGTTTCAAGGACAACAAAAGTCTTACCTAAGTCTGGGCCAAGTTTCTTTTAAGCATAATAGATTGTAGTGCCATGGTTAACCACTAGATGTCATTCATGCCATCTGTCAGCTTTTTAAATCCAAACTTATATTGCAAGCTTTTCAAATCTTTTTTTCTAAAAGTCTCAAAAGCACTTTTAGTCCCCAAATTTCAAAGGTATATATATATACTGAATCCAAATTAATCTTGTAATTTTCTCTGTTTTCCCCCAAGCAATTAGTTCACTGCTTTTCATTTCCTGAGGGAATGGGGTGGAAATTCCCCTTCTCTCTCTCATTGGGAGGGGAGGAATTCTTTGTTTTGTACATGTTTTTCCAGGAAAAAGTCTTAAAGTCATAAAGAGAATAATATCTTACCCAGTTCCTTCCACATTGCTCAAAAATTGCTCATTAATGCTTATTTTCTCTGGTTGTCAGCAGTTCAGATCAAATGGAAGGGCTGCTGCCCTTCTGCAATCAATGACGGTCTCCTCCTTCTTCATCCCCTCTCCAGGATGACTTTTGACCCTTTTTAGGGTCCCCAGCGGGGCAAAATCAAACATGGAAGACAGAGCCCCATCCTCCTGTGCCCGTTACACTGCGACACCTAACCGGAAGTCTAACTTTACTTTCTCTATGTGTATCTCTGCCTTTGTCTCTATCTCTATCATTTTTGTCTCTATCTGTATCTCTATCTCTACCTCTACTTTTATCATCTCTATCTCATCTCTATCACTTCTATAGCATCTCTGTCACTGTATCCCTATTGTTTCTGTCTCTATCATTTCTATTTATATCATCTCTGTCTCTGTCTGTGTCATATATATCTATATTCTTCAAGTCAGTGTTGACTCCTGGCAGAAAGTAGTTTACTGTTGCCTCCTTCCTAGGAGCCACTGCAGAGAGACTGACTAGACCAAGGATACCCAGTGGCTTCATGACTTTTTGTCCCCTTAAAGTCAGTTTGGTCTTCCTAGCAACTGCTTGGACAAGTCCCTGCAGTTTCCTTAGAGCTGAGAGAAAACCACCCAGCTGGCTTCATATCTTAGGCAGGGATTAACCTTAACCACTACTTCAAAGTGGCTTTACTTGTCTGTCTGTCTCTCCTCCACTATCTTCCTATCAATTATTTATAGTCATTTCCACAACTTTTTCACTGATGTTGTAACTAGGCTGAGAAGTAGAAAAAGATGCAAGATGTAGAGGTCAGGTTATATATTCTATTAATGATAAAATATATTTCATTCTGTGACAAACAGAAGCAAAATTGGTTTGGTGTTCTTGAACAATTTTCACTGCTTACATTAATAGCACTGTCAGAATAAGAATATCTGAAAAAGTATACAAAAGTTAGAAATAGATTTCATTTAAATAAAACTCAATGATTACTTTAATAAATAATGTAAATACTAGCAAATATTTAGCTGATGCTAAAATACTAATAATAACTTTCCCAAGCCTAGTGCTTTGCAAGTGTACAGACTAAGAAAGGTTTAAAAATATTTATGCACTTGTTTTTACAGATATAGGTATATTCTGAAGGCTGGAAATCTAAAGAAATGAAGCAAAAAAACAAATAAACATAGCTGACTCATTAGAGCTATCATCCATAGCAACTTTCCTGATCTCCCAAAACTTTTGTGACATTCAAACAAAAATAATCATTTTTTTATGAGACTCAAAGGTGTTTTTGAAAATATTCCAATATCACTGTAGCTTGGCTTTTGTCTCAGAAGTATAATTTGCTCTCAATTTCCCAGGATGCAATTAAATTTGAGAAGAGTGAGTATAGATAGACCTGCAATGATAGCCTATTTCATTCAGAAGTATGCACAGCACAAGCTACAGTAGTTACTTACTGCAGTAGAGTATACAAGTATTGTATAAAATATTATTGTAGATAAATATTTTAAATGGAAAGAGACAAAACCCCCAGCACAGGCCAATCTTACTACTCAGGTTCAAATTCTGTGTATATAAATATAAAACCCAAGTCATTTCCTCCTGGGAAAAGAAACATCAAATGAACTATCCCCAAGGACCATAGGCTATTACAGAAGAATGGAGTTTTAAAGAAATGAATTGGCTTGATAAATCTTCAGTATGTGCTCCTCTGAAGCACTTAATGAAAAATTGTGGTCCTCCACTTCCAAACACTGGAGGGGAAGAGTTGTGTCACTTCATTGCAATTGACAAATGAATTCTTGTATTGTTTAGTGAAGCATCTGATTGAGGATTGGCCCTGACTCAAAACTCTAACAAGGCACAGCATGTCGATTCTTCAGAATGAAATACCTCAATGTGTCAAAGTGAAGAACTGTATCTAAGTCAGGTTGCTGTCTATATCTAAGCAACATGTCTCACTAAAGCAGACCAGTGCTGCTTCAAACATCCATAATGAATATGCATTTCAGGTATGTCTAGCTCTTTCATCTAAAATTCTTCTCACCCATGGGCCTCCATTCTCTTTGGGGTTCTAAATTGTCTGGTCTTATTGGTGAAGTAGATATTTGGCATTCTACAAGCATTTCCTAGATATTGCTTTTTTTCCCCCTCCCTTCTAAACTATTAATGCACATGTGCACATTGATGAAAAACTGTAAACTAGAAATCTTGATATGACTGTATCTCTATGATTATTCGAAGATCCGATTATATAAGAAAGTATTTACTTCTTATCAGAGTTTTGGAATGTTTTGCAATATCTTTGCTGAATGTTATCACAGCATTATATGAGTTCTGCTCTCTCTCTCTCTCTCTCTCTCTCTCTCTCTCTCTCTCTCTCTCTCTCTCTCTCTCTCTCTCTCTCTCTCTCTCACACACACACACACACACACACACACATAGTTATTTCATAAACAAAATCACCCAATATAAGATAATATGCCATTGTGAAAATGTAACCACGACCACCATTTAAGAGATTATTTAGAATGATTTGTGTGAATATTTCCTTAAACAATCAGGACAGATTTTGGGCCAGTGCTGCCCTATATAAATTTTACAAAGATTGGATCCCTTCAGCACACTGAAATTCTTCCACACAGATTCTAGAAGTATGCCATTTATCACTCTAAATATCCTCATAATAGGTATTGATGCCTATCTTTCTGGAAAAGATTACAAAAACATGCATAAAATGCTGATTTGAAATTGGAGACATCACTTTGAAATGCAGAAGATTGGGGAGAATAGTGAATTTCCTCAAAAGTGGCCATCCTGTCAAAATCATCCAAAGAGCCCAACACAACATTGTCCAAGTTCATGAAAAATAATATCCAAGAATAACCAAAGTAAGAATCTGCATGCCTGTTTCATCTAGGCTAAAGCCAGTGTTAATGACCTCATATCAGAAGAGGACTGGATAAACATGAAATCATGAAGGAATCTATGAACATTCAGAAATTGATATTTAATAAATCCCAGTAATGAAAGGAAGCATTACCAATGTAAGGATGAATGTTGGGAGTTTTGGTTCCGTAACATCTAAAGTCTCAGACATTGTTGCAGAGAAATACAGAAAAAATACAGTTGCTACACACTAAGTCTAGTGTGTAGCAACTGTTAGTAAGATGTGATTTTAACTCAGGGAAATAGGAAAGCATAAGAAGATTCTGGTTCTAGTGTTCCTTGTAACTAATTCCTACTCTGATCAATGTCCAAAGGCTAACATTTGTTTATGCTATAGATAACAACATCCCCAGAGCACATACATGTGATACACACATAAAATCACAGAGAGATACCTCCCTTATGCACCCTTTGCTGGAAAAAGAAAAAGAAATAAACTGCTAATTTATTGATTTGATGATTAGAAAAATTAGATTATGAAAAGAAGGAAATTATGTTACTTTAGAGAGACAGGATAAAATATAAATGCACTTACAACTGGTATTAAGAAGCTGTGAAATATCTTATTTATTATTATTTTTTATTTTTATTTCTATTTTTCATTTTCTTATTGTTTTTTCCTATCAACTCAAAATGTGTATTATTTTTCATTCTTTCATAATAATGGTAAAAAATAAAATGTAGAGAGATACATAAACACTTATAAACTCATGCCCACAAGCAGTCCACATTCTTTCAAAATAAGCTGAATTCTTACAGCATTTTTCAGCACTGGTTTTTGATTACTGATATTTCATCCCTACAAATCATGCTGAACTAGACAAATTGCTTAGAATCTTTGTATTTGTGTATGTACATGTATATGCTATGCACAGACCACTATTTTACTCATGATGGTTTGCTTCTCCTAAGAGTCTGATTGGTCATATAACAAATGCAGTACAGTTTATTTATGCTTATAAAAACTTCTTTGGTCTTTTAAAGGTTGTCTGGTTTATGATTTTTGCTTTTAAAAATGGTTATATAGAAAACATAGGAAACCTATCTGATGGATGGAAAGTCAGTTGTGGAGGGTTAATGAATCCCAAAATCTTTGCAGTATGATAATATTTCAGCAGTCAAATGAATTGTAAAGAAAAGAACACAAATTTACAAAAAGAAGAATACTTCTGCTATATTGCAGATTTCAGCTAAGAAAACCCCAACTTGAAAAAGGAAGGAAGGAAGGAAGGAAGGAAGGAAGGAAGGAAGGAAGGAAGGAAGGAAGGAAGGAAGGAAAGGACTGTAACATACATGTTGTGTTTTTACATCCTTAAACCAGCATATACAAGCCATCTGGCTTTCACTGTCTGATATATTTGGTATTATCTGTATACATTCTTCAAATGATCATATTTTTTCATTTCCTCCAATGAACATTATTTCACCTTTCAAAAGTTAGTTTGATTAGTACACTTGTGAGGAGTTATTTCTCCACGAGGCACCTGGGTCTAAGAGGCTCAGGCTGCCAGAGTTCATTCCTTTGCCACTTCAATGAGTTTATGTGTCATGATCTTTTGTTTTATCACCCCTGCAAAAGATGAGAGAAACACAAGTAACATCACATTCACATTGATTATGGCTCGTCTGCTCTGTAGGATTTTGCCCTCAGCACATTAGCTTGTTCAGCTTTCAGCAGATCGATAAATAATGACTGAATTCCAACAGTTTCTGAATACAAGATGTGAAGTCATCAGCCTCTTCTTTTCCTTTTCCTCCTAATAATCTCTTCACCCTTTTCAGGAAAATCAATACACATTTCCATCAGCATTTAGAGTTTCAATAGGAAGTATTTTCTTCAATGCAAGTGTTGTGTTAAGGAGCAAGGTGACTATTGGATCTCTAATGTTCCAATTGCACAGAATAGAAATTGCCATTGGAGCAACATTTTAATGTTTTGGTTCTTTTACAAATAGTTAAAAAACCCACTCTACTATTTTCTTTTCATGTCAATTTCCATTACACCAAACAATAAAAGCTAAAGAGCACAGCTATTTCTCAGGAGGATTGTCTCACAAATAATAATTGCTTATTAAACTGCTCTTCTTGGGGAAGATTGGAGCTGATGATTACTTTGCAGCTCATTTCAAAAGCAGCATACATACAGTAGTTCCTATCTTTTGGGCTGTGGTTAGCTATTTCCTTGCATATTTGCTTTGGAAGAAAATAAAAAAAAACACTATAAACTCATTCAACAATCCTTAAAAGGACTAAAAGGATGATATGTAAAATGAGAAGTTATTTCTTTGTTCTTCTGCTGGATTTCAGAAGGAAAAAATATTCTCAGCAAATGACCAGAGGGAGAAACCAATAGTAAAAAACATAAAATACATAAATGTATAACAATTTATCTATCTACTGTGGGTTTCTATATCGGTAAAAATTGTGAAATTTATACAAAATTAACTCTCTCATACAGCTTAATTATAGTCATGTTTAGCTACTGCTAAATTCTAAGCAAGGTAACAAAAATGTGTCAAACCATTGCTTGTAGTGAGACATAGAACACAACAAAGTAGACTTGGTGCAAATGTAGTATCACCAGGCCATCACAATTTGAAATGAGATATATTAAATGACAGAAACTGAAATATAAACTCTGTAAAAGCCAGCCATTCATATATTGTTTTTAGTTATACAATTTTTCAAATGGAAAAATATACAAATGTGTTAAATAAATAAGAATTATTTTTAAATTACCCCCCCCCAAAAAGGTAGGGAATCTACCTTGATATTCCAATCTTCCATATAAAGACAAAGTACTTCAATATAAGGTTGATATAGGACTGTTTTAATATCCTTCTAAAGAGCCCACTGTATGCATACTGGAAATCAGAGCAAGTAGATATGCTCTTTAGTCTGCTACCCCCCATTCATAATGAGAAGATTGATATACTGTATTCTTATTCAATGACAACTATCCATAATTTCAAAAGCAGTAAAGAATTTTATATTCATACCTTTTATGAAAGATTAACTTTATTGGCTTTGTTCCTAATATAGTGGTACTACGGTACTCATCATTAATTTGTTCTGGGAGGTGCAATGAGTATCAAAAATGATGAGTACCAAACAATTTTTCCCCATATGAAATAATGTAGAGAGTTACAAAGCAGTGACACTAACAATTTCTAGCTTATGCATTGCCCCAGTACTCAAATAAACTATGAGTACTGGGGCAAAATTTTCATGTCAAAATGCATTGAGTACCAAATTCAATGAGTTTCAAAGCAGCTGAGTACCAGGGTACCACTGTATATATATATATATATATATATAATATATATATATATATATATATATATATAGGTCTTTGGTTATTCGGGTTTTCTCCCACGTAAAATTGAAAGTGTCTTGGCTACGTTTCGACAAAGTCCCATTTGTCATCTTCAGGCTGGTGTGTTCGGCTTCGTGCTTCTAGGAACACGAAGCCGAAAACACCAACCTGAAGATGACAAATGGGACGTCGTCAAAACATCGCCAAGACACTTTCAATTTTACGCAGGAGAAAACCCAAATAACCAAAGACCTACATACAAACACCTGCGAAAACCTCAGCTATATATATATGTTATTTATACATGTATAAATAACTATATATATATATATATATATATATATATATATATATATTTATACATGTATTAATAAATGTTGTGACTTGGTCTTGAACTGTATGTAGGTAAATTTTAAATCTTGATCCACAATAAGTGTTTGGTTTTGATAATTGCCAACAGTACATGTGAAACATGACATAAGACTACAACAGTAATACCATAATATCAGGATTTATTATATATGTTTATTTTTGCACATAATTGCACATCTCTAAAAGATTCTAATACAAATAAATTACATTTTATATGTAAATATAAGTGGCTGTATTTTGTATTTTTTTTTAATTAATGTGGCCTTTGGGTTAGGAGAGAGAAGAGTGGTCTTGTGACAATTCAACTTGGGGGTTCAATGAAATCTGAAGGACATTTCAAATGAACCCCTGGAATAAAAGAACAAAGGAATACTATATAAAGGGGATGAAAATCCAGCACAGAACAGGTAGCTTCTTACCCTTATCTTCTACATTTCAAAAAACATGAATGTAAAAAATATTTTTAAAAAGAAAGAAGGAAAAGGCCACTCTTCTGTTTCCAAAACAAGTGAAGGGACTAAAATGAAAAAGTTCTATGGAATGAAAGAGGAGCATTGCATAATAATGTTCTTTGTACATCACACTGTGTTTTAACACAATAAAATTCTAGCTGTACAAAGGCTGAAATGAAAACTAAAGAGTGGAACTTCCAAAATCAATTTGTAACATTGTGCCTGACTTCACATTAAAATAATAAAAAGAAAGTCTGTGGAAATGCTAAAATTCCTTAGATGGGAGCAAATGTTCAAAAATCTTTTGTAACTGATATGCGGTAATATAGAGGTTTCTTACACTCAAATGATCCTGTCACTATTTATAAGCTAACTTATTAGTCTTGTGGTAAGGAAAGAAGTGTACTATATCTAATTGCTCATTTTGTACATGTGTGAAAATTTGGGATGCAATTAATCATAATCACAGGAATACTTATCAAAATGAAGCTTTTGAATCTTTCATAATTACATCCAAGATTGATACAATTTAAATGGGGAGATTTTAAATCCAGAAGAAAGTTCAGCTCAAGGTTCTTAACTTTTTTTTCTCTGAATCCAAACTGACTTTGGGAAAAAAAATTGCAAGTGAAGCAATAGATAACTCAGATCATACACATTTTCAAGTTTGACCATGCAATCAACCAATGAAATCAAAATTAAAAAGGAATAATAAATGAAACGTACAACCTTAGAAGCAATCACTTTCAAAGATGTGAGATTTTAAGCTGGGAATTAATCTGGTGAACTCCAATGAACCACTTCTTTGAAGATTTCAGTCATTTTTCAAAAGTAGGAAAGGGGGTTGTAAGGTCAAGGTCTCTGATTGGTAGGCAATGTATAATTTATAGAACATTCAGATTGGCTCTACAAAATAGGTTTCTACAGCTAAAGTTGTTTTCTCCAGGATAATGGTCAGCCCCAGGTGTAGCCACAAGGGAATGTATTAAAAAAAATCAAGATGACTTGTTGATCAGAGAGCCATTCTTTTAAATAAGTTATCATGAGTTGTCATGACCACTGTTTTGACTGTTTTGATCCCCTCTGTAGGTGGCCTCTGGTCAGAACCCTGTAGTCACATTTTAACTTTTTAAAGTTTTCTACTGAACCAATAACACCCAGGAAAATAGAAAATGATTTCAGATGACACTAAAGATTATGGTTCTAATTTATTAGATATTTTGAGAAGTATCCTTGCATCGAAGGGGATTGATGGGATTATTACTAAACAAGATGATCACTCAAACAGATCGATCCTAAGCATCAATATATCTATTTTACATTTAATGGGACGACTGCTGAAAACCATCTCCCATGGAGATCACATTATCACTACTATCATATAAAGTCTTTCCAGATCAGTGTTGAACAGGACATGCTGAATATAAATGTTGAAAGTACAGATGCATTGTATTTTATTCCTTGGCAGACTGCCTTTATTGTTAATGTGAAATTTTGTTATCTAGCGACACCAACAAGGAAGTGAATCATGTCACCTTCATGGCATGAAGAGTCTTTTCAAGTTGAATCAAACATTTTGGGTGCCAAATATTTAGACCAGTGTTTCTCAACCTTGGCAACTTAAGAAGTGTGGGTTTCTTGGCTGACTGGGAAACTTCTTGGAGTTGAAGTTCATAAATCTTAGAGTTGCCGAGATTGAGAAACACTGATATAGATAGTTTCCACATAATATGTATAACATAAGCCTTGACCCCTGTTCACAAGGTGATTGGAATCATTTGGTCTGAGTACACCCATGTGAAAATAAAAATTGTCCTGGTTTGAATGTTTTATCCATATTTCAATAAGCTTCCACTGATTACCTAAACACTTACTTTAGCTGTTACCTATAAACCTCACCATGATCCAATTTTACAAGCTGTTCTATCTACATATAGTTTCTGTGTAAACCAATTAAATCAGTTCTTCTCAGTAGCATAGGCATAAAGGGATATCTCATTTTCTGGCTGAACTTGCCTGGTCTTGAAAAATCTAAACATGAAATTCTAAGGCTATTATCTAGCTTGGGAAGACAAAATACTGCAGAAGAAGGTTCTATCAAATCACTTATTTTCTGTTATTAAGAAAGTGTTGAACTCAAGCAGGTCTTCACTTTTCATAGAAATTGACTACTTTGATTCAGATAAATGGGGTAATTCTGATATACCATTCCTGTTTGCACTGAGCACTTGCACACAGAGGAGACCAATGGATCATAATACTCTATTTATGTGTCATTTATATTTGCCATTTGGAACTAAACAAGACCCTCCAAATGCATTCTACTTTTTGACAGGCAAAATAAACAAGAAAAAGAGCTGCTGTTCCTTTCAGCTATTCTTTGCCTTTCAGATAACGTTTTCAGCTTTGCTCACTAGGAAATAAATTCTTATATTTGAGCATTTACATATCAGTACTCTGTTACACCATCTGTTTAGAATGTTGCAGTTAACACTGTTCACTTCAGCTGAGAAACCATTCTTTATTTTAGTTTTGTTCTCAGAGTCCTTAGATTGATTCTTGCCATTGAATGATATGCACAAAAGATTCATTTATGAATATCATGGGGAAACACTTTTTAAATTTATTAAATTTATATCTTGTTTTTTATTTAGAAGCCTAAACATGTAGTCCTCCTAAGTCCTAGGTCCTATTGTGCCAAATCATCAAGTAACCTTCCAGGGTTGAAAGGTGTAACATCTTAAATGATACATTTGTTGTCCAAATTCTGGACCAGGATAACAATATATAATTATTTCTAGCTTGGTACAGCTTCAATAGCCATAAATAATTTCAGTCTAAATTCTCAACCCAATCAATACATTTGCAGATCACTTTCCAAAATGAGCTTTACAAAAGATTTTAGTGTAGTACATTTTATTTTATTATATGTAATTGAAATACATATATGTAAGCCACATGGAGTCATCTGCATGTGAGTTGGGTGGCTGTATAAATTTATTTAATAAATAAAATGATATCAACAAAGTCCTTGTGTAACTTATATTAAATAATAGCTGTTTACTGTATGGTTAGTTACAAAATAGAGCTGGAAGGAACCTTGAAAATCTTCTAATCCAATCCCCTGCTCAAGCAGGAGATATATCATTTTAGAAAAAATGATTGTCCAGTCTCCTTTAAAGTTTCCAATGATGAAGCACCTACAACAACTTCTGAAAGCAAGCTGTTCCACTGTTAATTGTTCCCACTGTTCAGAAGTTTCTCCTTAATTCTAAGTTGCTTCTCTCCTTGATTAGTTTTCATCCATTGTTCTTGTCTTGCCTTCTGGTGCTTTGACTCCCCTACTCTTTGTGGCAACCCCTCAAATATTGAAACACTGCTATCATGTCACTCCCTAGTCTTCTTTTCTCTAGACTAGCCATATCCAATTCCTGCAACCAATCTTCATTCATTTTAGTGTTCAATACCAATCTTGCATGAAGCCCAGCATTTATAAGATTGTAAGTTGGCTTTTTATAACACTTCTCTTAGTATATTTCTTTCTCTACATATGTATTGTAATACTTTAATTATCATTTTTATGAAAAACTCTTTCAAGAATAAAATGAATATTTACTATTATTATCTTTCATCTTTGGGAATTACTCTCAAGATAATTATATTGGCATTGAATGTATTTAAATTTCTATTAATTTTTTTATAGTTAGTGATAATGTTTATCTTAAAAGATGACAAATGGTAGCTAATGAAAAAAGTTGAACAAAAGTAGGCACAATAATCATGCATTTTAATGAATTGATGGAGGTAATTTAGCATAATAAAATATAGACAAAAGGATAAAGCAAAAAAAATGTCAGAGATATAGTTTACTTCTAATGCAGAAAATATATAGATAATATTCCCTTGGGCCAGACAAATTTTTATTTTTATTTATTTATCCAATTTATATAGCTACCCATCTCACCAAAAGTGACTCTGCACAGTGCACAACAATCAATTTTTGTTACTTGAAGTGTACAAAGTATAGCCTTATCTTTCATGAAGCTCTGTATTCATTATACAATGTTTACTGGGCTGCATAAACTATACACTGTTGGGGCTGAATTTTAGATTTAGTTATACCTTAAGCTATGGCAAAGCTGTAGGCTCTATTTGGCAAGGGCTAATAGGGAATAAGGATATATAAAACAGTTGAATGTGGTAAAACTGTCACCAAGATGCATAACAAATCTGTGTTGGGGATCACAAAGAATTTTCTTTGAATAGAAGGTATGAATGATTGCAGAAACAAAGCATATCTTAATTAATGAAGATCATGTGAACCATTTGGGGCAGTTTGATTTATGGAAATTTTCACATCTAATAAAAGTGTAAACAAAAGAATCAGACATTTTGCAAAGATCTTTCAGACCATGAGGTCCTAAGCAATAACTTGCTTAGCATATGCCTAAAACCCTTCACCATCATTATTCAATTAGAAGAAGGACACAGGGCTGATCTATCCCTACTGCCCACTTCACTTTGAGAAATATGGATTTTTTGCATGTTCTGCGCAAGTTCGAATTTTGTTTTACTAAGGCAAAGCAAAGCAGCATGGCTAATCCATTCCTTAAAACAAGGAGTTGCAAAAGACACTTCAAAGGAATGTTTCAGTCAAAACTACAAAATGTTGCTCCCTTTTCCTAGTTAACAAAACTGGTGGAGCTGTGTAAGCTGTTTTAGTAAATGAGACAGAAAGACTGAAAGGTGTCACTTCAGGGCACCCTTTTTGATGGCTTAGCTTCTTTTATGAATCTCACTGAATGGGGTTTATTCAATAAATAATGATTAAATACAGTATATTAGTGTGATGTCTGAGCTGTTTGAAATCTTGAAGTATCTTTCTAAGTATGCCCTGAGAATAAGAAAAATATAAAAATAAAAATATAACATAAAAATAAATAACAATTTACTGTTCTTTCACAATATCTCAAGAGATATAGTTTTCTAATAATCTTTTCACTATTTTTTTTATCCTTAGAAGAAAGAGAAATTTTAAAAGGAGCATTGATCCTGGAACTTGTTCCAGTGTCCCAGCTCCACTAACAATTATATATATATATAAAAATAGTATTGTATAAAAATCAATGGTTGAATAGGAAATAAATTCATGTTTGTTTGTTAACTATAGTGGACACTTCCCCTATCCCACATGCTGTGCTTTTTAATCTTTAAAAAAAATGATCACATGATATGACTTTATTAAATCAATAAAAAAATCACCTTCTGATATCTTATTAGAATACACAAGTTGCCTTTCACTAAGGTCACTGCGAGGACTCATTGAGTGAATAAGCTAATTATGTAAACAAAATTTAATATTTTGATACATAAACATGAGCAGTGCATAAAATTACAAACTGATCACATTAGCATTTTTGCCACCAGGATGCCAGGTGCATGGGCCACCATTAATAAAGCTATCTGAAATATCAGAAATCAAACTGCATCTTTTCGCATTTATTGGAGAAAAGTTTCCCTCATTCCCAGTGAGATCAGTGTAGCACTTGGTGCAATGAATGAAAAATTAGTTAGACTTCAGGAAGGGATTCCATAAAATGTCTGGCAAATTAATGTTATAAATCCTAAGTCCTTTTTGAAATAAAGCAGTGCATAGCTTAGAAAATAATATCATAGTGATTAAGCCTTCTAATTTGCTTAATACTTATGCAGGGAAGCTTTGAACTATATATACTGCCTTAACTGCTAATAGGTTTGAAGTGTAACCATATATGTAATTTCTAATTACCTTTCCAAATATCTAATTAAAGTTATCTATCATTGCTAAGAGTAAAAAAGAGTTACGGTGAGTAACTTTTAGTTTGTGAATGGCTAATAAAAAAAGGTGCAGAGTTAAATTGCAACAGTGGGCCCAAGATGCTTCTTTTTCTACCCCAATACTCTTTTTTATGGTTGTTTAGAAAAGGGGAGAGAAATATTTTATTTGTGGTACTGATTCCGAAACTTGTCCTTCAAGGCCAGATCATACCATGCATGGAAAAAAAGAGGGAACATGGCTACAGGGAATGAGAAGAATCTCCAAGCATTTCTCAATAGGACAAATGCAGACTCCTTCTGGCCAGGGGTTCTGTCCTAGGCAGTCTTAGATTCTAGTAACATTTGGCTCCTCCTATTGCAGAGCTCTCTATCTTAAACAGATATTATGATCTGTTAAAACAGAAGAAAAAATGAAACATTTAAAATATATATCCCATTTCATCTACAAGCTATAATGCTCTTCATTTTCAGAACTGTATCTCCCCGTCATATGTTTGTCTGACTATTAACTATGGATAGGGTCATGTTATTTGAGACTGTCAACTCCTATGCTTGCTGTGCAACCAATATATACTGGCAAAGATGACACACTCTGGCTTCCTTGATTTAAGTGTGCAATCTGTTAGGACCCAGGAAATGTGCCTTGTCTTTCTATGGTCCCTGCTCTCCAGAATGAGATTCACCTTGCAATCCATTGGCTCCCATCCTCTTAGTATTCCATAAGATCCTGAAGACCTGATTGTTCTCCCAGGCTTTCAGATGAAATGGACAGTTGTTTGTTTGTTTACTTTGCTTTCAAGTCAGCCTTGCCTCCTAGCAACTTCCTGGACAAATCCCCACAATTTTCTTGGCAAGTTTTTTTAGAAGTAGCTTGCCATTGCCTCCTTCCTAGGACTGATCCAATGTCACCCAGTTGACTTTGTGCCTAAAATGGGACTCTAATTCCCAGTTTCCCAGTTTCTAGCCCAGTGTCTTAACTGCTACGCCAAACTCACTATCTTACATACCAGCACATGTTCTTAATAGTATGATCTAATTTCCACAGATTTATTGCTTTTAATTATGATAATGCTAGAGTTTTTTTAAAAAAAACACAAAAACACCTGCTTCAGACTGTCATAACACAATAGTAATAAATTTTGTTACAGTGAACTGTGGCTTTACAGGATGTGAATATCAAGGTGGATAGAAAAGTATAAATAATGAAATAGGATATATATTTTAAAGACAATGTACAAGGTGAAAAAAGTATTTTTTAAATTTAATATTAATGTACTGCTGTGTTATATAATGTAATATTTAGGATGCATTTAACAGCCTATATAATATGACTGAATATTTTTAATATTTCCAGAAAAAAATAAAAATAAAAAGTAGTTTTGAATATCAGTTGAACAGTGATCATAATAATTTAAACAGAAACTTATGTCTAGACTGGGGAAATATTGGACCTTCTGATTAAGCAGATGGATGAGAACAGAAAATTTCAGATGAATTTCATAGAAGTGGCTAAACAATGACAAATAGAAATGAGCAGCACTAGAATAGTACTATAATTAGCTTATCAGTTACGAAAGAAACAGAAGGCTAGGATTATAGAGAAAGTTAAATATAAAGATACTGAAGTTTTTCAGCAAAATTTGATTAAAAAGAGTTTTTTAGAATTTTACACAAAACTATACTCAAGTGATAATATAAAGGGAATGGATATAGATAAATATTTACAATCAGTACATTTTCCTAAACTTTCTGGGGAACAGCAAACTGGGAGGAAATTGGCTTAGCTATCAAGCAGTTAAAGGTGGGAAAATCTCCAGGAACAGATGGATTGACGTCGACATATTATAAAAATTTATATGAAGAAATGTTGGAGCCATTAAAGGAGCTTTTTAATAGTATCTTGCTGGGAGCACAAGTTCCTCCTTCTTGGAAAAGAGCGTTTATATCATTGATTCCGAAGGAGGATCAAGATCTTACAGATCCTAAGAATTATAGGCCGATATCATTATTAAATGTAGATTACAAGATTTTTACAAAAATTTTGGCAAATAGATTAATGCAGGTTATGAAGGATTTGATTCACAGTGATCAATCAGGATTCATAACAGGGCGATACATGAAATATAATGTTAGACAAATTATTGACTTAATTGAGTATTTGGATAAGAACAATCAGATTCCTGTGGCTTTTATATTTTTGGATGCTGAAAAAGCCTTTGATCAATTAGATTGGCAATTCTTATTCTCACTGGTAGAGAAAATGAATTTTGGGGATAATTTTTTACATGCACTTAAAGCTATATATCAGCAACAATCTGCTCAAATTGTTTTTAATGGGGGATTGACTGAGACTTTTAATATTGAAAAAGGGACAAGACAAGAATGTCCATTATCTCCATTGTTATTTGTTTTGACATTGGAGATTTTATTGATCCAGATTCGAGAATCAACAGTCATCAAGGGTATAAAGATAAGAAAAAATGAGTATAAATTACGGGCTTTTGTGGATGATTTGGTTTTGATTTTGGAACAACCAATTGGAGCAGTTGATTGTCTATTAGAACTTATAACACCGTATGGAAAAGTTTCTGGTTTTAAAGTCAATAACCATAAGACTAAGATATTATCTAAGAATATGTTAGCCAATGATAAGGAAAGTTTGGTTAAAGCCACAGATTTTTAGGTGGTGAAAAAGGTTAAATATCTGGGAGTATATTTAACTGCCTCAAATGGAAAATTGTATAAAAATAATTATGAATTATTATGGGCAAAAGTGCAAAAGGATTTAAATAACTGGAAAAAACTGCAATTGTCATTGTTGGGGAGAATTTCAGCTGTAAAAATGAATGTTCTACCAAAGTTTATTTTCTTGTTTTAGATGATACCTATTTTAAAAAAAGATGTAAATTTGAAGGAATGGCAGAAGGGTATCAATAAATTCATTTGGGCTGGGAAAAAACCAAGGGTTAAGTTTAAGATTTTGCAAGATGCCCGAGAAAGAGGAGGACTTAAAGCATCTAACTTGAAATTATACTATGATGCAGCCGCCTTAACTTGGATAAGTGATTGGCTTAATTTAACAAATAAGGATATTCTTGTTCTTGAAGGATGGGATTTAATGTATGGTTGGCATGAATATTTAATTTTTAATAAGAAATATTTTGAGGAGTGCCTTACTTCGAATTTGGAAAAAGTATTATTATAGGTTAAACTATAAAATACCTATCTGGGGGATTCCTAGACATGCAATTGAGGGGATTTCTAAGGGGATGAATTTTGATAAAATTTCGTATAAAGAATTATTAACTTGGTCAGGTTCGGATTGGCATTTAAAATCTCTAGATGTATTAAGGCAAGAAAATATTCTACAGTCATGGTTTCAATATTTACAAATAGTGGACAGGTGGACTGTAGATAAGAAAGAAGGAATAACACTAGAAGATGGAAATCTGGTTATTCAGATTAAAGATCAGAGTCAGGCCCATATAAAAAGAATTTACAATGCTTTAATAAAATTAGACTCTGAAACAGAATTGGTTAAAGACTGTATGATTAAATGGGCTCAGAATATCCAGGATCCGATCCCATTGGACTTATGGGAGACAATTTGGATTAGAAATGTTAGATTTACACAAGCTCAAAATTTGAGGGAAAATTTTTATAAAATGTTTTACAGATGGCATTTAGATCCTAAAAAATTATCTTGTATGTATCCAAATTTACAACCCAAATGTTGGAGATATGGTAATATGGATGCAACATATTTTCATGTTTGGTGGAATTGTAAAAAGGTAAAGGCTTTTTGGATTGTGATTTGGTGGAACATTCAAAAGATTTTTTAAAGGAAGATAAAGTTCACCCCTCAATTATTCTTATTGGGTATCTTTGTGGATTTAAATGACAAAGAAACTACTTTAATGTTGAATTTATTAACTGCAGCAAGGTTATTAGTAGGCTCCTATTGGAAGAAGGACTCATTGCCTACTTTAGAAGAATGGATATTTAAAGTTTCTAACTTTGCAGAAATGGCAAAAATTTCTGCTTATTTGAAAGATCATACACAAGAAAGATATATTATTGTATGGAGAAGATGGATAGATTATATTCAGAAAAAATATGGGACTATAAAGTTTCATTTATTTTATGAGTAAATTTTATAGTAACTGTTGTAGAGATTTGTTTATATGACTTAATTTAAGGGGAGTTAAAGGTTAAGTATGATGTTTTTTTTCTCTTTTTTTCTTTTTTCTTTTTTTCTTTTCTTTTTTTATTATTGTTAACTTTCTTAATAATAACCCTATACTCTGCTCTGGGAAGCGAGGGGGAGAGGGTTGAGAGTTGGTGGTGGGTGAGTGGGTGGGTAATGATAATATAGTCATGGTAAACGCTTGGGCATTTCCCCTATGCTGCGTTCATGTGTGTGAGAGGGATGAGAGGGGAGGAAGGAGTAGGGAGGAAGTAGGATGGTTAGAGGAGAAGGGGAGGGGAAGAGAGTAGGAGGGGAGGAGAGAAAGAGGAGGGACGTGGGGAAGGATTAGAGAGGGTGGACAAAGCCTGGGGGGAATGGGCAGGCGGTACCAATGGTTAGGAATTTAATTGTATTTTGTATGAATAAATGGAAAATAAAAACTTTTTAATAGAATAGTACTATAATTGTATATCACTAAAAAATCTCATCTGTTTTAGTGTCATATGTAAAATATCATTTAAGCCTTTGGAGTTAAATAAATTTATTTTGGGGGGAAAAGGTTTTAGAAACATTTTTCATTCATTTGTCATTTGTTCTGCATCTTTTCCCTAATTTGTTAAATATAAATTTTCTTTATTACACTGTTCGTAATGACATTTAATGCTTGAAGCCAGGATTTGTTTATTTCTTTGTGGATTCTTTGGTCATATAATTTCCTTAAGTAACTCCTTTTAAAAAGCCCCAATACACTTTAATATACAACCTTCAAGTGATTTGTTTGTATCAGTTCTTTTTTTAATTCAAAGAACTGATACTAATGGATTCTATTCATTGCTACTATTTTTGCCATGCTGAATCTGTTTTGCTATTTTTTACAAATTCACCATGGCAGATTTCTTTTAAAAATATATATTCTTATTTTGGCATGATTGTCTCAGTGGGAAATGCTAAGTCATAGCTAGCGAATCAGCACACAGCAAAAAGAAAACAATACTGATCCTCTGAGCTGATACTACAGTGAATGCACCAAGATATTCCTGATGCTTAGTAATTTAATTTACTGTATGTCGAAACTGAGCAGAATAAAAATGACAAATTTATAAGAGGAAAAGCTCAGAACAGAACAGGGTAAAACATTTCCAGATATGGCTGGAAAGACTAATAATTGAAATCCTGCATAAATATTGCCACTTTTTGATATTGAGAGATACCTTTCTAAGCCATATGCTGCAAGAGTTTCAGGACTTCTGTTGCTTATATGCATGATGACAATAATCATGATGTTGATATCTTACTTTCTATTGGTCAGGAATCCCCAAACCCTGGGCCATGGATTGGTACCAGTCAATGACCCATTAAGAACCGGGCCATGCAAAGCTTCACCTGCACATATGAGAGATCTAGGTAGCATGCAAAACCATGTCTCCATGATCCGTGATTCCCCCCCCGCCCCGGCACCAGTCCCTGGTGCCCAAAAGGTTCGGGACTGGTGTTATAGGGCATTAAAAAGAGCAATTCATAAATCAACTATTGAGAATAAAAGAGATGACCTTGTCAGAAATGCACAAGAATCTTTACTGAGACACAAAGGGGCTGATACTTTTTTTTTAAGTACTGGGAAACAATAATATTCAGAAGTGGCTCAGGCTAAAAACTCCTTTGTTCATTGGATATAAGAAGAAGGGAAAGATAGGACAATTAGATGTGCAATCTTATATTATAAGCTGTTTCAACAAAGTCTAATTTTAGTATTGTTGTGGAATTGATTGTCTGGTCTTTCAAGGGAGTTTGATGTCACTTTAGTGGTAAATAACTTATGGGGAACAAAATGAGCACTCTGACCTCAATAATTAACTGTGTCAAACAGACAGAAATAATCCAGTAAATATCATTTCTGGGATAACAGACCTCACAGTTCTCAGTAGGAGAAGTTTCATGCTATGTTTCCTTTGATGAAGTTTTGATTCAAGAAGCCTTTCAAAGCATTTCAATGAAACAAGCAGTCTCATTTCCAAATATCAGAGAGGAATGGTTGCATGATATTTCTTTTACCAACAAGTAAGATTTGTGTGCACGCACAGAGAATGCACAGAAGGCCCATAACTGCAGTGACCAATAATTATGGATCAGCACTGCTCTCCCACCCCACTTCCAATGCTTCAACAGGACTGAATAGTTTGATGTATCAAAGGATGAAAGCTGTTATAGGGAAGCATATTGTGCCATAGTACCCTACTGAAACATAGCAGCACTTCTTTGCATATCCCTCCTAAGTAGGTGTATGGTTGTGTAATTGAAAGACCACTACCCTTGCATTTATGCCATTTTCCCTCTATTAGAGTTTTTATCATTTCTGTATTTCCATCCACCTTGTGCTGGTTGTCCTCTCCTTTTCTTTCCTTCCACATATCTCAATATTAGAGCCTTTTCCAGAAAGGTCTTCACATTATTGTGAAATATAATTCTGAATATATTCTGAAATATAATTTCAGCCTGGATATTTATGTGTGAAATGAGAATTTCTTCAATGATCCATGTATTTGTTTCCTTGGCTCTCTGTGGTATTCTCAGGAGCATCCTCTAATACTACAGTTCAAAAGCATCAATATTCTTTCTATTATGCTTCTCCAAAGTTCAAAATTCAATTTTCATTTCTATAGTATGTTACAGGGAACATCACTGGTTGTACTATTCTGATTTTGTAGAGTTGCTTGGGAATTCTGGGAATTGAAGTCCACACATATTAAAGTTGTTAAGGTTGGGAAACACTAGTATAGACACATCATGGCATCTGAATATCTTTTCCAAGGCTTTCATTGCTGTCCTACCAAGTGATGACATGTGGTGTAATTCTTACTTGCTGATTTCTTTACTGTTGATGATTGATCCTAAAAAACAGAATTTATACTGAAGATACTTCAGCATCTTCTTTGCCAAGAGTAATCTAAAACCTTGGTAGAAAGCATGGTTTGAGTTTGAACTCTTCTCAATTTCTGATAAACTTAAAATGCCAACTGGATTTCATTGGTCATATCTCTCTAGGTTTTTTTGTTATATCAATAAATTGTTCTTTCATCTGCTTACAGAGAGTAGGATTTAGGAATTTGATGTTCTAAAATTTAGACTTGTCTCTACATTCCACTATGTATAAGTTACACATGATCAACCACAACCAGAGATGGTAAAGATTGAGCCTCTAGTTATTAAAATTATTTTGTTTTTCTTGTCTTTGATTCAATTGTTCACATATCGCCCTTATCAATAACAATGCTGGTAATTTATTGTCCAAAATAGAATTATTTCTATAAAGACCCAAGTAATAAATAAAGCCATCCACACTGACTTTTTAAAGATTCCCTTCATATAGTCTTTTATAAAAACACACTTGAGTGAGCATAATATGAACTGAAACTAGTATGCATAAAGTCTCAACCCTTCAAATATTCAAACATCAGGGATTCCATGTGTTGTGAAGAGAGGTTTAAAATGTAAAACCACAATTTGTCTAAATAATTTCCAAACCAACTTCATGAAATTTAGAATAATAATCTACCACTATGAAATGGTTTTTAGGTAAAATTTAATATCAATATCTAGCTTTTGCAAAATTACTATAAGTAATTTATATTGGCTTCTTATAGTTACAGTTGGCAAAAGTCTGTCAATTGTTTTTATCTGAATATTTATACCTGGCCCAAAGACAACATCTTCAGATCTTGTCAAATCTCAATTCAAATGAGCTCATTTATTATTTCAAGATGTGAATGCTTAACTTTTCAGATAATATTATTCTTTCATTTTTAAAAGTAAATTTTCATTTGTATTTTTTAAACATTGTAAGGTCTTAAAATTTGATGAAGCATCTTTAAATACTTTAAATTCTCTTTGCAGATATATGCAAATCAGATATCACATCATTATCTCTCCCTTTGGAAAAAAAATGTAGGACAGATTTTGTAATTTATTTCCCCCTTTTAAAGTCTTACTAGATCTGATGAACTTGGCATGTATCCTGTTTGCCTGAAAATAAGACCCTGACATGAGCGGCAGCATGGGTGCGACACTCCATATGACATCCTGCTGCGAGCAGCCACAGAAGAAATCAGCCAGCAGCGCAACAAGTGTCAGGGCATGGGAGGCCTGGCTGCTGTGGTCCTGAGGTAAGTGGGTGTGGGATGCATGGGGCAACTTCACCCCCCCATCCCCACCCTAGCTTGATTTTTATGCCTTGTCCCACCTCATACAACCTGACATGGGAAGGAGTGGGTGGGCCTTAACTAAGGCTTATTTTGGGGGGTAGGGCTTATATTAGGTATAAAATTCAAGCTAGGGCTCATTTTTGTGATAGGTCTTATTTTGGGAAAACATGGTAGTTGTCCTTTCTTTTTTTAAAAAAAAATACTTGAATAATTTTTTTCTTTTTGTTTTGTGTGAGGTGAATTGTTCATCTTTTGTGTATGTTTAAACATGGATTAATAATTATTTAAAATAAATTTAAAAAAGGAAAAAGGAAAAAATGTCATGATATATACTGCAACATCAGAACAATCCACACATAATTGGATTAAGAAACTCCAGATAGGGCATCTGCAACTTTAGACTTACATGTCTTACACTCTTTTGGCAATAGTGCACCTAAACTAGATGCTTTAACATCCCCCAACACCACCACTGTTTTTATTGTATTAGTTTAATACTGTTACTAAAAATGCTTTCAAATTACTTAATGGACTTTTGTGTATAGCCACGGTCTGAAATTCCATATGCTGAAACAGCAATTCCCTTAAAGGACTTGTTACAGTAGCCATTCCTGGAACAAATTGTGTCAAATAATTAGACATATCTAAAAGCTGCTGAAGTTTAGTTTTATTCTGTGGGCTTGGTGTGTTAACAATCGCTTCAGTCTTTGTGTCATCAGTTGACCTTACCACCTGACATTAGTATATGAATGAAATACTCCATTTTGCACACTTGTTTACTGATTTTCAAAATAATTAAATCCATTCAACTTCTACACCCTCCTTTTTAACCAGTCCAATAAAAAATTGGCCTGAAAGAATCTAATGGAATGCATGTGATGTTTTAGTGTATTTTTGTTATTAGTACAATACATTTTTTAAAAAAATATATTTAGCCTTCCATATTTTTATATTCTCTTTTAACAGTAGGACTTTTTTGTTTAAGTTGAGAAATTCCTGCTTCCAGTCTTTGATCGTTGGCATTAAAACTATTGGCTGGGATTTAACTTTTCCAGAGGTTCCATTCATTCCTCCAGATATCAATTTCCTTATCAGCATTTGCAAAGTCTTTTAATGGAATTGCAAATATCTCTTCAGTTCCACAAACAACAACAGTGTTACAGTGATAAACAATTTATCTTGGCCTTACTGTTTCTAATCTTATTCCACATATTATACAGTCCTTAATTAAAATGTCACATAGATGTCTAAAGTCACAAGAGTGCACTAAAAGTTTTAACTCTGTTATCTGTTATAACTCTAGTCCTTCTAGGGGTGACATGATAGGAGAATTCCAGTATTTGAGGGGCTGCTACAAAGAAGAAGGGTTCAACTTATTTTCTAAAGCATCAGAAAGCAAGACAAGAAACAATGGATGGAAACTAATTAAGAAGAGAAACAACTTGGAATTAATTAATTAAAACTTCCTAACAGTGAGAACAATTAACTGGTGGAATGGCTTGCCTTTAGACTTTGTGGGTACTTCATCGCTGAAGGTCTTTAAGAAGAGACTGGACAGCCACTTGTCTGAAATGGTATAGGGCAGACATGTCAAACACAAGGCCTGTGGGCCGGATTGAGCCCGCAAAGTGGTTTCATGTGGCCCGTGAAGCCATCCTGGAAACAGTGAGGGAATGTCCCCCTCTGCCTTAGCCCTGGCTCAGGCCAGCTGGGAGCCAATGTACAATTTTGTGTTGGCCATCTATGCTGAAACTCATTCAGTCCTAACTCCATAAGCCCTCCCCTGCATGACCTGAGAGGAACAGTGAGGCTCCTCCAGTGGACCATGCCTCGGCACTTGCCCTGATCCCACCTCCTTCTGCCAGTGATCCTCAGATCTATCCCACTGGCCACACCCACCCAGTAGGCCACACTCACTCCATCCACACCCACCCAGTAGGCTGCACCCACCCGGCCCCCTGAGGGCAATTGCAATGCTGATGCGGCCCTCAATGAAATTGAGTTTGACACTCGTGGTATAGGAACTCCTGCTTAAGCAGGGGATTGGACTAGAAGATCTCCAAAGTCCTTTCCAGCTCTATTCTGATTGATTGATTTAGGCATGATATCAACACTTTCTCTTTGACTCTTAGTAAAAGATATATGCTTATTTTTTGGGATACACCATAACCATTTCACATTTCTCAAATTATCCCAAATCATCCCTTCTGTTTTTCAAATTCCTCTTTAAATTAGAATGTATCACTACTTCTGTTGCTTCCTCCCCCATAACACTATACAAACCAAAGCTGCTTGCAATTTCTCATTCTTTTTAATGGCTCCATTCACTACATCAGGCTTATGTTTCCATATTTTCCAGTTTTTCAACATATTTCGAAACAACCTTAAATTATTTAAAGGCTGTACTAATAAATTACTACAGTAGGAGCATTCAGACCTTCAGCTGAATTTTAACAAATGTTGTGTTATCACAACATAAAACCCCAAATACACTGTTAAGCTTTACAGGTAGGTTGAAAATTATGTTAGAAATAGAAAGCTACTCTCATATGTGTATTGCTCCATATATTCGCTCATTACATTCTTTTTACAAGTAATCCAATATATTACAACTCAAAACAGCATGTAAGTCTTCCAGAATTCAGGAAAAACATTCAACACCCACAGAAATCTTGTCCAATAATTAACTCGCTGAGGTTGCATAGGTTTATTTCCATTTGAACGTGTTAAAAGTATGCCAGATTCTTACAAAGTTTTTTTTCCTAGAGGCTTAATCTCCATTTTGGATACTCCTAATCCTTGTTTCTTTGTCTATATAGGCTCTTTCAATTCTAACTCTTTTCTTTGAGCCGAACACCATCCAGGTTACTCTCATTGCTGAGTGCTTAAATAAAATAAAAATCATTTACTTTATTAAGCCATCTTTTCAGGGCTGGTTATTTCAGAAGAATTATAACTTTAACCTTTGGACGACTGTTTGATGGTTGCAAAGCTTAGAACACCCTTGTGCTTTGGGCCGTTCTCCTGGTTGAGGGGAGAAATGAAGGTTGAAATCCCAGTTGGGAGGATAGAGCCAGCCAGATGGGATGGTGACACAGAAGCCCTTAAAACAGAGACTGGTACTTCACTTTACTTTTTCCCAGCCAAGTGGAAGGAACATGCATGCAAATTCATGCAAAGTCAGATGTGATTAATATCTAAAATAACCATGCAGGGCATGATTACAGGTATTTTAGCAATTAGAATATAGATATTTTGTATTTACTCCTATATGTTGAAAAGCATCTCTTTCTAAAGATTTGCACAAATAATTAGTGTGTGGTTCTTATTCTGTTAAAACAATTGTTTTCTGCCTTAAAGAGTATTTATGATCTTTTTCATTTTGATAGAAAACAGAGTAAAATTACTTCCATAAATAAAGTTAGAATAAATTTGTATGCATATGCAGATAAGTTATTTTGTATCAACGAATCCATCTCTGCATACACAAAATCTGTGTCTTTATTATTGTGAGAATTGTCAGATTCAGTGTTCCATCAAAGCAGTATTTTTCCAACAAACCCCCACATTAACACATCATACTCTTGATATATAGGATAAATAAATTAGAACATTCATTCTGAGAAAGCATATAATTTCACTTCCAATAGCAAAAACAAACTTTAAAAAAAAAATCACCCCTTTATTCCTCCTGCTAGAACATTCAAGCCAAAATTTCTTTGTATTTTGCTTTTATTATTTTCACAAATAATTCAGGACATATCCAGACATACCTTCCTCCTTCTATTTTCCCCAGATCAACAGCCCTGCAAAATGAGTTGTGCTGAGAGAAAGTGACTGGCCCATCTGGAAGAATGCATTATAATATAAAATAATTCTTATTTATCTATTTATTATTTACTTATTGAATTTGTATAGCCAGCCATCTCATTTGCATATATCTCTGGGTGTCATACACAATTAAATCACAAACTAACAATCAACATAATTCAACCATTAAGACTCATTAAAAGCAGTTAAAATATTATTCACCTTCTATTTTGGTCTCAATATCTTATATCAGAGGTTCCCAATATTTTTAAGTGAATGAGTGTTTCATCACAAAATTTGTCAGATGATACACTGGAGAAAGTCTTCCTTACTTCTCCCCCTAGTTCTCTAAGTTTCTCTCCGAACCTTAGATTCATGGCTTTTGTGGCTAAGAAGGGACTAGAACCAAGGTCTTCTAATGATATATACAGGTAGTCCTCTACTTGCGACCACAATTGAGCCCAAAATTGCTAACTGAGACATTTGTTAAGTGAATTTTGCCCCAGTTTACAACCTTTCTTGCCCCATTGTTAAGTGAATCACTCTGATTGTTAAGCTGGTAACACGATTATGTCATAAATATGAATCAGTTGCCAAGTCTCTGAATTTCAATCATGTGACCATGGGGATGCTGCAATGGTTGTTAAGTGTGAAAAATGGCCATAAGTCACTTTTTTCAGTGTTGTTGTAACTTTGAATGGTCACTAAATGAACTGTTGTAAGTCAAGGACTACCTGTATTGCAAAACAAATATTATAGACTGATCATATTCTATATGCAGTCTCTTAAGGTCTTTAAAACAGCATTAGAAATCAAGTATTAATTCCTTGTAAGTCCAAGCATTCCATAAAACATCTTCCCTACTATTTTTAAATAGGGTTACATCACAGAATCAATTTCTTGTGTGATTTGCATTGAAAACATAACTGTTTTTCCATTAACCCAGCAGATTTAATGTAGATGTAAATCTGGTAGGTTGAATATGCCATCACAATAACATAATTACACTTTTGCTCAGGACATTTAAGGACTTCCTATGTCTTAAAAATGTTGACATATCTTAAAGCACATTGCAATAGACTCATCTGGACATAACCAAAGCTTAAGTTAATACAAAGATCATAGCAAATGGTACATGATGGAAAAAAAAGTCCTAATTACCCTAGCCAAATAGACTCCTACAGCTAGGGCACATATTTAGCCAGAAATAATTTTGCCCCAGTTATCCAACAGGATAATGGTCAATGATAGCCACCAGGAGATTCAGATGAATAATAGAACTGTCCTTCCTTTTCCTGTCCCCTGCATAAGACATCTGTCTGATTAAGATTATTTTCATTGTGTTCAAGCTGAAAGCAAAATTGGAGTGAACAGCAGTACTGTAAAAAGTGTTGTTTTTTTAAAATACTGTATTGTATTCAGTCAATCTGATTGCTGCTTTTCTGTTATTTTTATGTAGTGAACAAATTCTATACAGCCAAGCAATTCTCACATATTTATTTCGGCAGAAAGACAACGATGCAAACATCAAGTCCTAAGCCTTAGTCTAATTAAAAATATGAAGTTACCAACAATGTCAGATAGAATGTTTACATATCAGCTTACAAAAGCATATGTTCACATTTTGAAGACTTTGCTAAATTTTATTTTTAAAAAATATAGTATAGCAACAAGTGTTTATTCAAATCAAATTGTTTTAACTGAAACTCTAGGCAGATTCCTTTCAGGTTCTTTTTTCTTTTTACGAAGCGCTACTGATTTATAAAAACACAATGCAAAATAAGGTATGTAGAAAAGGTCACAGCAAAAAAACAACAACAAAGTTTCAGAAACCTGAAATGTCAAAAAACATGACAGCTAATAAGGAACATTTTTTGAAAGCTTAAACTCCATCTGAAAATAAATACTACTGAATCTGTGGAGCTAATTTCTAAATAAAATATTTGTGATATGATGATAAACCAGCTTCCCAGGTTGAGAATATAGTTCCTATGTGATATTCATGGAACTCACTTTACTTGGTTATTGAATGAAGTCCTTTTCTGGGTTTATATTGGCTCAATAATTAATAAAATACACCATGACATAGTAAGCCATAAATATAAAATGGTTAAGCTAATCAAACTTTGAATACTAAAGGAAATTTCTAAACTTGTTGTTGACCTTATTATACATACTGGATAAGCACTATTTCTATTTTCTAGCCTGCAGTCTACTAGCATCCTTACTTGATATTCTAGCTCCAATGCTAACACATCTGGGATCCTGACACCAGGGTTGACAGAGATTGTAGTGGTTGCTGATTATTTTCTGGATAGGATGTTCTGGAACATACAGTAAGGTTTGAATGTCAGTAACCTTAGCAATTAATCATACACTTTTAAGCTCTATCCTACAAAGAAAATTTTGCTTATACTTAATCTTAATAACTTTTAACTTTATTCACTTATTCACTTTTTGTTTCATTTTAGGCTTAAACTTGAAAGATTTTCATTCTGAGCACTTAACCAGTTCATATGAGATTTGAGATTATTTTTTCAAATACATTGAAATGGATTCTAAAATATTCCAACAGTAAAAAGAAAATAGAGGAGCTTCTCTAGATTACTAAAATTAATCAATATTAAACTGCTTTAAGTTGTTTATGAAATGCTAGTCAGAGAGAGAGAGAGAGAGAGAGAGAGAGAGAGAGAGAGAGAGAGAGAGAGAGAGAGACTGTGGAACTCTTTTTATGACAACTTTAAAAAGTTATAACTAATCATTACTAATGTAATGATTTCATAGTAATGATTTCCAGACTTTTAGCATTGTCTTGTCAGAAGTCCAACCACTGCATTTTATACTATAGTACATCAACCACTTAATGTTAAATTGTCATGGCCTTTTAAGCCTCAACTTTCCACTGGGTATTCTTCATGTTAGTCTTGATTAATATCTACAGAAATTGTACAAGTGTTAATATTATTAACATCTGTATTTCTAGTAACTAGGGAGTGTGGGAAAATTATTTTAAATAATATCCAATTTACTTTGCACTCAGCACCCTCCCAGTCGATCTCAGTATTCAACTCAGAGCAATTACATATGCTATTCAGTGTGGGTTTATAGCTATATACATGAAGCAGTCCCAAAAAATTAAACCATAAATAAATCAAAATGATCAATTAAAGGGAAACCATATATTGCAATAAATATTTTATATTCTAGTATCAAATTCTTATACAAATATTAGTAGACTGATATAACTATTCTTGGAAGAACATGAATGTGTTAGGTCTTCTACCCAACTACTTTACCCATCCATTGTAGGATAGTTTTTTTTTTTTAATTCTTCCATTATTGTTAAGAATCCTCCAGTATTCTGCCTACAGCTCTTTTCATTGGTAATGCTTTCCATGTCTGGAAGACACCTCAAAAATCAAGAAGGATGGCAAATCTGCAATTAAGGGGGTGGTGGACCAAATTCCTCACATACTCAGTTTTTATGTTATTATTAGCAGCTGTATGCATTGAGCATTAACTCTTATGCTTCTAGTCCTTGTTTTTCTTTAACAGTACTTACTTCCTATCTTTAACTAGGCCAGGGGTAGGCAACCTCGGCTCTTTTATGACTCATGGACTTCAACTCCCAGAATTCCTGAGCCAGCCAAGCTGGTTCAGGAATTCTGGGAGTTGAAGTCCACGAGTCATAAAAGAGCCAAGGTTGCCTATCCCTGAACTAGGCTAAGAATCTTACCCTAAAGAAACACCATGAGATGAGATGTATTCCAAACTGTTGAGGCATAACTAAAGTCATCTCAACAGACTGCTCTGGAAAAAAACAGACCATCTGCTGTATGTGGTCTCTTGCACATAAAACAATCAAGCTTCACTAGGTGGTTATACATCTTAAAACAAGAAATAAGTCCACTTGCATTAAGAGAGAAGAAAACTTTGAAAAAAATAAGTTTCCCCCTTTTATTTCAACAATGTCACTGCACTAATTTGGTAGCCATAAAGGTCTCCTTTGCCATTTAGCACAGTAAGCTACATAGGTGATCCTCAGTTCATGGCCTTACTTTAGCTTAATTAATCTGGTTTTCTACTATTATAGCATTTGGATTTGTTTTATGTTTCAGCTTTAAATCATGTCTGTCTGTCTGTCTATCTATCTATCTATCTATCTATCTATCTATCTATCTATCTATCTATCTATCTATCTATCTATCTATCTATCTAATATTTTGGCCACCAAAGGAGAGGAGAGGACTCATTGCAAAAATTCCTAAGGTTGGAAAAGCCAAAAGGAGAAGAAGAAGGAATAGGATAAGATGGTTAGATGGTTGTCTCTAACTCTTCAAATATTTAGGTTTATTTAAGGAAGTTATGCATGCTGGCATATTTCAGCCATTAAGAATAGTCAGGTAATTTTCTAGGTTGAATTTTGAATATATATAGTAAATAAATCAACAGCAACTAAGCAAACTTCATAATATAGCTATCAAAGTATATAATATATATGAATATCACAATCTGATAACTGCATCTTAACAGTAGAGAAATGGACCAATTTTTGGTGGACATTTTTGAGAACTCCTTTCTAAATTGTTATATGCTCATATATTTTTTGCATCTGTTTTAAAACTTCAAGCATATGTGCTCTGTTTTAATAAGTTTACCAAATTTTTAGGAACCAAGGACTGTAAAACAACAACTTCTCAGGAGCCTCTGGTTGTCCACCCCAACTCTGACCACTCGCCAGCATTATTATGGCATTTAAAATGTGTATTGGGCTTTAAACATCATGAAAGTATACTGACTGATCTTTGTGATCCTAAGCTTGTACACACAGAGAATGCTAATTAGGTTCAGTGGAATTTACTTTTTAGTAATGATGGCAGTTGTATTCAACAGCATATACCCCTTAGAACACGAGTGTCAAACTTGCCATGTCACATGACGTGTTGTGACATATCGCAACATTTTTTGCATTGCCAGAGATAAGGTGGGTGCAGCCTCTGCATGATGCAACCGGCCCACAGGCCAGCAGTTTGGCAACCTTGCCTTAGAACATACAGTGGGTTTTAGAAATGTGTGAGTTAGCAGTGCTTTTCTTTGGTAAGGAATTTTACTACCCTAAACATCAATGAAGAGCTAATAGATCATAATCAGCTATTTTGCATCAAAGGACAAAGTTTTTGCACATGCAAAATAGATACAAAAAAAGGAGACCTATTTGCAAAACTTTGTGCTTTGATTCTGGGGAAGCAGATGCTTTGCTCTGTTGAAGCACTTTCAAGATATGCTTCATTTGAAATTTCATGGAGCGGATACCCCCATTCAAACCTCCACAGTCATAATACAATTAGGAAGGGAGCTTTAGGGTTTTATACACTAAAGTAACATCTGACATCTAAGTTATTATTAAACATCCAGTAACAAGGACAGCTACCAACAGGCCATTTTCAATTCTGCACCACTTACATTTTACTATCTCTGACCTTTCTTTTACAATTCCTTTCTCTCACAACAGTGGCTGTATATACATAATACTACTCTCTCAGGATATGCCCACAACGAACGGTAAACTATGATCCATGGAAACTTATATGACCTTTCAGATGCTGCAAGATTTTTTTACTGCAACAGACTAAGAGCCCTGCTTCTCTCTGAAACCATTCATTTAACCCAGCAGGAATTGAGGATTTGTTTCCTTCCAAATGTTGCTGAATTGCAATTCCCAGCAATCCCCACCAGCATAACCGCTAGTGAGGGATTCTGGCCACAGTAATTTAGCAAAATGGTAAGTTTTCCACCCCTGCCATCACTTTTTGGTTAATATCTAATAAAACTATGGAAATAAGGATTTTATTTTTATGTGGACCATTAAAATGACATTTTATTCCTGTATCTACAGTATACAGTGATAGCCTAATGGGTATTCCTCAGAGATATAGTGAATGGAAGCCTCTTCTGTTACCATCTTAGAAGAAACTAATCTTAAATATAGTTGAAAAGGTCCTTAGGAAAATGTGCAGAATATCTTATTCTATGGCTTCTTCACCAGCTGTAACTTTAATAAATTACTGCTAGCTAAAAACCGCACAGGGCTGCCAGCAACTCATCTTTAGAGAGTCAACTTTCAGATTTAGCATTCAACCAGTGACTACTTCGTTTTACAAAAATAGACTCATACATGCACAATTTTTTAGTCAGTTGGTGCTCTGCTTTCAAAGCAATCTTATTTACTCAGCACACTATGCTTCCAGTCAGTGGAAATGGGAGCATTACAAGACCATGTGTGACATTGCAACATTAACCATTGTTATTGAGCTATGAATCATTTTGTCTAGACTGTAGTTCATGAGCTAGAGAGCTGAATGAGAAGAAGGCCTTAAAGGATCCATTCTGAAAATAAATGAGTTAGTGAAAGAAGCATATCCTATTGATGTGCTATCATGGAATACAAAGACCAACCAAAGAGTAAACATAATCCCCAGAGAAGGACCAAACTACACACTGTAGCTAATGAACTGGGATTTTCCTTCTGAAACATAAAGCCACTGGAAGAGAGAAATTGATAATTTGTTTGGGAAATACTTAAATTTTAAATACATTGTAAATAAACTAGGTACATGAAATGTGACAATTTCAATATTCTACAATGGTATTCTGAAAGTAATCCTCTAAACCAGTGTTTCTCAACCATAGCAATTTTAAAGATGTCTGGACTTCAACTTTGGTTGGGGAATTCTGGGAATTGAAGTCCACAGATTGCTAAATTGAGAAACAATGCTCTAAGCAAGTTTAAAAAAAAATACAAGATGGCAGGTGTTACATACCATTTTAATTTGCTCTCATTTGCTCCTAAATAGAGTAATGAGACCACATGTGTAGGATCAAGAAAAGGAGATATTGAGCAATCCAAACACAAAATAATTAATCTATAATTCACCTTTAATGCAATATTTTATTGCTGAATTTATTGTTTCTGCAATCTTCTGAGACAATATCTTGATGGTACCTCACTGAGTCACTATCCCAATGGCCACTGTGGCACAAGATTTCCAAATATTGCAGTAAAATCATCAAATACAATATAGACTTAGAAAAGTGGCAAAGTTTGTGGGAAAGAAACTATAAGTTGACAATGTCATCTTCATATAAAGAAAATGTGTATAAAATGTTCTATAGATGGTACTTGCCACCAACAAGATTAGCAAAAATGTTTAAAAATATGTCAGAAAAATGTTGGAAATGTAAACACAAACCAGATACCTATTATCATACGTGGTGCACATGTGTTAAAGCAAGGAGATATTGGACAATAATCCACATTTGGTTAGAAAAAAATGTTAGAGAAATACATAGACTATAAACCTGATTTTTTTTTACTAGGTATAATGCCAGAAATACTCGATAAGCAAAGCACGTATTTAATTCTATATGTGATAACAGCAGCAAGAATTATATTTGCACAATATTGGAAGAATGAAGAAATACCACCAGAAGAAGAAATAATAAAAAAATACTAGACTGTGTGGAAATGGACAGACTTACTTTAAGGTTGAAAGAAAAAGGAGAAACAGAATATTTTCAAATATTGGGATCTATTTTATCTATTGGGATCTATTTTATCAATAGTTAGAGAAAAGATTTAGGGATTAGGAATTTAATTTGTATTAGTGAATAAGATACTCAGACAACATGTTTTTTGTTGAATGATTTAATTCTGTTTTAAAAAATAATAAAATCATCAAATTTTCTAAATGCAATTCAGGACTGCAACACAAACCAGACCAACTGATTCAATAAAATAGGGAAAACCATTAGAAAGCTTGAAGTTCTATTTAGCAATAAATTCATTAAACCACAATGGAGTGAGGGACAGTGTGTGGCAGGGGTCTTCAGACTTGACCCTTTTATGGCTTGTGGACTTCAACTTCCAGAATTCCTCAGACACGCACGCTGACTTAGGAATTCTGAGAGTTGAAGTCCACAAGTCATAAAAGGGCCAAGTTTGAAGACTTCTGGTGCAGGGATACATGTTAGGCCTGCAGCTTTCACTCTTGCATTCCTGTCTCACTGCTCCCTATTTGTGGAAAATCATTTCTACATCAGAAACTGGAAGTATGCAAAATATTTCAAGCTTGTAACATTTTGAATTGGAAACATCTTACTCATCTTAACTTTTCTGTACAAATGTAGCTTCTCATCCACTTTAGAATCCTCTAAGAAGCCTTCTGATACAGATAAGAATTCATTCTGTAGCTTTTCACAACTTAACATAGTGACAGAAGGATGGATGTTGATGCAAAGCTTACAGGGTACAACAAAGAGAACATATGGCACTTATACAGTCTTTTCTGAGTGCTTGAGCATTTATATATTAAATGAAGTAAAATAAAGCCTCTTACAAATCAGGTTTAACTTCTTGTGAAGTCATGGATCTATCCACCTAGTTTTTTAGTAGAATGGGAAGCAAGTTAGCATCTCAGATGTTATGTCTTTTTTATTTTTTGTTTCTAAATTCTCATTGTAGTATACAAGTCCAAGGAAGTTCTTTCATTCAAAAAAATCATCCAAGATGTAATAATAATAGTAGTAAAGTTGTAAGGTACCTTGGAGGTCATCTAGTCCAACCCCCTGCTCGGGCAGGAAACCCTACACCATTTCGGACAAGTGGCTGTCCAGTCTCTTCTTAAAAACTTCCAGTGTTGGAGCATTTACTGCTTCTGGAGGCAAGCTGTTCCACTGATTAATTGTTCTCACTGTCAGGAAGTTTCTCCTTAGTTCTAGGTTGCTTCTCTCCTTGATTAGTTTCCACCCGTTGCTTCTTGTCCTGCCTTCAGGTGCTTTGGAAAATAGCTTAATTCCCTCTTCTTTATGGCAGCCCCTGAGATATTGGAATACTGCTATCATGTCCCCCCTTGTCCTTCTCTTCGTTAAACTAGACATACCCAATTCTAGCAACCGTTCCTTATATGTTTTAGCCTCCAGTCCCCTAATCATCTTTGTTGCTCTTCTCTGTACTCTTTCTAGAGTCTCAACATCTTTTTTACATCGTGGTGACCAAAACTGGATGCAGTATTCCAAGTGTGGCCTTACCAAGGCATTGAAGAGTGGTATTAATACTTCACGTGATCTTGATTCTATCCCTCTGTTAATGCAGCCTAGCACTGTGTTGGCCTTTTTGGCAGCTGCAGCACACTGCTGGCTCATATTTAAGTGATTGTCTACTAGGACTCCGAGGTCCCTCTCACAGTTACTACTATTGAGCATGGTGCCACCTATGCTGTACTTGTGCATTTGGTTTTTCTTGCCTAAATGTAGAACCTTGCTTTTTTCACCATTGAATTTCATTTTGTTAGTTAGCGCCCAGTGTTCAAGTCTGTCCAGATCCTTCTGTATCTTAAGCCTGTCTTCTGGAGTGTTGGCTATTCCTGCCAGCTTGGTATTGTCTGCAAATTTGATGAGTTCCCCATCTATTCCTTCATCCAAATCGTTGATGAAGATGTTGAAGAGTACTGGGCCCAGAACAGAGCCCTGGGGCACCCCACTACACACTTCCCTCCATATAGATGCAGTTCCATTGAGGACCATTCGCTGGGTACGGCCGGTCAGCCAGCTACTGGCCGTAATTAGACTTGATCCAAGCACAGCCAGGGCTAGGCAGAAGTCCTATATATCTAAACACCTATTCAGTTTATATATTATTATTATTAAGTGTAAGTCAAAAGAACTGTGCTGCTGTGGGAACATATGTGAGTCTTGCTCCCTTTATTTAAAGAATAAGCAGTTTTTGGGGAAAAAATGAATTGGCAAACTCAGACTGAATTCACTTTAAATGCTGGAATTTTCCTCAAGCAAACTCATTATTTAAGAACTAACCTGTTCTTATAAGCTACAGTAGCCCAAGGTGTTAATTAGTTACATCTTAAGTGCTCAGTAACTAAGGAGCCACTACAATAAACTTGCACTCCAACTTCTGTTATATTCATGCTGTGCACCTTCTTGAATGCTGTGGTTATAGGAGAGGAACAGCTAGCCTGATTTATTCGTGAATATGCCTCACTGGTAAGAAAGCATAGCAATATTCTGGTAGGGCTGAAGTACACCTGAAATTATATTGCATTGACCACAAAGACATCCATGGTTGTTGCTTCGATTGTTACAAATATTAATCAGTGACTTTGAAGGAATAAAGGCAGGGCTGCATGGAAAATAGCATTATTGATATGACTGAATACTTTTTTCATATTCTCCTTTTCCAAACAATCTTACCAACTTATTTGTGAGCTATCACAATTTACTATTTCTAATTATAGCAACAAATGGCAAGACCTGAAAACAATGTTTTTATCGCATGCATTATTGCAAATATGCTATGCACACAAGAGCATAATTTCCTAGATCGAAAGTACATTCAAATCTAAATTATAGAATTGTTCCCTATTCTTGGAGCATTTATTAAAACTAATTTATACCATCTTCATACTTCATTAAAGTTTTACTTAAAAATTCTCTTCAGACTAGATCACCAATGCAAATTATGTGAGATGAAACTTTAACTTGTAGCATATCCTTTGTCTGAAATTTATGTTATCTCCTGATAATAAATAACAGTATAAAAATGTTAAAATAAAGCAAATACTACTTTTGAGTGATGAAATTCCAGATCAAGCATAGGCACTCTTTAACTCCTGAATCAATTTTATTCAAGCTGTCATAGTCCCTTCCTCAAGCATTGTCAGTAGTTGGTTCTATAGTTTTCTACTCAAATGATGGAACAGATTGTAAAATGAGGTTGAAACAGATAAGTTAAACAAAAGAAAACCCCACCCCAAATCCATCAAAAAAGTAGAAAATTATGGTCCTGTCGGTATGCATACATAGTGCAGTCTCAACTAGTTTCTGCCATTTCCCTGCCCTCCAAAATAACCCTAGTCAACAAAGATCGCCTATTTTATTTCAGAAGTTAAATATGAAATTGGAAATATTCTATTCATTGGAACTAGGAAATATTCACACTAGATTTCTTAAAAAGTCAAATATGAAAGTGCTGTTTTTTAAAGGAATGTATTGTTATCATCAGCTGTTTTAATGGAGAGGCACAAGGCAATTAGTAACATGCCAATTTAATAAGCACTATCTGAAGGTGGGTGGAAGAGAAATCCAGGCAATTGCAGGCTAATTAGCTTAATGCTGGTTCCAAGTAAATTGATGGGAAGCAAATTCTATATTAGGAATCATTAAGAAAGGAGTCAAAGACAAAATTGTCAGAAATATAATGCTTATAATCATCTGACCATGATTTAGAATAGTCTATATAATTATAGTCACTGAGTCATCCCAAAGGATATTGCAAAGCTTAAAAAGGTGAAGCACTCAAAAATTATGAAGGAATTTGTGTAGATCTCTTCTGAAGAAAGTTTGCTATGTTTTGAAGATTTGGTGGAGAAAACAGCATTTAAAATCTCTCTCTCTCTCTCTCTCTCTCTCTCTCTCTCTCTCTCTCTCTCTCTCTCTCTCTCTCTCTCTCATGAAAAGTGGGGGTGGCGTTCCACAGGGCAGGTACAGCCACTAAGAAGGAATGACTTCAGGATACAACAAGATAAGATTATTCAATAGAAATTATTCAGAACATGTCCTCTTTATTAGATCTGATGGAATAGGCCAAAGCAATTGGAGAAAGGCAGTCTTGCAATTAACCTGGTCCTAGGCAATGGAGAGCTTTATAGGTGAAGACTAGCATTTTGAATTGTACCAGAAGCTCACAGGGAGGCAGTGTAACTCATGGAAAACTAGTGTTATGTGAGTGTAATGAGAAATGCTCCAAACCGCCTCCACTTCTGCATTCTGGCACAGCTACTCTTCAAGGGCAGTCCCATATATAGCAAATTACAACAGTCCTATTGGGATTACTAGGTGTCAGTTGCCGTGAATATAATCTAGTATTGGGCACAACTGATATACAAAATGAACCTATGCAAAAGCCCACTGATCACAACTGCATCTGCTCCTCAAGCAAGAGTCAACAGTCCAAGAAGGGCCCCATTTTATATACCGTATATGCCAGCGTATTAAGTGACCCGGCGTATAAGACGACCCCCGTCTTTATAGCCGGGCCGCATTCCTAGAACGTCGTCTTATATGCCAGAAACTACCAGTATTTCCGGCGTATAAGACGACCCCTGTCTTTGGTGCCGATTTCAGCGCTCGCGGAAGTCGTCTTATACGCCGGCATATACGGTACCAACTGACTGGAGAGGTGTACCTCCATGCAGTATTAAGATGGAAAATTTGTGGAATCCAGGGATATTAAAACTCACAGTTCCTCTGTCTTGCCACAGTTGTGCTGAAGGCTGGTTCTTCAGCACTCTCACAAACTTCTTTAACAGCATCACTTAATTGAAGCAGAGAGAATTATCAGGATGACCTCAGCAGCCTTAAAATTAAAATATTTTACTTCATTCTGTATTAGTAAGTCAAGCTTAGGTGTTCTTCTCCTTTAAATGTATTTTTAGCTCCTTTGACTCCTTTAATATCCAATCTTCAAAGGGTCATTCTATCTTTTTTTTAAAAAAGAGAATACAGAACAAACTCCTTTTTCCATAGGAAGAATTATTATAATTAATTCCAAAATCTGATCCATTTGCAAAACAGAAATTGTTTTAAATCTTTAAACTTGCATTTAAAACTTCTTTTACTAAGAATTGAAGGAAACTCATCCACTGCTGTAAAACCTGTTGATCCAAATGTTCCCTATAGCTCAAAACAGTTAACAAGCAATATCTGAAAATTGTTTTTTAAAAAAAGAAGTAGTGGTATGTGAATCTAGTTTCCTTAAAACGTGCCAACTGTCAGTTGAGCATAGTTATTCCCTCATCCCTTACAACTGAAAAACCACCAGAGATCACTGTCTTGTGGTTTTCTCATGAAAAGCAACTGTATGGAGCACTTGTGGGGTATTTCAAGTGAGTTATTGAAGAACTGGTCTCTTCTCCAGTTCTTCATTCTGCCATGGTAGTTGACTGCACTGTTAGCTGAGCCATATTCAGTTTGCCATTTTTTCCCCAGAAGTCCAACCTGTGAATGCTTTCTGATTGCTTTTTCCACTAAGTGAATATTCAGGGCAAATTGCTCAATAAGGGGAGATATCTTTGCAATCATTTATCAGTTTCAATATTATTAATTGACTTCCATTAACATATTTCTTTTAACTGTGAGCCAAATGTGCCTAATTTTAAAAAACTATCAAATTAAATTGTGTGATGCAAAAATTAATTAGTCATGCATACTCAGCAGCTGAAAGTCAGGCACCCCAAAATGGATGTTGATCTTGATACTTCTTTCACTTTGGCTTGAAATGATAGCATTTATAATTTATAATAGGTTTATTGTTTGCATAAGTCTGATATAATTAATATATAATAAATATATTCATTGATCTATGGATCTACATATTATAAAATTGATCTGAAGGTCATACATGTTCATTTTCTACATTTTTTCATTTTATTTGGAAGGAACTAATTGATTCATTTTGTTATGGATGATCTAGTATTGCTTTTATTTGATTTGATTTATCATACAAACAGGGAAAAATGCAAGATAATTGTATTGATCAACATAAGCAGAAGAATAAAAAAAACTAAGGTCAGCTGTTGTGCCCATTAGGATTGCAACTTAAATTTAGTACCAATTTTTAGATTTTTTTTGCTGGGTTAGCAGTATAAAATAGATCTGTATAAAACAACTTCAGTTGCTTTAACAAAGTGTTGGACATCAATGTGATTTGCTAAATGGAAGAGGTAATTACCTTCATCTTGATAAATAATTTTTGGTGGTCTCATATTGTTTTAGGCAAGTGCTATGGGAGAAGATTTCACTAGATGCTTTTCCTCCAGCACTAGCCAAACTACTTCTAGGTTAGTTATTTTGGAATTTGCCTACAAAATGCTGCAAAGACGCTCATGGAGAACTCTAACGTTAGTGAACAGTGTGGAGACGTCTGCAGGTGGAAGGCTTTCTTTCCCAAGGCTAGAGAGGCATTTGGAAAACAGGAACTTCACTGGCTGATTTCCTGTTGTTGGCCAACCTTGGGAAAGATTGTCTCTCTAGCCTGGAAAAAAAATTCCTTTGCTAGCTTTCTTGCTGAGTCTCACATCAACTGGGCACACCTGTCTTCAGCTAAAGGGAAAGGGACGTGGACCCGGGCATGGTGGGGCAGAAGAAAGGCCAATGTGGAGGGGGAGAAAGGAGCCATGGAGGAGAGGCAGGAGGCCTATGTGCTGCTGGGCCTTTCTGCCTAGGGGAGATTTCTATATACTATTGGGCCTAAAGGGCTCTGCCCCTTTGGGGCCTGGTATGGCAGACAGAAAGCCAGACTTCTCAGGAGTCTTTAGGGCTGTTGAAAACATCAATGCTAAGATACTCATTATGTTGCTGGTTTCCCATCAAACGTCTTTTACAAATATACTGTCAGAATAAGCCCAAGAATGACAAAGAGCAATTCATCCAGACTTAATTTCTTTATTTGCTGACACACAAAGGGCAGAATCTTGTCAGACTAAACTCTCACCCTAACACTCCTGCCTAGGAGTTTCTAGGGAATGGCTATCCTTATTCTCTTTCTCTGTCTTCTATCAATCTTTTGGGTGTGCTACCTCCTGTGTGGCCCTCCTGTCTGGAATGTTTTCCTTCCTTCCTAGGAAACAGTTGGTTCACCGTAGTCCATCACACCTGCTACCCCTTTGTTGGCACCACCTCTCACATATATCATGCAGGGATATTGGCATACCACAAACTCTATTAAGCCAGTAAAATCTGGCCTTTAGTACAATCTCATGACCTCAAGAGGGGGGAATCAATCGTTTTATTTTGCAGTACATGAAAGTAGTCTTTAAGCTTTGCAGAAGAGACAGACAGTTTCAGCCTGTTGGATAGATTCTTTCTAGGACATTTTGATATTAATTATTAAGAGCATATTCAAATATTTACAGGAATGCTTATGTTCAAAAAAACATGCACAGAGAAAAGTGGAGGAAAAGAACATAGCAAACTTTTTTCCCCTTATGACATGGCTGATTTATCATTGTCATTATTTTTAATAGGTTCTTTAATCTTAATTCCTAGTTAAATGGCAAGCTGGTGCTTTGGAACAATCATAGGTGAGAATTATTAAGTAAACCCATATATATTCCACAGATGAAGCAGATTCATAAACATAACTACAAAACTACATAACTTCATGAAATCATGGAGGCTAACTTTAAAGAGCATTCAGAACTATAGCTGGTGCATAGTGCTGTGGCATGTATAATTCTTCAGGCCTGAAGAATCGCCCATATAACACCACTGCTCCATGAGCTGCATTGGTTGCTAGTCTGCCTCTGGGTGCAATTCAAGGTGTTGGTAATCACCTTTAAAGCCCATCATGGCATGGGTGCAGGCTACTTGAGGAACCACCTCATCCCACTTAATTTGGTCCATCCTACCAATGCTGGCAGAGGAGTCATGCTGTGGGCCTTGTCAGCTCAATTATTCTGGCTGGTGGAATCCAAGAGAAGGGCCTTTTATGCCATTGCACTGCCCTCTGGAACATCTTGGAGGTTGGCCCCAACCTACCTTTTGTAGGGGCCTAAAGACCTGCCAGTTAGCTTGGAACCCCAGTGGGGGAGCATCACAGTGGAGATGGTTGATAGACTAACAACAGATCCCACCTAATCACCAACCTTTCCATCTATAATTGGATCATAGAATTTGTGGATATTAATTTATTATATCAATCTGTCCAGTTCTACTTGTCATCGCAGGAGCTAAATTAATTGGAAGATTTTTTTTCCTGTGCTGCTCTCCCTATACTGCCTCTTTGGGTCATTATAGATAGTCCTTGCTTAACAATTGCCTTGTTTAGAGAATGTTTGAAGTTACAACCAGTATTCTCAGTTATGCACATTAAAGTATCCCTGTGATCAGTTCAGGCACTATGCAATTGATGGAAATTTGTGACCATCATAATATCTTAAGGTCATGTGATTGTCATTTGCATATTTCATGGCAGGTGTCAGACAGAGTCAGTAGAGAAGCCAGCAATAAAATCATAAGTAATGTTTATGAAATGTCTTGCTTAACTACCATGGATAACCTGCTTAACAACCACAACAGAAGTCATATCAAGCCTTGCTTAAAGTCATAGATGGTTTGCTTAACAATTCCAACAGAAGTGAGGTTGTAAGCCCATTGAGATCATATGATATTTTGCTTAACAGATGTGTTGCTTAGCAATAGACTTGCAGGTCCAACTGTAATTATTAAGCAGTGATATCTGTATTGTGAAATGTCGCAATTTCAGAAAGAGAAGAGACTATTATCTCACTGTTGAGATGGGTCCTTTCTAAGATGTTTGACATGTTCAAGACACTACCTCCTTTGGTATTAAGTAGTTCAAAGGATGACTCAGCATCTAACATAGTAAACATTTTTATATGTACTTTTTCTATAGTTCAGTCATCAATATTTTGTTTAATTTGATATTCACACACATACTGCAAAATATTTCATATTCTGTGCAAGAAGCACAATGGACTAGTCAGTGATAGTCAGCAATTTGTCCAGGTACTTTAAACAAAAAGCTGTATTATTTTACAGTGGATCTAGTTGAGAATGAGTAGCAGCAGCATTTGTAATATGTTTTACAGAATTTTCTTTCTATGCAGGTCAAAAACACTTTATTGGTCAGGTGATTTCTCCCTATGATTGGGTTGAATCATTGAACATGTGTCCCCAACCACCTTTTCACTGTATTTGCCAGCTTTTTCACTACTTTTTGCTAATGAACACAATTAATGGAAGTGTCTATAGAAATGCTACTTCATTCCTGTTATTGAGTGAATTTCTTGTTGAGCACTTTCTACTATATGTCCATAGTAACTCTTAATCCAATATCAGATCTTTTCCATGCCATGTTTTGTTAATACATTAATGTCAGTTTGGGGTGTATGGGGTGGTCAGGGAGGGGTAGTACCTCTGGTGTAGGGCATGTCGTACCTCTTTAGGGCAGCTCATACACCTTTGGTCCCCACCTGACACTCAGCTCTCACCTGTGGCTCTTAGTAGCTGTAACATGCGCAGTGGCCACACCCCGGGCAACAGCTTCGACAAGCTGGCTAAACCAGGTTGAGAGTAGTTGTTGTGTCTTTAACACTCAGTGAGTAAGGGATTTGTCTATCCCAAGCATGTGAAGATAGACTCTGGCGGATTGAGCGGATGAGATCTATTAAAATAAAACCAACAGTCATGAAGGCAGTTTCTGAAAGCGATGTGGTACTCTGAGAGCACGGCAAGACACAAAAGATGCCCTGGTCACCCACTGCATCCAGCCCATCTCCAACTGTCTCGACTTTTGTCCTGCCATTGGAATAAGATGGAATCTGAGAACAGAGAGTGAGGCTGACTATGCGCACCTCTCCCTCACTTAAATCCAATCCACACACAAGTCTTGACATCTTGACTTTCCCTAATTCCAACAAATCTTAAAGTCCTGTGGTGATAGGCGAGCGAAGAAGCAGCAGGTGTGGAATCACTGGGAGCTGTGGACACAGACCTGCACTCAGGTCTAATGGTCGCTTCTTGCTGATGAAGCAACAGCTGGATTTGGCGTCTATCTGAGTGACTAAGCAGCCCTCTTTAGGATCACACTGCTCACCTCTGTAGTATGAGGAAGGGGCTAGAAAATGTGCCCTAAACATTGTTGCTTTCTTCAAACCATGTCCAGCCTACTGCGGTTGGAGGAGATCCCATTTCATGTGGTCAAAATACAAAATTTAAGATGAAACACAAGGTGTTACCACTTACTATTGGTACATGGAATGTACGTACGCTTCAAGACAATCCATTAGCAGATCGCCCAGAAAGAAGAACAGCTCTGGTAGCCAGAGAGCTTGCAAGATTTAACACTGACATTTTGGCCCTGTGTGAAACTCATCTAGCCAATGAAGGTCAGTTCACAGAAACAGGAGGCGGTTACACATTTTTTTGGTGTGGACATAGCAGTGACCAACATCGTGAGTCTGGAGTTGGCTTAGCGGTTAAGAACCATCTTGTTTGCCAACTTGCCAATCTTCCTAAGGGTGTGAATAATCGACTCATGACACTGCATCTTCCATTACTAAGTGGAAAGCAAGCCACATTGATCAGTGCCTACGCACACACAATGACAAATCCAGATGAAGTAAAGGACAAGTTTTATGAAGATCTTGATGCCCTACTTTCATCCGTGAAGTGCACCGATAAGCTGATTTTACTTGGCAATTTCAACTTGAGAGTGGGGTCCGATCATTCTACCTGGGATGGCGTTATTGGTAAAAATGGAATTGGCACGTGGAATAGCAATGGTCTTTTACTATTGAAGACATGTGCTGCTCATGACCTGGTCATTATTTTTTTTTTATTATTAAAAAGTTTTATAAATTTTACAAAAAATAACATAACAATACAATAACAAAAAAACCACATATACAAAAAGAAAAAAAAACTAAACATTACACAACAAAACCCCCCTCCCCCTACCCCCACCCAAACACCCCCCCTTCCCCCCCCTGAGCTTCCCAGAGCAGGATATAGGCTTAATTAAAAAAACAGTTAAGAAATTATATTTATAGAAAGAAAGAAAGAAAAAGAAAAAAAATATATATAACATTAACATATATATGTATATATATAAAAATAAAAATTATGAAAAAGCTATATGATATTTTTTTATATCCAATTTAAATGGTATAAATTTTATCCATTTATCCCAAACAGCAAGAAATTTCTCTTGCGTTTGTTCCTTTAAAAAAGCCGAAATCTTTGCCATTTCCGCCAAATAAGACACTTTAAGAAACCATTCCTGCAATGTAGGCAAAGATTCCTTCTTCCAATATTGTCCTACTAACAGCCTCGTGGCTGTAATCAAATTTAACATCAATATAACCTCCTTTGTATCACAATCAGTAACTATACCCAACAAAAATAATTGCGGAGTAAATTTTACCCTCCTTCTAAAAATTCTCTGGATATTCCACCATATCTTAATCCAAAATGCTTTTATCTCTCTACACGACCACCAAATATGATAATAGGTAGCATCCATACAACCACATCTCCAACATTTAGGTTGTAAGTCAGGGTACATAAGAGACATTTTTTGTGGATCAAGGTGCCATCTATAAAACATTTTATAAAAATTCTCCCTTAAGTTCTGTGCTTGTGTAAATTTGACATTTCTCACCCAAATGGTTTCCCAAGTGTCCAATGGAACTGGCTCACCAAAATTCTGCGCCCATCTGATCATACAATCTTTAATTAGTTCCGTTTCTGAATCCAATTCAACTAAAACCCCATAAATCCTCTTAATGTGGGTTTGTCTTTGATCCTTCACTTGACCTGGTCATTATTAATATCATCTTTTGCCTGCCTACTCGTAAAAAGACATCCTGGATGCACCCACGCTCCAGGCACTGGCATCTCATTGATTATGTCATTGTGTGGAGGAAAGACATGCAAGATGTAAGAGTAACTAAGGCTATGCCGAGTGCTGACTGCTGGACTGACCATAGACTCATTATTTCCAAGTTAAATATTCACATCAAGCCAAAGAATCATTCACAGGAAAACAGAATTGTGATGAAAAAGATCAACGTCAGTACAATGGAAAACCCCAACGTAGTAGTTTCATTAGTAAAAGATCTTGACAATCAACTCCTGGAGCTACAAATACAGGAAAATGCTGAGAAGGACTGGGAATGTTTCCAGGACATCTTGCACTTTTCTGCACTTAAGGTTCTTGGACCTTCATGTAGGAACCAGCAGGACTGGTCTGATGAAAACGATGAAGAGATTAAGGCCTTGCTTGCTGAAAAACACCATCTCTACCGTGCTCATCAGAATGACCCATCGTCAACTGCAAAGAAAAATGCTTTTATGAACACTCTCAGGATTGTACAGAGCAAGCTCCGCAAGATGCAGGACTCCTGGTTGAGTGCCAGAGCAAATGAAATTCAGAAGTTTGCTGATAGAGGCGATGTCAAACGATTCTATGAAGCCCTTAGATCCCTGTATAGACCTCAGCCCTTAGGAAGCTCTCCTTTATTGGATTTGAGTGGTGCAACTCTTATCACTGAGAAGACCCTGATTTTACAGCATTGGGCTGAGCATTTCCACTTTGTGCTGAACCGCCTATCCACCATCAATAATGAGGCGATTGACAGGATATCCAAGGTAGATATCAACTATAGCCTGGATGCCCTACCATCCGAGGCTGAAACCTCACAGGCCATCAGTCAGTGTTCCAGTGGTAAGGCGCCAGGATCTGATGCAATCCCAGTGGAAGTCTATAAGGCTGGTGGTGCTGTGCTTGTTGAAAAACTTACCCAGTTGTTTCGATCTTTCTGGAAACAAGGTTCCATTCCCCAGGAACTGAAAGACACGTCCATCGTGCACCTCTACAAGAGGAAAGGAAATCGACAAGCCTGCGTTAATTATAGAGGAATATCGCTTCTCTCCATCGCAGGCAAGATCTTTGCACGAGTGTTGCTAAATCGCCTGATTGACCATCTGGAACAGGGTATACTACTGAGACACAGTGTGGTTTCTGCAAAGAGTGTGGCATGGTGGACATGATCTTTGCAGCTCGACAGCTCCAGGAAAAATGTCAGGAGCAGAATCATAAACTATAAACCACCTTCGTGGATCTCACCAAGGCTTTTGACACAGTCAGTCGTGAAGGATTATTGTGCATTATGTCAAAGTTTGGGTGCCCTGACAGATTTATTCTGATGGTACAGTAGTTCCATGATGGCATGGAGGCTTGTGTTCTGAGTAACGGTGGAGCCTCAGAGGCCTTCCCTGTCACTAATGGCGTTAAGCAAGGCTGAGTGCTGGCATCAACCCTGTTCAGCATGATGTTTTCAGCCATGCTGTCAGACGCCTTTCAGAACAGCTCAATGGGAGTTAATCTGAGGTACAGAACCGATGGGAAATTGTTCAATCTGCGAAGACTTCAGGCTGTCACCAAGGTAAAGGAGACTGTGCTATGAGATCTCCTCTTTGCTGATGACTGCGCTCTTAATGCAGGATCAGAGCAGGAAATGCAAGCCAGCATGGACAAATTCGCAGCTGCTTGTGACAACTTTGGCCTCCTCATCAACACGAAGAAACTGAAGTGATGCACCAGCCAGTTCCAAAAGCCCAATATCAAGAGCCTACCATCACAGTAAAGGGACAAAAGCTGCAAGCAGTGAACTAATTTACATATCTTGGTAGTATCCTCTCCCATGCAGTGACAATTGACAATGAGGTCAACTGTAGAATTGCCAAGGCAAGTTCTGCATTTGGCAGATTTCGGACTAACATGTGGGACCGCCGTGGAATAAGCCTTGCTTCTAAGCTTAAAGTTTACCAGGCAGCAGTGCTAACTATCCTGATGTATGCTAGTGAGACCTGGACAGTGTACAGGAGGCACATTAGACAACTGAACTACTTCCACATGACTTGCCTTCGTAGAATTTTGAGGATCCGGTGGCAGGATAAGATACCAGATACAGATGTCCTCTCCAGAGCAGGCCTATCATCAGTTTACACTCTATTGATGAACGCCCAGATGCGTTGGGCAGGCCATGTTGTAAGGATGCCAGATCATCGCATCCCTAAACAGCTCTTCTGTGGTGAGCTGTCTCAAGGAAAATGATCGCACAGGGGACAAAAGAAGCAATACAAAGACATGCTGAAAGCCTCTCTCAAGTCCCTGGATATTAACACCATTTCTTGGGAGCTTCTGGCGCATAATCGACCGACATGGCACACCTTGGTGTACCAGGGTTGCCAGACATATGAACACAGAAGGAGAATCTTGGCACAAGAGAAGCGAGCACTCCGCAAAGCCAGAGCTGTAAATGCTGAAGTAACAGTGTCTACATTTCTTTGTTCAGTATGTGGCAGAACATTCTGTGCTAACATCGGTCTTATCAGCAATCTACGGACACATTGTTGATGGCCCATAATCCACAAGATGTCAAGGTCCTCATCGAAATCGATGGACGAACAACAATGTCAGTTCAAGAAGTACTTATATTTTTTTTAAATGTCAAGTGTTCCTTCATTGCATTTCTTCTTGGAATAAAGTATTTGTCCCAAGAAGTTTTAATTTGTGGAAAATTACCTTTTCCCCTCATATTTTTTTAAAAATCATTTTACTGCAGCTTCCAAACAATGCACCATGGTAGCCATGCAAATATCCTTTTCTGCCTTGCCCAGTTTGATAGGAATGTCTATGGCTTGTACTCTGTATATAGGCGTCTACATTCACATTCAGAACCTGGGGTCACAAAACCAGAATAAGTCATGATTAAATGACATTCCAAGTTCCCATCCTCATAGTCAATGACTGACTTTTTTCAAACGAAATGTATTTTCCAACATTTGAATATGTATCAGTTTTCGACTACACTCCTAGAGTTCTCCATTTTCTCTCTCTTCCTCAGCCTATCTTTAATCTTGCGTGCAATGTGTCTTGGGATTTGTAGCTCTACACTGTAAATATAGTGCTGTAAGATGCCTTTTGGCATCTTGAAGCACCTTCTCCAAGATGCTCAACTCATTCTTCCCAATTCTCTGAGGGAACGATGCCTTCAGTGGTGGATACTATATATTTCTAGGCCTACCCATATTGTATGGAAAAGTCTTGTAAGCCAGATTCAGCCTTTAAGGGCTCCTATTCTTTCTTTAAGAGAGATAAGGCATTAATCTAAACAGAGATGAGTTTTAACAGATTAATTGTGAATAATTAATTATAAATGTACAAATTAAATTCTATTTGCCTTTGAGAGAGTACAATCTAAGGCTGAAAATATATTAATAAGGTCTTCAAATCATGTGTTCATTGTACTATTTGCTCCTGCCATCTTCCTTTCAGATGAATTTTATTAATTAAGCTTTAATGCAAGGGTAAATTAATTTAATATCTATGTAAGATAAGGGAACATTTTAAGCCATATCACCAAAAGAATTGGTCTTTTCAGCAGTTCTTCCATGCTAAGGATAAAATATACCAATCTTCTTAAATAATGCTTCATTGTAATATAAATTATTATGATTATGGCATATCAGAAGAACCATGGACCTCTACTCCTACCCATTGTAATAAAAATATCTCTACATGCTGCAACAAAGAAAACATTTAATGAATGGAAATTAAACAGACGTAATAAAAAAAATTGTAGAGGTGGTAGACTTTGATTAACATGAAAGTTATTGACTGCTGTGAAGACAACGTTTTCCATGCTGGAGAACATTAGAAAAGGAATTTTCAGTAAAATTGTCAGTAGTGCAATGCCCTTATTCCTATTTAAAGTGCAATCAGTTACAGTATACTTTAGGTCACCACAGTTTAAAAGGGATATCACCAAATCAGAAACAGAGCAGGTTAAAAAAAAAAAAAGCAGTGATCATGTACCAAAAGTGCTTTTCTAAAAGGCAACTGGATTTTCTTGTTTTTTTCTGTGAGAACGTTTAACTTCTCATCCGGGAAGCTTCTTCATTTCTCAAGTAAAAACCAAAGTCCAGTTGCCTTTTGGAAAAGAACCTTTGGGACAACCATGATTTGGATGATTGAGAATCTCCATAAACAGTGATCATGTACTGAATTCTCATATGAAGACACTGCTTTTTACAAATGATATGTGCATGTGAGATGATCCTAGAAAATCTTCTAAATGATCTCATGGAGATAATCAGAAGTACTAATTCTAACTAAATGTGATCTGCAAATGAACTCAGCTATATGCACAAATAGTAGACCGAAGTGGATCTCAGTTTCCCATATAGCTTCTCGGTGATTCCAGTGTAGGGGGTTAAAATATATTTTAGTCAAACCATTTTGAATTCAAAACAGCTGTTTCAAGCTTCTCGGATGCCCTGAGATGTTCAAAAGAATTAGCACTGAGCTCAGAACAGCTTTTCACAAACAGGACGTTTCAAATTTGAAAGAGTTTAACTCAGAAAAATTGTGCACCGTTATTCCAGCAGAATATATACCATTTGAACAAATATTTTTGGCAAGCTATTATTTGAAATGCTACTTAATGTTCATTTAGTATGTCTGAGTTATAATTCTTTAGAAAAAAGTTTTCCTTCATCGTAGGAGAATTCACACATCAGTTCTTTTATGCACAAAATAGGGACATGTGTGAACCCATACTGCCACTCACCATACTCAGCAGCTTCATATTAATATTTTAATCTTTAAGAAGAGTGTTACATTCAGACCATGTACTCATCAGTGCAGGGGTACACACACACACACACAATCTGGAAAACCATTCAAAGCTAGAAAATGTAACTTCATAACATCCAGAAACAAGCAAGGAATAAAAATGCTCAATAATTCTTATACTACATGTGATACAGAATGTAAACATTTCTTAGCAAATATTAGTAAGTTGAAGAATTCAAGTCCACTAACGTTTATATAAAATCTTCATGGAGTACAATGCAACCTTAAGGTATCTTTAAAAACATATTTTCCTTGTATTCCTAACAGCAAAAATTAAATTTTTGTAGGCTGGATTTCTGTCTTGCAGTTTGTATGCCGATGTATTGATCTCATTAAAATTGCAGTGTTATAGTCTGCTCAGCTCATTTGGAATTATTTCAGAAACAACAGCTTTTGTCTTTGTCTCCAAGTTATGGGAGTATTATGGGTGTAAAATGTACTTTCCAAAGCTGCTTATGGAAAAATATTGCAATGCTGTTAAAAATATATCATATGCATAAGAAAGTATTTTTAAAGTGAGTTTTAAATTATACGGTATTGTTTGAATTTAAGATTAGCAGATGTATTCTTCATGTACATGTAACTGACTCTCAGATACCTGTTCAGGTTTTGAAATACAGCATTCAAGATTATGTAGTCAGAAATGTGTACTTTTGTTATTGAACAGGCAGGATTGTCAGACTTAATAAAAGGGTTTTATGCAATTCAGTGACTTGCACTTCCATGACTGTTAATAAAAAGGCCTACCTGTTTGTTGTTGCACATTTGATTTACAGTTTAATAGTCATGCAGTCATCTCTTCAGAACGATCAAGCAGACATTTACAAAATGGGCTTTTCATAGCATACTTACTAAGCACACTAATTCAGCTTCAAGGCAGGTCAGAGCCATTAAGAGCTAGAATACAAAAGGAAGAAAAGTAGACGGGTTCTTAATATTCAGCAGCAGAACTTCACCATCCAAAGAGTATAAGATATATTATATTATATTATATTATTATATTATATTATATTATATTATATTATTACATTATATTACACTACATTACATTACATTACAATATTTATGGAATTTTGTAATGCAGGTAGTCCAATTATTATAACTATGGCAGAATTTCAAAGCAAAACAAGAATACCAATTAAACTAGTTAAACAATACAGAAAAAAGATAGCAAATAGCATTTATTTTTTATGTAAAATATTCAAGAAAGAATTCTCAGTTAAGGCTATATCACAATGATACCCAAATTTGGAATGAGCTCAAATGACTAAGAAAGGCCTATATTGCATGTGGTAATATAATATAATTGGTGTTAGATCCAATACTCATGCCAAAGACTCTCCAGAGCTCAGCTAATAGAAAATAGCCTAAACAAAATAAGCAAATAAATATGTTATGTTGCAAAGAAAGCCATATATTTTGGAAAGAAGTCAATCTACCTGAACAAGTAGCACTATTGTTCTGTAAACAAATGGACATGAGTCATAAATTATATGGAATGAAGGGTCTTAGTAAAAATCCCCTAGCATTAGGAGGTGTTCAACTATTGAACAGACTGCTCAACAGCTGGTCAACTCTGTTTCTGAAAGAGCTTAATCCAAGACTACTGTAGAAAAGTATGTAGCAATACATTCCTGGCATAGGTATGGCATGGCACTACATGGTCTCTAGTGTACCTTCCAAGTATTCCTTCTATGATTCAGTTCCAAAACAGTATGTTCTAAATTGTTTCAGAGTCAAATAGCAATGCTGTAATACCTTAATTCATACTAATTCAATGTGATTGAGCATCCTTTGTTATAATGAAACAACAAGGAAAATCTGCCATGCTTCATGAATTTTTTAAAATGGAAGTAAAAATCCCTTTGTTGTGCTATTGATGCCAAAGGCTTCTGGCCAGGCCCAGAGAAAGTCCAATCACCATCCATCTGCCTACACTTCATAGAACTGGCAACTTACAGGGAATTCTTGACAAAGTAACAAATCAATTCCTAACTCTGTAACAAAAAAAATAACGGAAAGACCAACAATTCAACTATATAGCATTGGAGAGCCATATAAGGAAAATATTTTGGAACTCTAAAAGAATATGTAATTAAATGTCCTTGTAGGATTTGAACATAGCTGATTTTAGCAAGGTAATCCTTAGTGACAGAGCTACTTTATTTCTCTTTGCCAATTGTGATAATAAATTATTATTTATTTGATTTCTATTTCATTCCAGTAAGTACCCAAAGTGATTAAAAGAATTAATGAAACAAATATCCAACTGTGGAATTTGGATTGACTCAGCTGAGCGTAGAGATGCCAGAACTTACATATGTTTAACACTGGATAATATAGATAGTTCATGATCATGAAATTGTTGATTTATGTCATTGTTTTATTGATTCATTCTTTCATCTATTAAATTATTTTGTAATCTTCCCAAAAATATTTGATTGTTGTGTGAATATGAATAACAGATTATCTCAGAGGAAAGAATATAAGCCACCAAATATTCAGTTATAAAAAAATATGTAATATCTTGAGGGAATTTAAAAACTGACTTCTCTGAGGATTAGTGATGCCACTATAAAGAATGCACATTTTATTGCTTTAAAAATCAAATGCTACTTGGCCAAACTGAATATCATGCTGAGATATTAGCCCTCCTATTGCTATATTCCTTCATAACTGAAAAGCCAAAATTTCCCATGTCTTTTCATTTGACTTCATTTTTACCTGCGATCTTCCAATCTGAACTAAATCAGCAAATTATAAATATAAATCACTACTTTTGCCTTCAGACAATTTGTTTGTGTATAATCTTCCTTAATGTATATAGAAGTACAGTATCTGTATACATTTCCATGCAGGTTTTATGTAGCCATGTACTGATAGATTGAAGCATATATTGCAATATAGATATTTATTTGAAATTTATATTTATCAACTGCCTCAACTGATAACAATATGGAAGCTATTATGTATTTATCATCTGGCAGTACTGGGTTGAGAGTACAATTATGTAATTATAAACCTGGGAAAATAATTATTCTTTTAATTTCAGCAATGAGTAATACAACCCCTAATTTTACCACCAGCTTTCTAATTATATCCTGGAAATTAAGTTTGCTTAAAATGGAAACTTCCATTTTGATTAAGAGAAAAACTTGACAGCAACTACAGAAACACTAGAAAGATTGAACTCCAAAATATGCCTCCCTCTGAAATATTTCTAAAACAACCAACCTGCTGTCAGGAAAAAAACAATGGCTGCTTTCTTTGTAAAATAATTGCAAACAATCCGTACAGGCTGCAAGTGGACAATGTCACAAAGCCAGATCAGCTTAGGTTTTGAAACATCAGTTAGGAATTGCTGATCATTTTGTGTTTCTTTGACATAGTGTAGATTTGATACAGATTGTAAAAGCAAACAATATCATTCACAAACTTGTAGATTTTATAGGGTCATGCAATATCTATCTTCTCAATTTGCTGGCAAAAAAATTCAGATCACTCAAACAAATGAATCTTTATGGTATACTTCTATCTTATAGCTGATTGAAAAGGCAGAGGAGGCAAGAATCCATATTTAATTCTTCTCTGGCGAAAGTAACATGGGAAACAAGTAAATTGTCCTTTACCTATATCAGAGGCAATTCATACTTCAGAATATTTTAGATTTCCTCCCCTCCCCAATTTCATGTCACCAGAATATCTTTTTCACTTTTTCAAGTAGTAAAAACAGTTTCAAGATCATAACAGATTTACATAAATTATACACATTCATCCTTTTTTAAATATATCTTAGGAAGTGGGGTGGAGAATCACATCAAGATTTTTCAAAGATCTTGTCTCCATTTTGTGATAATTTTCTGTTGTGTAGGAATTACTGTTGTTCAAGCAAAACATAGTCTCTGCAAAAAGAGAGCTTTTGTTAGGCCTAAAATCTCTATTTATGAAAAACAAGCACCTAGGGCAAAGGTGGTAGTGTGACAATTCTTATGTCATCTGAGAATTGCTTATGGCTTTTAGGAATGCTTCCCGTAGCTTATTGGATGTGAGACCCTGTTCATTCAGTTGAGCTCTAAAGATCAGTTAGGACTGTTGCTATTGTACCAGCCTCCCGGCTCCTAGCAACCTCCCTGCCAAAGCTCATTGACTGCATTTCTGGTGTAGCAGTGGTGTTCCCCAGATTTATTGTCTTGGGGAACTATAATCTTTCTTTCATGGTAGTGGAATCTGAGGGGGCTCAGGTGTCCATGACAAACTTGGGTCTATTCCATATAACAGGTCATCAAGACCTGGTCACATATTGTCCTATCAGAGGTCAGATCACACTCTGATTACCATTGGATCCTCTGGCACTATTATACAATTTAAGGAGGCTGAATCCATTAATAGACTAACAGACTAACAGAATATTAAATATGTCTGTCCCCAGGGATGGATAGCTTTCAGAGAATACTGGGGGTGTTCTATTTACTATTGCAGTCCATCTGAAATCTTGGTTGATACTTGAAATAAAGGGATAACTGAAACTTTGGAAATTTCAGCCTGTGCAGAATCCAGTGGCATGAGCTGTAGTGTGTATTTCTGGTTGAACACATGTCATACTTTTGTTTTGCAAGCTCTTTTAGTTGCCAGTTTGTTTCCAGGTCCAGTTCAAAGTTTTGGTGTTGACTTTTAAAGCCCTGGGTGGAATGGGACCAGGTTATTTGAGGGATCAACTTTCTCCAATTTCATAAACCTGTCCCACCAGATCCAACAGAGAGGACATGTTAGGGATTCTGTCATCTAGGGAGCTATGCTTGGTCAGCCCTAGGTGATGGGCCTTTTCTGCTCTGGCACTTACATTGTGGAATATTTTCCACCCTGAGGTGAGGCTGGTTCTCTCACTTCTGATCTTCTGAAGGTCCCTCAAGTTTTGGTTGTGCATTAGGCCTAGGGACCCCAGGGGTCCACTGAAGTAGTGGGTTGTTCAATTATTATTAACATCCCTTCATCCATTTTTATTGTTGTTTTAGCTTTTACATTATAGTTTAGATGTTTTAATAATATGTTTTAGGTATTTTTCATTGTTTTAGCATTGTTGTATGCTGCTTTGAATCACTTGTTTTGTAGGATGGTTGACTATAAATTTGTTTATTTATAAATAAATAAATAAAGCATTGTTTAGTTGTGATTAATTTGCTGAAACTTTATCTATAGGTTAATTAAAAAAATGTCACAACCTTTTCTTCTGAGGCTAAGATATTTCCCCTAATTTCCCCTTTTCTCCCTTGAAGTTATGTAGCCATTTCATTTTGAGTTCCAAAGGAATTTATGAGTAAACTTTCTTCATAGAGTTAAAAAGAAGTTGTAATATATTAAATGTCAAATAACTGATTCATTGTTATTCTTAAATGGCCCTTCTACCTGAAGTGCACGCCTTGTGCAGTCTGAAGATTTCCAGTAGTTTCCATTATCTTCCATTAACATCCTTCCTTTCAGCAACCTGTAAGTCATATAGATTAATTTTCTTTCTCCATTTAGATTTAGATTTTCCTGGAAACATGATGAGTGATACATATTATAAATAGTTTCCAGGAATGATGAACAATTATAATTTCCAGGAATGATGAAATAATGTAGCATTTTGACAAAATATATTTTATTTATCAAGGGATTCAGTTAAAATGAAAAGTAAAAAAGAAACCAAAATGTAAGTCAATTATCCAATTTAGCCCAATAATATTGGGGGCTTTTTTTGACTCTATATTATTAAACATATTCATTTTAAAAAGAGTTGGGCTGATTGAAAGAAGTTAAAAAGCTGGTCTTGGATTTATGATGAACAATAGTCTAGACATATGTTTAATTAGATTGACTTGCCTAAACCATTTTTTTAAATGTTGGTTTTAGAAATTATACCATGCCTAACAAAATAAAGTAAATGACATAATATTCTACAGTGACATACTTTCTTTAACAGATACCTGTTAATAGCAGTACTCCATTTCTCCAACTGGTCCTTTAAAGTGACGTGGTTCATATAATAAGTTGTGTCACAAATAATTCAACTGTCTTTTAATCTGTGTTAGTAGTCTCTTTAAAATACTGAGACAATTTCAATAATATAACAACACAAGTGAATCCAGTAAAATAAAAGTACTCAGATTCCAATTTTTTAAATTTAAATATGGTTGAACTCATTGGTTCTTATTTATAGGTGGGCATATATAAGACTTTACTGTTAATTCCAGATGCAGTTAATATTTATACTCTGAGAGTGAGATGGATAATACCTAAATGTGATGTGATTGATGTGGAACAAATTGTGGAAGTAGCAGCAGCAAGGCTCAAATTTCTAGTATTTCCTACATAATTTAATATACACCCTCAAAAATTACACTCTGATTATCAGCAAGTTATGCAAATATATCATCTGACCCTTTTCTATCTCATGCACTTCTACACAGAGTTTGTGAAGAAATTCATTCATTTATAAGTAAATTTTGGGTCTTCTCAAGCTTAACTCTATTTGGTTTGGTTTGCAGCAGAATCCCCTTTGATCTGGATATCTCAAATCCTTCAGCTTAGATTTCAGATGAGTAATTTTATGATGTACATGGTATTTCTGTAGCAATATATTAGATTGTCCAGATGATAAGTTGAAATTTAATATGAAAAGTTACTTAATCTATCTTTTGCCTATATTATACTAAAGTTGGTTTGTGAAGATATGCAAGTTGCATTAGCTCCTCATCCCACTTTCTATGAACAGGAATTATCTGTACAAGCATGCATACTATATTCATTCATTTCCCAAGGTTTTTTTAAGGGGTCATTTTGCAAATAGCCAGTGATATAATACATATTTTCATGTTGTCCAGCTAGAAGAAATAGGGATCGGCAGAGGAAAAGCAAAAGATTCCATGGTTTAGTCAGTTTAAGATCATCTGTAATTTCAATTCTACCAGATTTGGTGTCTGGTCTGGACCAAACATGTTGTTCAGTTGCTAAATCATATCCTACTCTTCATGACCATAGGATAGTAACATGCAATATACCAGTATAGGCTTTTATGGCTGGCATCAATTAATAAATCCAAACGAAATAAAAATAGACCACGGCCATTCAACTGAAAAGGTCATATTACTTCATAGCAGATGCAGCTCAGAATTCTAAGGCTAAGACAAATAAACCATCATCAAACTATCTGTTTTCCATGTGCGGTAATGTATGATAAAATACAGAGATTTTGAATGATATCTGTTCCAAAGGTAAGGGTGTTTCTAGAAAGATTTAAATCAGAATTGGAGGAAATTCAAATGGAGATGTCAGAAGAGACTTTACAAAAATCACAACAGGATTCTGAAAAAATGAATTGAGTGCTATAAATATTGACTTTTTATAAATTTTTGGCTTGGTTGTGGATTACAAATGCTTAACATGGAATATAAATAGAGTAAATACTCCTCTAAAGAGAGAAAAAGCATTTCATTATTTGAAAACATTAAAACAAGGTATTATTTGCCTACAAGAGACTGTTATTAGAAAAAAGGATATAAAATATTTGAGTTATAAAATATTGGGAAAAATTTATCACACTATGTATCAAAAATGAAAGGAAGAAATGGAGTTGTTTTGGTATATAAATCTTCAACTAAAACCAGAATTTGTATTGACTGATAACCATGAGTAGATTTGTTGGGGTGGAAATTAATTTGCACAGAACTAAGACTGTGGGAGGAGAAAGTGGAGCTTATGAAAAACTAGTATTTGATGGGGAGTGGAATGGAGTGATTTCCCCACAACTGGATAGAACTGAGGAAAAATAACTAGTTACAGTTAAAAAAAATAATGTACAATTTAGGTCTAGTTGATACATGGCAACTGAAAAATGGCAGTTCAAGAAAGTATATCTATTTTTCAGAAAGACATAGATCCTTCTCAATAATAGATATGATTTGTATTTCAAAGGACTTTGTACTACAATATTTAAAACAGAAATATTACCAAATAACTTTTCAGATCATAATTGTGTCTGGTTTATAAAAGAAAACCTAGTTATTTTAGACCGAGATTAAATGAAACATTGTTACAGAAAGAAGCAATAGTAGAGAATTGTTAAAAGAAAATAATTTTTTCAACTTAATTTAAATAAAACACTAATTTAAAAATGGTTTGGAGTGCAAATAAAGCTTTTAGCAGAGGTTAGCTTATACAACATAATATTGAATTTCTGTCTGATATGCTACAAGCATGGGAGGATCTAATACTAAATATTAAACCAGAAGAGTCAAGAGAAAACACAAAATATTTTGGATGAGATAAAAAGAATTCAAAAATTCTCCAGGGAAATAAGTATCTCTTAACAAATTAAGCTTTTACAGCAACAGCTATCTATGTTAATAAGATAAATAGAAATAAAAATGAACTATTTAATCAAAAATCACTTTGAATGTGCGAATAATTCAGGGAAATGGCTGGCATATAAACTATGAAAAGAAAGAGAAAAGAAAATGATAATAGAATTTCAAGTGTAAAATACTGTATTAAGGGATAATGCTGCTATACAAAAGCATTTATTCTAAATTGCATAAAGGACATGACATTTTTTAGAGAAAATAGATGAATATCTTAGAAAACAAAATCTAGCAAGGATTAAATAGCAAAGACAAAGTCTACTGTTATATACCTATAACAATAAGGAAAGTTTTAGCAGCTATATAAAAAAAGATTAACCAGAAAAGTTCCCTAACCAGATGGTTTATTGGCTTTGTACTATAAATGTTATGAGGACAAACTTTTCAACTTCTAACAGGCATAATAATTATCTTACAGACAGAGATGCCAGATACTTTGAAACAGGCCAATGTAGTAGTAATTCCTAAAGAGGTACAAGACTGGACCCTAACAAGAAACTCTAGAGCAGAAGTCACCAACCTTTTGATGCTGGCAGACTAGAGGGAAAGGGAGCAACTGTAAAATTTTCATGTGTGCACATGTGCGCATACAGAGGACCATGTACAAATGCAGCCATGTGCACCTTCCCACCGCTAGCAGCCACATTTGCGCAGGCATGCTGGCACTAACTGCCTTGCTAGCACCAAGCACATTCACAAATGGGGTGCACAACCTGCATGGCCTAGCAGTCCCATTTGCGCATGCATGCATTCACTATCCACCGCCTATGCTAGCACTACGTGCATTCGCAAAAAGGATTTGTGGGCTCTAGAACGAGTGAAGGTGTGTTCATGCACACACGTGCATGCACTGTCTAGCCTGTCACGTGGCCCAGTGGCCAGTAGACCATGGCCTGGCAGTGGGCCATGAACCATAGGTTGGGGACCCCTGCTCTAGAGTCTAACGTTGGAAACTTTAAGACTTGTGGACTTTTGGTTGAAGAATTCTGGTAGTTGAAGTCCACAAGTCTTAAAATTGCCAAGACTGGATGCCCCTGCTCTGCACTAATGTGAATGTTGAAGAATGACTATATGTTGTTCACAATGATTATAGCTGAAAGACTGAAAATAATTTTTCAAGAACTGATTCATTAAGATCAAGTGGGCTTTTTTCTTTAAAAGACAGTTAAAGGACAATGTTAGAATTGTGTTAGACATTTTGGAATATTTGGAGCAACACAATGAAAAATAAGCTGCATGATTTCTTTAGGTGCAGAGGGGGTCTTTGGCAATTTGGAAGATATGAATTTTGGAGAAAATTTTGTAAATTTAAAGCAAGCTGTTCCCCTGGTTAATTATCCTTACTGTTAGGAAGGTGTCCTTAATTCCAAGTTGCTTCTCTCTATGATTAGTTTCCATCCATTGTTTCTTGTCTTCTGGTGCTTTGAAAAATAAATCTTCCTTGTAGCAGCTTCTCAAATACTGGAATACTGCTATCATTTTGCCCCTAGTCCTTCATTTCTGTAGACTGGCCATTCCTAAATCCTGCAACCATTCTTCATATGTTTTAATCTCCAGGCCTTTAATCATTTTAGTTGTTCTTCTTTGCACTTTTTCCAAAGTCTCAACATCTTTTTTGTAATGCAGTAACCAAAACTGGATGCAGTATTCCAGATGTGGCCTTATTAAGGCTTTATAAAGCAGTACTAATACTTCACATGATTTTGATTCTATGCCTTTATTTATACAACCAAGGATTGTATTAGGTGTTTTGACTGCTGCGGCACACTGCCGACTCATGTTTAAGTGATTATCTACTAAGACTCCAAGGTCCCTCTCACAGTTACTGTTTTTGAGCTAGGTTTCACCTAATCTGTACTTGTATCTTTGGTTTATCCTGCCCAGGTGTAAAATCTTGCTTTTATTCACATTAAATATCATTTTGTTAGATAGGGCCCATTGTTCCAGTCTGTCAAGATCTTTTTGGATTCTGAGCTTGTCTTCCAGGGTGTTGGCTATTCCTGCCAGCTTGGTGTCATCTGTAAATTTGATGAGATCCCCTTCTATTCCCTCATCTAAGTCATTTATGAAGATATTGAAGAGTATTGGGCCTAAGAGAGAATCTTGTGGTACTCCACTGCTTACTTCCCTCCAAGTACATGTAGTACCATTAAGGACTACTTGTTGAGTACAGTTTGTCAGCCAGTTACAAATCCATCTGGTGGTGATGCTGTCAATCCCACATTTTTCTAGCTTACAAAGAAGTAGGTTGTGGTCTACTTTGTTAAATGCCTTACTGAAGTCTAAATATACTATGTCCACAGCATTTTATTGGTCTACTAATTTAGTCATGTGTCAAAGAATAAAATAAGATTGGTTTGGCCTGGTCTGTTTTTAACAAACCTGTGCTGGTTATTAATTATAACTTTGTTTCTAAATGTTCACAGACCTGTTTTTTATTATTTTTTCCAGTATCTTCCCAGGTATTGATGTCAGATTAATTGGTCTATAGTTTCCAATTCTATGTGGGACAAACAACATGTCAATTAAAAAACAGGATTCATGAACATCTGCTGGCAGTCAGACATCACAATCCCAAATCCTTAATCTCAACTCATACCAACACCAAATAGCACCTGTTTGATTGGAGCAACACAAAAATCATTCGCCATGCTACCACTTGCCACACTCATGAGTTCATCGAAGTCTGGCACTCCACAAGCAATTCCATCAATAGACACATTGATCTACAACCAACCAATGAACCCCTCAGAATCCAAATCAACTGGACAGCCAACCAGAGACAGCACCGACCCTCAACCAACCGACACAAGCCCCCCTCCCACCAGCAGTTCACCTCCCAATAACCCTGACCTGATGTAATCTTCCCATCACAAGACCCATCACAAGACTCACACCTGATCCATCACAAGACTCATCACACTCTCACTTGACACATCCACACCTGAAGCTCTTATAAACAGATGAACACTGACCCCTAACCTCTGCTGAAGATGTTACCTAGCCTGGTGACAAAACATTCAGAAACCAACCCACAAACTCAATGAACGAACCTTCACCCTCATTCTACAGCCGAGCTACAGATATTCACCACTATTCCAAATGCAAATAATTGTTAATAGAGATACAAAAAGGAGCAAAACAAGGCTGCCCATTGTCCCCTCGCCTGTTTATTTTGGTACTTGAAATACTGAATATAGACATGATCTGAGATTATGAAGGTATGCATATTTGTGGTATGACAAAGCTAAGATTAATGTAGATTTTAAAAATTATGATGACAGGCATGCCATATTAAGAATATGGAATCAATGTAAATTCGGGCTGTAGCTTAAAATGCACTCTCAGCACAGCAAGCATTTTCTATATGAGAAATGCTAAAGTTTTGAAATTTGTCAAAGGGAATGTAAAATAAAATCAAGAGAATGTCTGATAGCATGGGGACATACTTGTCACTGGTTTTTCAATTTGCAGCTATTAGAAAGGTTTAAAGTAGACAGAATAATTTATGATTTTGAACATTGTCAGACTTAGTCTGAACTGTCTAAAGTGATGAACATATAATTGCCAAAACATATAAAACGTTATTAAAATTTGAAACAGAACAAGTAAAAATGTATGATGAATGGCCTAGAAAGTTTAGTCACAATATACAAATGGATCAATGCAAAAATATATGGCTGAAAGAATTGAAATTTACCTTTGTTCTAACCTTAAAGAGAATTATTGTGAAATGATGCATCATGGGTATATGTCACCAGAGAAACCGTCTAGAAATTATAAAGGTACTTCAGATCTATGTTGGAAATGTGAACATGAAGGGACATTTTATCATGACTAGTGGACATGTGAAAATCTAAAACAAATTGAAAACAAATACATACACAAATTCAGAGGATCATAAAAATTAATGTACTATTGAAACTGGAGAGTTTTCTTTTGGGATTAATGGACAAATAACTGGAATAAAGTGATGGAACTTTGTTTTTATATGTGATAATTGCAACAAGATTACCACATATAAGGTGGAAAGATTCAGCACTACCCACAATGAAGAAATGGTTGGTGAAGATGATGAAACTTTAGAGATGACTAAATTGATTGATTACAAAAAAGGCAACATATACATTTATTGCTGACTTGAAACCCTTAATAGACTTCTTGTGTAAAACAGAAAAAAATGGACTTATGATTTATGGTTTTGATGATTAGAAAAAAAAGATTATAGAAAAAGAGGGCAACTGTAGAATAAGAGGTAATTTTGTACTTGTTCTTATAATTGCTGCAAAGAAAACCAGAAGCTACTTTTTTATTTTTTTATTCTTTCTTTTTTGCACTTTTCTTTGCTTTTTTCTTTACATTATTTCTTAACATTAGTTCTTGTTAGTTTTTTCTCTTTTTTAAAAAAAATAATAAAATGTTATACACATGTGCACATATGTCATTTTTGCAGAAAGTTTATGCAGCAAAAGAATTTTTTGTTTTATTGAAATTAATTTCTAAATATGAGAATGCAGCATACCGTATTTCATTTATCATATCTGAGACAATTTGAGATGATTTCAAAAGTGTTAGCTGTTCTTAAAATGATACATTTCACTAGGAGAAGATACATTTCACTAGGAGAATATCTTTGAGACATATTTTAGAAGTACATAATTACAATTTTGCCCAGGAGTGTATAAGTTCATGTTTTATTTTTATTTTTTTTCATGCATGAAACCCTTATCTATATGCATGAAGATTTAATAGACCATAAGATGCAATTTATATAATAAGCCATTCCATAAAATAGTCATTTCTTTTGCAGAAAATAATTGTTTATCAAGTAGGGTTAGCTATTAATTAAAAAAGCTACCTAAGTTTTGATTAAGAAAGAGAAATGCTGAGCTAATTATGAAGAACACATATAACATTTAAATGTTTAACAGAAAATAATACAGTATATCTTCTGCCACAGATTGCACCATGCTTTAGTCATCATGCTTAATATTATAATAAATTTTAAAAGTCCCCAAAGGATGTAAACATTGGCTTTATTTTTAGCTATATATTTTCAAAATTGCAGTGATTATAATGTAGTATTTCCCTTGATTTGGTGCTATGAAATACTGACTTAAAATAATGGCAGAAACTATTGTCCAGTTACTGATGAATCTGCTTGCATCTGCATTGTAAAATAATGTGCAGAAGAAATAAACTAAAGAAGTTTCAGACAACTTCCTGGGTATCATAAAGCAATCATAAAACAATTATTACCATTTCCTGAAGTTCCTGTGTTGGTCATACTTTTGTCATATTTGTCTGTGTTGCTTCAGAAACCTACTTGGGGTCTGAATAAAAATGTATAATATTCATTCCTTCTTTATTCTTATGGTTATCAAGAATACAGCTGGAGCAGGCTTTTCAAACAGTCAAGATAGGGCGATGACCATATGATCAAAGCACTCCCTATTTTTACATATGTCCAAGTGATGAGGCTTTGATTCCATGGTTCCATGATTCCATTCCTGACTTTTTAATATCCCTTTCCTGAAGACACTCTTCATCTAGAAAGTTAAAAAAAAATGACTGACCTTTGAGTAGTGCTGCCTTACACAGTGATATGGAATAACTTTATTAATGCAATTTCTTACACCAATATAGAGGCTCCTATTTTAATCTTTATACAAATTCTGCTACTGCTTGGGAGATTTTGAAAAATCTCATCAACTGCTTCTTTTAAATGTTTATAATTAGGAGTATTTGGTTATGGAGGTGTTCTTATAAAATGTAGCATGACTAGCTTTCAGTTCTCCTAATTTTCAGCAATTTAAAAAGAAAAGGTGAATAATTAGTCAAGACAATAATTTGGATAAATGGCTTTACTATTTCAAAATGTGATCCATGCTAATTTTTGATATTGAATGCACCAGACTGCATCAGATAGGGGAAAATGAATGTGGTTCTTATTTGCTTAATAATTTTTCATCTGTTCTTGCAAGGGGAAGAAACCTCTTTTTTCCCCTGTAATGATTAACTACACATAATGAAGTACAAGTTCTAGTTTGCAACATGAAGATTGATCAAGTCACTAGACTGAATCCCAATTTAATTTTAAGAGGCATTTGAATTAACTATACATGAGCATTTTCTTTCAGGATTGATAATAGTTTTTTATAATTTTTGAGGGGAAAGGTTTCAGCAGTTCCAAATGTGACAGCTAATATACGCATTTTTTAGCCATGCTTATTACTTTATGCAATAATTTGCATAAATGAATGCCACTTCTGCTTAGGTGGATAACAGAAACTTGCACTAGTACAGTTTGCAATTTGCTTTACAACTCAGTTATAGAACCTCTCTTGTTTATATTTGCTCATTTGAATCCTCATTTCCAATGCCAGTCTACTGCTTGGAAAGAAGGAAAGGAGTTAGGGGAAAGGGGAAAAGAAGTTCTTTAGTACTTATGAGGTTACTCCTGCCTCAGTTCCCCTGGTGAGAACAGGACATAATAGGGATGGAAATTTTGGGGGATAGGGACAGTCTGGTGGTTTGTGGGGAAGAATACTGATTACCGGTCAGAAGCGTGCAAGTGCTGCTAGACCACCGAATATACCAGTGGATTTATTGAGATCCTTGGGCTAGGAAATGAGTCTGCAAGAGTATACAGTATTTGGGGAGAGATAAGGTGGCAGGCCTGCAGGGAGGTTGTGGTAATAATGGACAATGCAAAGTGTGGTGGAAGTCATGGAGCAGTTTGTTTATGGGAAAGGTAGTCCCGGTGTTTCTTTGATTGATTGGAGTTATGGAGCTGCTCAACTCAACCAACATGAACCACAAGGTAAACCACAGAAACCAACACAAACAAAAAACAATGAATGTGTAAATTATAAAATAATGACCAAATGGGACAATTAGATAAACAAAAGGTGGCTCCACTCAACAGAATCTGAAACACCTGGAGGAAAAGCCAGATCCAACAATTTTTTTTAAAGCCAAGAACAGCGTGGCTTTATTGGTCTTATATTAGTAATGTGTTCTGTTCCCAATGCCCAGTCATTGATCCTTAGATCATATTTATGGCTTAATGTCATTTTAAAGATTAAACTTATTAGAGATGACTAACAATAAACTCATCCAGGATTGACTTCTGGGTACAATTCAATTTGCTGATCATCATCCAAAAAGCCCCAGGTACTGTAGCATTGGACTAGGTTATGTAGGCTACCTTTTAGAAGATCACTTGCTTTAACAAGGTAGGCATGTTCTGGATTTCTTCCTTGGAACAGCATCATCTGATGGATCCTATACTTTTCTACAATATCACTTGCCTCTGAAAAGATAATGACCTTGATGTTCAATTGTTAGGCAGAGGTTATGCCTGTGTGTCATAGTCAGATTAGAAACTTCCAAATGTTCAGCCAGGTCTACTACACTTCTGAAAACAACAACTCAAGATTTCACGGCCCCTATAAATCTCTGCTTTTAGTGCTATACTATCCTTATGAATGTCTAGTGAGGTTGCTGATAGTTGAAAAAGTGAGGTAAGCAATTGGCTTAGTGATAATGCTTGACAAATTGTCTGGGCAGAAAAAAAAAGCAGAAAACAGGGTTTTTTCTGAGTTCCATCTGAACATCCAATGTTAGTTGGATTAATTAGGTTTTACTCAATAAATCACTCTTGTTTGTATAGTTCATTGTGCACTGACATATTGAGAGTGGAAGGGGGTTCCAAATTGTGCCCTAGGTGATTTGTTACCACATTGCTCCTGTCTGTTTCATAAGCAAGTTTCAGACATTTCAGATGAGGTTGCAGTGGGTATTCCAAATTGTCATCACTTTTTTGTCCATCTATAAAGAGAAAATTCAAAAACAAATACACTGCAAAAGAATAAATGTCTCTTTATTGGTTCTCTTTATTGTCCATAAGACTTTAATAGAAAGCTTCTAAGTATTTATTAGATATTCTTTTGAAATGTAATGGTTTTAGAAGCATGGAACCTGGAAGATATAATGCCTAATGAAATCTTATCTGGGTTCCACAATTATCATTTGTTCATTCTGATCTCTCAGTCTTCAAAAGCTTTTTTGTTCCCTTACAGTATTTGGGTGGCTCATATATAGTTGACCAAATGCAATACAGGTTTGGAAAATCTGTGCTTGACAAGAATATAAGTTTCAAAAGCAAATATTCAGCTTGTATTTCAGTTATATTTATGCTGTTTAGATTTTTACATTTATTTATATCTTGTTACCTTCCCTCTGTGTTTTATTATCCTTCCTGTGACTCGAATTAGTGGAATGAATCCTTAGAGCCTAATTAAGTTGCAATAAACTGTTCTCATCCCTTCCTCCCTCTTGTTCCTTTGAAATGGGCACACAAAAAAAGAGATTGCTGGAAGGACAAATTCTAGGAATGTGTAAAAAAGGTACAGCAGCATAGACATTAGACTTGCAAAATAACAACCTGTGTAATTGGGTAAGCTTCATGATTTGCATTAATATATCATTCATGTATCCTGATTTGTTTCCCTTATAATTAGGGAAAGATCTAACGGAGATTTGAAGGAACTAAAAAGAGCTGATAAGATGGTTGCCAGTGTGGAAGTATTGAAATCTGAATGACTGATAGGGGTCATTTACACATTCTTGAACCAATATGAAATTTGCTACCCAGATTGCTGACTTCTGTCTTACCTTTATTGTTCTATTTTCAGTCAGTGTCAGCCACCTGACTTAACACCAACATAGTTAAATTTTGAACTACTAACTGACTTTCTGCATCTTGAGACTGCCTTTGGATGATGTTAAGGAACAGGAGAAATACAAGGCAAGGACAAATGAAGCCTGTTTCTCATGGCCTGGGACAAGATAAAAGCAATATAATGGAGTTAAAGTATGTTAGAAAAAATGTGACAAATCCACTCTTGTGCTGTGCTTAGATGCATATAAGAAAAGACGTAGATACGAAGAAAATATCTTACTTAACAAGATGTTATAAGGGACAGCAATATGCATCAGATAAAATTTGGAAGACATACATTTGGTCTAAGGTGAAGAAGTTAATAAGATACCATATGAAGTAATAATCAGAAAATACTAGTGGTACCATTCTGCAAAGTGATTCTGATATTGTTTGAAAATTGGAAAAATTCTTTGACTAAGCCAAGATAGATTATAGTTGAACTTATAATCCTATAAATATAAAATAAATATATAAATATAAAATAATTTACCTAGTTATTTTGAAAAGCCAACACTATGTATGATGAATGTATTTGTCTAGACAGATAGGTAGATAGATTTCAAGATTGGAGCTTTAAAACTCCATAGGGCAATCCATTCCCCTCTTCCTCCTTTTACTTCTTTTATCACCTTGGAAATGTCCAATCCATGCTTTTTTATTATCACCAGGGATAAGCATAAAGTCTGGCGAGCAAGATCTGGGAAAATAGTTCAAAGAGAGTTCAGAAGATTTAAAAGCAGTTTTATGACATAAGCTATTAATATGCTTAATAAAATGAAACGAGTTCTTACAAAAACACTTTAAGAAAAAACATCAAAAATAATATCATTTGAGGAATGATAGAAGAGAATATTTGCAACTCAGAATTAAATGTGGGATCCTTGGGATTGTCTGAGATTAGTGGCTTTTTTGAAGTGCACTGATGATGTTACCTAATTTGCTAATGAAACGTCTGCAAGAAAACCACCAAACTCAGAGAGCCCAAGAATCCTATAGTATTTTGAGGTGTAATACAAATATCATTGGGATAGTGATTGACTGATTGATTGATTGATTGATTGAGTGCCAACACATGACTTTTGTCTCCTAGTGACCATGTAGGTAGATTATTTTTTTTTAATGAGCCAGATCAATATTTTTTGCATAAGTACAGGTCACAAACAACTTCCTGAGTGCAAGGCAGATGACATGTTTCTGCCATTCCCAACCCATTACAAATGCATCTCATACAGCATTTTCCACTTTCAATTCAAAAGTGGTATTTTCTGACCTGAATTGCCTTCAGAGTTGACAGTCTCCAACGCTTTGTTCCATTCTAGCATCAGCCCGCACTCTGATTGGCTGTAGGGCCTAGCACATCCCTTCCATTCCATCAGCTGGTTGCTGCACTCAGTATCTACTTCCTCTAGACTGCTTAGTGACTATATTCTCTGCTGAGATAAAGATCTAAAGTGAAGGTGAAAGAAAGATCTAGAATTAGAGGGAGAAGTAGAAAAAGAGCTGGAAACAATCACAAATCCAGACAGATACAGAAATACCATATCAAGCTCCACTCAAATCTTACATCTTCAGATTAGAAGCCTTTTGTTTTCTGATGCTGGGTAAAGCATTTTCTCTTTGTTTTACTATCTCCTACCCCAAATATTATGACCTTCCCTTTTCTTTTCATTTTTAGATTGACGTTGCCTTATTCCTTTGTTTGTCTGAAATGAGCTATCAGTTCTTCTTTGCTACAAAGTTTCCATGGATTTAATAGGTATGTAGAAACAAAGGACAAAGTGTTGCCAATTGTTTTGATTATTATAGCATCAGAGCTACAGTGGTGCCCTAAGAGGAAAAAAGGAAAAAGAAAGGCTCTACATTAGTGTCAAAGAAGATGATGTGGAAATATGAGGTGAAAGTATTCATGTGTGCAAACAACTGGGAAAGGAATGTGTCATCTGTTTGAGATAGATCAGGTCAGAAAAGAAGACATCACAAGGCCTATAGGAACTCTATTGTTACAGGATATAACAAACTCTTGAAAACTTGACAAAGATTCTCTTTTTCTTTTCTTATACAATCTTGACTTTTTTCTTCACCTTCCTCCTACCTATTTAGGCCAAGCTAATGCTTCCATTATAGTTGCTGAATTCTTCTCCAAGACCATTTCTGTAGTCCTCATTAGGATGGAAAGGTACAAGGATGATTGTGGAAGGGACAGTGGCTGAAAGGAAACAGTAGTCAATGAACGTTAGTTCTTCAGGGTAAATCAGATCAGGAAACAGAGTTTACATGAAGGCTAGAACTATATTTTACTGAAATTAAGTGTAATAACAGAATCTCCCAGTGAATAGGGAGGAGCCTGCCTTTTTCCAAATACAGACTTGTTTCCTAGAATTTAAGGAATTTTTCAGTGCAATGGTGTGAGAGAGATGTTGTCTAGTCAAAAGTCAAATAAGAGAGGGGAGATCTTCCCAAAAGGTTAACAGTAAGAGGAAGAAATATAGGAAGGATCTGCCCTAATTGATTAAGTCGTAAGAAGGGGTGGCAGGAGATATGTATCTTCAGACTAGCAAAAATCTATTAATGTAGTCTTACAATAAACTAGCTCATATTGTTGTTTCTTGCCTGGTTTACCTGGAAGGGCTGATATTCAACTCACTTTGCTTATAGAACAGTTCTTGCCTATTTCACTCAAGATCATGTCTCTGATTCTCTATACTGGTAGATTATTCCACGCAGGCTTTTCTTTTCTGAATGGATAGAAAGGGCAAGAAGTAGACACATGGTAATCATCTTGAAAGAGTGCCTAACTGGCTCCATTCTTTTATAGATCTCAGACATGGTCTCATATGTAAATATTTCATCCTCATTTTCCATTAATTGGGATACAAGTGGGACACTAGGACCCTCTCTATATTTTGAAACTACAAGTTCACAATGCCTCCTTCATTCCATCTCATCAGAGATATATATGGTTCCGTTCTTCAAATGTTCCAGCTGTTTCTTAAGACATGGCTCTACTGCCACATAGCTCCATAATGGGAACAGAGTATTTGTGAAGTCCTTTGGGAGTTTTTTTTTTTAATGCTGCATATGATTTTCTCATGTTCTTTTTCAACATTATTTATTATTAATTATTATAAGCTTATAATTAATAAATCTCCAATCCACTCTATCCAAAATTTGTCTTTTGCTGCTCCAAGTCTAAAGTAATGTTTTCCATCTTATCCTGGAACAAATCTTGGTAGATGAATAGCATACAATATTTCACTCATAATTTTGTTGGTGAAGTGGTCATAGGTGGGCATCGCCAATCTCCCGTTAACCTGTTGAGGCTATTTTTTCAGCTTCTGCAGTAGTGTGGACTGGAAATGTGGACACAGAAAGCATTTCTGAGTTCTGATTAGTAAGAGTTAATTAAAAGAAAGTTAAAGCAACAACCCAAGAATTCCAACAAGTACACTACTTTCAATTGGAAAATCTATATGTATGGAATGTAGGGTGGGAAAGTTATGCTTCTCTTTCTTGTTTTCATTCCATGTAAAGAAAAGGATTGTATTTCTGGTAAATGAGGGTAGACTGCATTTGTTGATTCTTTTGAAAATGCCTACTATACTTTATCAGCTCTTAAATTGCTGTGGGTATATTCTGTCCCATCCAGTCACTGGAGAGTGCTCTTTATTACCATTTTGACTTGGCCTATAGGATAGATTAGATGCAGGACCTTATTTTCAGAGAGGTATTTGCCTGCACTCCAAAATGTCCATCATATCTTAGGCAGGATCATTATAACTCTAATATAACGATCTCCTGTGGAAACTTATATTACCTTCCACAAATTAAGGTGATACTGAATTGGCATATATTCAACATATTTTGTACCTGGGACAAGTATTATTTAACTGAAGTCTCAGGGAGAAATTCTGATATATAATGTTATTGTCAGAAAATCTGTTCCTTTTCCCAGGTCAAGTCTGAAAGCAGCAAAGTTCCAAGGATAATATCACATGAGAAAGCCTAGACCTTTACGTAAAGGTAAGTGAAATACTTATATATAAGTCATTCTAGCAATTAAGGATTCCATCTGCTTCTTGAATTACTAAATCTGCAGGCTATAGACTATCACAGCTTGCAGATATGTCCCTAAAGAAGGAATGAAGCAAAGATGAGCTGACTCTATTATCCCCTAATGGCTCTGGCCTGCAGTTTCAGGTGTTGCCTTTTGGGGCTATGATTGATTGACAAAGGCTATTTCAAATGCCCCCTATTTGTGCATTTCTTCTGCAGATGGACTGCTGAGAGATTTAAATGAATTATCTCCAAGGCCTGACAATAAAAGCCTCTATTGAGTAGTTGATATTAACTGTTGTAGTAGAGAGAAGGTCAAAGTCAGTCTTTCCTGAGAGTATATTCAGTGTCACTAATACTGCTGAAACTCTTTGCTCAGTTTTTAATTTACTGTTGTATTCTAGTGGGTTTCTTGGGATTAGTCCCAAGGTAAATGCAACAGAATGATTTAAGGTGAAAAGGATTAAGGATATAGTTGACACATAGAAAGTCACAGAAATGCTTAATAATTATTTCATGCTATTGTGGACCCTTAACCCCTACAAAACTATAATTTACATTAAAAGCAGAGAGAAAAAACCCACACCTAAAAATATAAACAAATGCTAGAGTTAGAGCTTTGATTTCTTTGTACCTTTGTTATTATCAAAATAACAAAAAAAGTCAAAGGATAGTATGAGAAAAATAATAAAAATACAAAGCAATAAATAGATTAATACAGAATATTTTGACTTAAGGTACTAGTTCAGTTAATTAACCAATTCAGGTTTATCTTCACCTACAACACAGTGCCAACACAGTGCTGGGCTGCATTAACAGAGGGATAGAGTCAAGATCATGTGAAGTATTAATACCACTCTACAATGCCTTGGTAAGACCACACTTGGAATACTGCATCCAGTTTTGGTCACCATGATGTAAAAAATATATTGAGACTCTAGAAAGAGTACAGAGAAGAGCAACAAAGATGATTAGGGGACTGGAGGCTAAAACATATGAGGAACGGTTGCTGAAATTGGGTATGTCTAGTTTAATGAAGAGAAGGACGAGGGGAGACATGATAGCAGTGTTCCAATATCTCAGAGGCTGCCACAAAGAAGAGGGAGTCAAGCTATTTTCCAAAGTGCCTGAAGGCAGGACAAGAAGCAATGGATGGAAACTAATCAAGGAGAGAAGCAACCTAGAACTAAGGAGAAACTTTCTGACAGTTAGAACAATTAACCAGTGGAACAACCTGCCTCCAGAAGCGGTGAATGCTCCAACATTGGAGGTTTTTAAGAAGAGACTGGACAGCCATTTCTAAGAAATGGTATAGGGCAGGGGTGTCAAACTCAATTTCATTGAGGGCTGCATCAGCATTGCGGTTGCCTTCAGGGGGCCGGGTGGGTGTGGCTAGAGTGGGTGTAGCCTACTGGGTGGGTGTGGATGGAATGAGTGTGGCCTACTAGGTGGGTGTGGCCAGTGGGATAGATCTGAGGGTCTCTGGCAGAAGGGGGTGGGACCAGGGCAAGTGCCAAGGCATGGTCCACTGGAGGAGCCTCACTGTTACTCTCAGGCCATGTGGGGAAGGCTGATGGAGCTAAGACTAAATGCATTTCAGCATAGATAGCCACCACAAAATTGTACATTGGCTCCCGGCTGGCCTGGGCCAGGGCCAAGGCAGAGGAGGCCATTCCTTCAGTTTCCAGGATGGCTTCATGGGCTACATGAAACCACTTCGCGGGCCACATCTGGCCCCCGGGTCTTGTGTTTGACATGTCTGGTAGGCTTACCTGCCTGAGCAGGGGGTTGGACTTGGTGACCTCCAAGGTCCCTTCCAACTTTATTATTACTCTCCTTACAAACCATGATAAAGAAATGTCTAACACATTTAACTACCTTAGCTTAATAGCCTTAGATAAAGGAAGCTACTATAACCATGGGAGGACTTTATTCAGTGTCTAGAAGACACTGAACACTAATTTGATTTGCAAACTTTCAATCTTTCTTGTTTTCATTCACAAATTATATATCTTGTTATTTACCTATATAGTATATATTTGATTTTCCCCCAGCCTACATGAACCTTAAGTCTATACCTATATCTATATCCATACATATTACCCCAAAGGGTAAAAAAATGAATGCCTCTCAGTAGTTATGTTTAATTGTATTGTATATACATATATGCACATGCATTTCAACAAACTTTATGTAATATTATCAGATTTCTTCCCTAGAGGCACCAGTATAAATACCAATTCATACATGTCACCTTGTAAAAGATCAGAAAATAAGTAAATGCCTTGCTGAACATCCCTTAAATTAAAAGAATTTTTTTTTGCACAAAGACTCCATCTATCCATTTAAAATTTGGCAATGTTTATTGACCTCTGTGAAATGAAAAGGAGCCATTAAATCTTAGCTTTTTTGCCAAGAAATAAAAGAAGCAAATGGAACTTTCCTGTTCTAGAATTTGAAAATGTCAGCATCTATTGGAATGGGCAACTATACCTGCAAACAGCACATATTTCTATCCAAAACAGTGCCATTCTTTGTGATTTCTCATGGAAGCCAATGGAGAAACATCATTCATTTTGAAATAAGCCCAAAATGATTCCCATGTCAAATCTGTGAACTCAGATGTATCTCAGTTAAATCAATTTCCTAAGCTGGGAGCTAATCAGATCTTGTAATAAGTAATGCAAATATGTTTCCTAATAACTAATTCTGAGCTGTATTAACACCATTATACTGTATATTAGATCAAAGGAGGACATGCATATAGGTTGTCATGTAATTTTATATTTGGCTGTCTTAGCATCTTTATAATCCAGGAAAAGTCATCTGATTTATATATCAAAAGAGCTTTCAAACATTATATTGTAATCTGTTTGGAACATAAGTATTTTCTGTTTATTACTGAAAACTCAGCAGGACTTTTGTCAAGTTGTATTTCAACATTTTTATGATACATATTTCTGAGACACAGATTGGTATTGCATAGTGATAACATTTTGGAATCTCATGACTTATATTGTGCCCATGAGAAACAAAATAATGTTGGGTCAATCAAATCTATCAGTAGGAAAAGATTGATGATGAAGAAATGTATTTTCTCTGCATAGCTTATTCATTTTTATTAAACAAAATTAAAAAGATTTGTACATTTATTATTTAAAAAGCCAAACGTTTATAATAAAATTCATGCACTTAAAATAACAAATTAAAAGAACTGATGAAAACATACATTTTAAAACTGTAAATATAAAATTTTATAAAAATCTAAATGCTTATAGATTCTTGCTAATTATTTAAGACTATCAATGGCTAGTAAAGTCAAGCATGGCATTATTAAGTCAGATGATATACATAAAAGACATTTTAATATAAAACAATGTATTTAGGACAAAATAATAGCTTGTTTCAAGCCAGTAGATTTATGATTTCTGTGAAGGATTTGGAAGAATAATAATATTTAATGAATAGGCCGGTATGAAAAGTGGATTTGGAATTAATCCTCATCATACAAAAGAGCTCCTTCACTTAGCAGAAGTAATAAAATCAAGTTGAATCTTTCCAATAATTGATATTTTAAGCTATTTCTCCTTCTCTCTATACCACTTGTCTGGAGAATTTTCTCTAGGTAGAGTTTGTGATGTTAATTAGCCAATGAAGGAGGCTGCCAAATTTCCTTTTGCCAATGTGCACAGATAATTTTTTGCAGTCAATATCCAAAAAGAATCCAGATTTGTACTTGGTTTGGACAATAATCTTTATTTTGAGAATTTATATTGACTAATATTTTTGTACCCCATCACAGGGTTCTTTGTCTGCCTGGATTGGATCTCTTGAGATGACCTATGTTGTGTTCTTTACATAAAGTAAATCATTAACTGAGTTAAGGAATCAACTATTCTGCGTAAAGGAAGAAAATAGGATGAAGAAAGGAAATGTGCATTCAACATCAGCTTGATGTTATATTATCTAGCTTAAATTACATCTGCAGAAAAAAAGCTTTTGTGGACTGATATTCCTTTCCTCGCCCTGGGGCATTAATGTTAAATTACCGTGTTAAAAGACCATTTAAAAAGCAATAGTTTTCCAACAGGGAATAACAGATTTAGAAATAGAAAAAGAGCTTTCATCTATCTTTATAGATTCTCAAGCTAATATAAACATTTTATTTATACCAAAAACAAACAAACCAAGAAACAAATCAAAATTGTACATCCTAAATATTATCCAGTTTGTTTTGTTTCTTGTCTTGATATTTTGCTATTCTCATGCTATTCTCACTAGTACCTATAGTAATTGGCTAATCTTCCGTATAGTGACAGATAGATGTGAGAAACAGTGAAAATTACATTTCAAAATAATGACAGCACTTTTCAAATAGTTTGATTAAACACTTCAAATCTAAAAATTAATGTCAGCCCTGAGAAATATAAAAATGTTGGGATGGTTTATATAAAGGAAAAGTTTTAGATACTTAAGTGAAATTGATCTTGAGAAAACTTTGAATGGATAAAAATGTTTTGATTAGATCTAAAACAGAAGTCCCTGATCTTTTGGGCACCAGGAACCGGTTCCGTGGAGAAATCAGAGAGTGTGTGGTTTTGTATGCTGCCTTCATCCCACAAATGGGGCTTTGCTTGTTGGTATGCACTGGTTGCTGGCATGCTGCAGACCGGTACCAGTCCATGGACCAGTGATTGGGGACTCTGATCTAAAAGATTAGATAGTTGGATTTACTAAATGGAACACTTAAAGATTAAAAAAATGCTTGAATATGGTTAAAAAGAAGAGAAAAAATCTGGATAAATGTACATAAGTGTAGGAGGGATATGTATTTTAAGTAATATACTATCTTCTTATTTCTTTTTCTTTTCTTTTCTTTTTTTCTTTTCTTTTTTTTAAGATATAAGAAATGTAAAAGTATTGGGATGGCCTGTATGAGGAAAAAGACTGAAATACTTAAGTGTAATGAAAATCTTAACTGGTAAGAATGTTTTGATTATTGTGGGGAAAACAAACTTAAATAAGAATTTTAAACAGGATCTGTGATAAGGCAATCAAGATGATTAGTTAGAAAAGAAGCCTTATATCAATGTGATTATTATTTGCAGAAATATTAGAAAAATGTCTATATTTGTTATTTATCCAAATAATAAGAATTGTATTAATTCAAGGTTGGCAAAAGAACATTTTTGAAAGAAGATAACATCAAGCAAAACTATTATGTGGACTTTAGAATTATAGAAACTAATTGTTATTGATTGTTTTTTAAACATAAACCCAGACATACTAATCATCTGTCTCTTATTTAGGTCATGTTGTCTCAGCCTGGGGGTGGCATCAGACCTCCCCACCAAAGCTCGAGGCAGTTGTTTCTTGGCCCAGGCCCCAAAATGTGGCTGAATTGCAATCGTTTTTGAGATTTTGTTCATATTATCAGATGTTTGTGGAAGGATTTGCAAAGATAGCTCACCCACTTAATGAGTTGTTAAAGAACAAAGAAATAGAGGAAGAATGGGTTGTTCAAATCCGGTCTATCAAACCATGGGACCCAGAAACTCCCGGGAGTCTATCCAGGCAGAAAGGACTGAATGGTGTGAGCAAGCTTTTGATAAGTTGAAGTAGAGGCTTATGAATACCCCAGTCCTGTCCTATGCAGACCCTAATCGACCGTATGAGTTACATGTGGATGCCAGTCGGGATGGCCTTGGGGGAGTATTATATCAGGAACATGAACAACAGTTGAAGCCCATTGCATACATCAGCAGGGGTTTAACTCCAGCAGAGAAGAATTATCCTAACCATAAGTTGGAATTTTTGGCACACAAGTGGGCAGTTGTGGATAAATTAAAGGATTATCTGTATGGGGCAGAGTTTGAGGTTAAGACAGAAAATAACCCCCAGGTATTTACTAACAACCGCTAAACTTGATGCTACAGGGCATCGATGGTTGGCTGCCCTTTCTGGATTTAGGTTTAGTTTGAAATATCACCTGGGTATGAGGAACACGGATGCAGATGCTTTGTCAAGGAGACATCATGATTCAGGGATATATGTTGGACAGTGGATACAACTGACTCCTGATGGCATCCAAGCATTGTATCGAGGGGTTGAGCACCAAGCTAGGGGAGCAATTGGGACTGAATCAGTGGGGGTTACTATTGCAGGTGTTCCCAAATTATATTGTAGTCCTGTTCAGATTAGAGGGAGGATAGATTTGCCCTGACTAAGAAAGATCTGATGAGGGACCAGTCAGAAGATCCCCTTTGTGCGCTAGCTGAAAGAGCTCTGAGAAGTGATCAGCAGGAGGGTCCACTTGCTGATTCATCCCAAGGAGTGGGATTGTTTACAGCTTCACGATGGAGTGGTTTATTGGAGGGGCCCTTCAGATGGGCCCCTCCAATAAAAGTGGTAACTTTTGCTTCCAGAGAAACACCGAGAAGCAGCGTTGATTGCACTACATGATGAACATGGACACTTGGGGCCGGAAAAGACTTTTAGATTAGTACTGGATCGATTTTACTGGCCCTGTATGAAGCCAGAAGTCAGGGACTATTGTCGATCCTGCCTGCATTGTGTTCAGAGGAAGACCTTGCCTTTGAGGGCTGCATCGATGGGCCATTTACAAGGCTATAGGCCCTTGGATTTGGATTTCATTGACTTTCTTTGCCTGGAACTGGATGCAAGTGGGCAAGGAAATGTATTGGTCGTGACTGATCATTTTACCCATTATGCCCAGGCTTTCCCAACCAAAGATCAGCATGCTATTACAGTAGCCAAAGTGTTGGTAGAGAAGTTTTTTGTACATTATAGGCTACCTTAGTGCATACATTCCGATCAAGGGAGAGACTTTGAAAGTAGGCTTATTAAGCAACTAATGGGCTTACTGGACATTCGGAAGTCACATACTACCTCTTATCATCCACAAGGAGATCCACAGCCTGAAAGGTTTAATCATACCCTTTTGGATATGTTGGGGACACTTACTGAAGAACAGAAACAACATTGGACGCAACATATTTCTATCATTGTGCATGCGTATAATAGCATGAGGAATGACGCCACTGGGTATTCCCCGTATCGGTTGATGTTTGTTAGGACACAGTCTTTGGCACCTCAATGGATGAGACCTCAGATACAGCACATCATAATTATGTAGATAGACTGAGGAAGAATCTGAAGGGGGCTTATGAAAAGGCCTCAGTGGCCCAGGGGGCTCAAGAATGGCGGAATAAGAGGAACTATGACCTGAAAGCGAGAGTTCAGGATTTGTAGTCTGGTGATCAGGTGTTATTAAGGAATTTGAGTGCCTCTGGGAAGCATAAAATGGCAGGTCGGTGGGGTTCCCAGATATATGTAGTTGGTAAGAAGCTGCTGGGGCTACCAGTGTATCAGATATGACCAGAGGCAAGTTCAAGGCCTTTGAAAGTGTGGTATTGAAATCATGTATTGCCCTTGAATGAGGCAATATATGTCACCCAGTCAACTACTGTGACTGAGCCCCACACAATAGGAAGAAGGTTAGGAACTAGGGCAAAACCTGATTTGTCTGCAGGAAGGGAAATGGAAGACTCTGAAGAAAAAGAGAGTTCTATAGGCTGGTTGTGTTATTGGGGGATACTGGGATCATATCCCCCATTGTGGGTACTGAGGTGGAATCAGAACAATTTGGGCCCGATATTTCTGAGCCTATACTTAAAGTTCGTGAAAGGGAGAGGACCCCTCAGGGACTTGAGGTAATAGATCAGTCTGGGGGACAGACGGGGTCATTGACCATGGAGGTTGTAGAGTTAGAGGAGCCGGTAGAGATGGAACTGGTTACTTCACATGTCCCATGATTACCAAAATTAGAGAAGGAGCCATCAATCCCGGGTCCCTTTGGGGGTGGGGAGTTATAAGAGGATGGTGCCAAGGCGGGTGATACAACCAGTAAAGAGGTTAACATACGATGCCCCAGATCATAGTACAGAGAGAGTGATGCCTACTGCGAAATGAGGGTTGACTTGCTCCCGGATGACATAGATGTTTAGAAGAAAATTCACTATTCTTTGGGCCAAAGAAACTTCTTAGGTGGGGGGAATGTGTAGCGGGGCTGGCTGAGAGGCTTTGCGGGGAACCTGGCCAGAAAGAGGGAAATGGAAGCTCGGACAGCTGCGGCCAGTTTGGGCATGGTGGGCATGGAAGGAGAGAAAAGGAAAAGGAAAAAGGGGGTGGGGTGGTTGTTGCTGTAGTTGGGGAGAAACTAGGTGAAGCCAAAGAGGAGTTTGAGGGTTTTAGCTGATTCTCTCTCTTTAAAGGAGACAGAAGGAAAGAGAGAGTGAGAAAGTGGAGTTTTATTGCTTCTTTCGCGGAGGGGTGGAATATCCTGAGCGGAAGGAGAGGGAGAGAGGATAGAGAGAAAGTTTGATAGGGTGTTAGATTCAGATTTTAACAAAGGAAGGGAGGGAAGGGGAATTGCCATACAGAGACCTGGGACTATGAGCATTAACAAAAGGAAAAGAGAGGCTGGTCGCTGTGATTTCAGAGACTAGCGGCCATTTGAACTTTGCTTTCTATCACCGGTGCAAGTGTAGACACTGTGGGGAGCTGTCTTTGTGGAGCGAGCTGTGGCTGTGGAGCATTGACCGTCCTAACTCATGTTTCCCATTGCTGCTTGGAGCTGGAGGATTTCCCCACCCCTTTTGCATCCCAAATAGCTAGTATAAACTACTGACTATTATTGCCACGACTGTCTGGGGCTGCTAAGCACTGTCACTCACTGACTACTGTGATTGGGGTTGGTCATCTTTGTTCCTGTGAACCCCTTGATGACAAGAACCTGTCATCTCTTCACTCCATGTGAGCTCCCACTAAAAGGACATTGTTTCCAATGTTTTGAGAATGCGGCTATGAGTGAGACTGAAGTGGGAGGGCTAGGAGGGCCTGGGCTTTGGCAGCCTCTGAGGGGGTAATGCTACATATGTATTTGTGTGTACGTGTGTATGCAGCCTCACTTTGACTCCTGTCAAGTTTTCAGACTAGTCCCTGATGTTATCTTGTCAAGGATTTTCAGAAATGGTTTGCCATTATCCACTTCCCAGGGCTGAGAAAGAGTGACTGGTTCATTCAACTGGCTTTATGCATGTGGCAGGACTAAAACTGTCATTCTTCCACTTTCTAGCCTGATATGTTAACCATTGCATCAAAATGCCTGTCAATATAACAATACAGAGCAAATAAAAACAGATAAAATATGATAAAAACCTATTGATAATACAATCTTAACCATGCTTACTCAAAAGCTCTATGTTACAAAGCTATTTACTTCTTAAGAAGGAAATTTAGGAATGCTATTTAAACATATATTAATGGAACAATTACTATGGAAGCAATGCTAGTCAGAACTTTGGTGAACAGGCAGGAAAGAGTGTAACAAAAATACAACAGTATATATGACAATAAAATACCTTGCATTGTATTTCATATATATATATATTAAAGTTCATTTCTAAAGATCATTGAAATACAATGTATTTTATTATCATATATAAAATGATCTACCTTGATCAAATATGAATAAGACAGATGTATTTACTCAGAAGAATAGAACTAGCACACCCAACCATAGACCATTTCAGTGCACATCATTCTGACACCAAATTACAATGACTAATTATATCTTCACATTTATTCTTTTCTTCCCAAAGACTCATTCAGCTTCCTTTCAGATTGATGTACCATATTTACTTCTATTGCTGATTCTAGCACTTTGTTCCATCTCATTAATTCAAAGAATAAGGGACTTCAAGGAATATCAGAAACATTATAATCCAAAAACCATTTCTCTCTGTTTAACCAATTATTAAAGAAGTTTTATTGTCTGAGCAAACTAAATAGAAAAGCTGAAAATATTTGACACCTTTATTAGTATTGAAGTGGGGGCTTTTTTAATGTATAAGGAGAAATGTGACATAGTGGCAATATTGTTGGTTCCATGTTTCTAACTGTGTTTGTACTTACCATTTCTTAGCCACTAGTTTATCTTTTCAACACAATCCTTTCAACACAAAATAACTTCCCTCCCTGAATTATTTTCATTATTATTTCATCAAAGAGAAAAATGAATGCTGTTCTATACCAGGAATGTGCCAGGACCTGTTAATTCTGTTTACAAATCAGTCTAGTCTTTCAGAAATAGTTCAATACAATATGATATAAAAGAAAAAAAATATCATAACAATGGAATGAACTTTCTCACATTTCTCTCCAAGAAAATACCAAGTTTAAGGCTCTGTTCCTTCTAACAATTGACAGAGGGTTATAATAATAATAATATTCATTAAATTTCAAAGGATACTACAAAGGCATGGGGGGCTTACTAAGAAAGCTATGTATAGTAGTCACATAGCTTTTCAAAAAAGCTACCCAACAAAAGTTTATTTATTTCTATCCCACCTTTATACTCTATTTATACTTACAAAATGTGGATTAGATTCAACTAGATTCTAGAAAACCATTAGATTCTAAAAAAAACCATTTGGCTTTGTAGGAGGATGAAGTTAAATAATATTGATGCAACTGCTGTTTGATGCAGCTACATAATTAGAGAAGACAGGGTTCTGTCAGCCTTAATCAATTTGTCACTTAGAGTGGCATTTGTGCATGGGGAAGAAGGTCAAAACAGGAAAGGAGCCAAATATGGTGCGGTGATCCAAGCTACATCATTTTTGTATATCCAAATGTCAATGACACATATACAAAGGGAATGGAGCTAATTTAGTTTGACTGAACTTTGTCTCCAGTCATTATGTAGTTGGATTAAACGGATACATAAATAATATCATATTAATAAAACATGGCTTTATAAAACGTAAGCTTGATCAGTAGAGTACAGTTATGTCCTCTTTAGTATGCTCTAGTTACAGATCACCCGATTTCTGCCTATAGCTGGTCAGTCGTGCATATTTGATGCATATATAGTATTATTGGCATGCTACTTTTTGTACTTGGACAACTAATTATAAGTCTGAAAATATTTTCAAGAAGTTTTACCAAGACCAATCATGTAACCATTAAATATATTTTAAAAAACAAGTTTTGCTGTAGTCTGCTATTCTAAGCTATGCTATAATATAGCCTATACTATACTCTGAATATATTATCCCCTATATATATCTAATGGGAATTAATCATTAAAAATTTCAACTTCGTTAGGCAAATTTAACAATTAGAGATTAGCTCCATCCACTTGTTTCTTTTCCAAACCAACACAATCTGGTTCACAACCTTTCTGCTTGCTGGTAGATGGCCAACCCAGGTTATGTCTGCACTGAAAGACATTTATATTCAACTTTGCAAAATGAACTTGTCTTTTTATTAGTATTTCCTTCGTTAAACTGTCTATGACATGATTTACTCTGATGCATGAAATAGGAGAGCCTTAAATTAAATCCAGAGGATTAGTGCTTTACAATTTATAGGGCAGGCAATTTTAGCCTGGCTTACATTTAATATCCACTCAATTAACCTCACAGAGTTTTCAAACAAAGTCAGTATAGCATGCATTATTTGGAGAAATGCTGTTTCTTCTTCTCTCAAGGCAAGCTGAACCCCAAACCAGAGTTTGAAGTGAGGTAGACAAACCATAAAGTTTAGAGTATATTATTATTACAGGAAGCCTTATAGTCAGTGGTGGGATTCAGCCGTTTTGCACCACTTCGGCAGAACTGGTAGCTAATTTATTGTTGCTTCCAGAATAGACTTCTGGAAGCAACACCCACACAGAGAACTGGTTGTTCGCATATTTGAATCCCACCACTGCTTATAGTATTATGTTATAGAATGCTTGGAAACCCTTAATTAGAAAATTAAATTAAAGCCTTTGAATTGCCTTCAAATATAAATGAAAAGACTCATTTATATTTATTTATTATTAAATTGATATGCCACCCATCTCACTATTGAGTGACTCTGGGTGACTTACAATATCATAAAACACAAAATCAAACAATTAGAGAATTAACAACATTAAGCTCTAAAATTAACAAGAAAGTGGATAAAAAGGAATCAGTATGTAATAAGGATGGAGGTGGAATCTTTTCCTAATCTACTAACTACCTCTGGGATGGAGGCCTCAAGCCATTTGATAGAACCAGATTTTCATATCCTTTCAGAAAGCCAAGAGAGTGGAGGCACATTTCATTTTGAGGAGCACAGTGTTCCCAAGGACTGGAGCCACATCAGAAAAGGCTCTTCTCCTTGGCCAATGAGATCCACAGCATGTCTCTTCTACCAGAGTGAATGGGATGGGCCAATCCCATTAGAGGCAGTTCTTCAGATAATGAGGAATGAGGTATATGATTTTTTATGGGCAACGTTTAATTGTCTGATGACTGAGTTGCTTTTACCGTATACATCAATTGAGTCTGTGTTTTTATTTCATTTATTAATTTATTTTGTTAATTTTGTTAAAATATATCTACAGTACCACTTGTGAGTGATGAAAAATGGAGCATTTTTTTTATTTCTGTAAAATTATTTTTCCCAACCTACAGAAAAGAGAAACAAAACACATAGAAAGGAGATTCCTTTTATATAATGTTTCAAGGGTTCAGTGGCAAATATCAGAATTCCAAATATGCAGTCGGAATTTTGGGATCAAGGAAGGAAACTGGATTAGTACTAGTCTGTATATTATAGGCTAAAATACTAGGATTAAGCTTATTTCCAAGCTAAAATAAATCACATTTCAAAACACAGAAAAATACAACCTTAAAAAAAAATAGGTAGCTACCAGGCAAACTCTATATGGAAAGACTTCCATGATCAATTGTTCACCTCTTAGTAGTTCTCTCATCAGATTTCAGAAAGCAATCCATATTGAAGATCTCCTTCAGGCAGTATAGTGTTCCAATCTTGAGTGTTCTTTTCCAACAGAAAAGCAGTAAGTGACTAAAATCAACATAAAAAATATATTTTCTTGAATTTGTAAGTGCTAATGATGTACAATTGGCAAGACTTATTTTAACATGGGGCATGGTAATTTAACATTGTGGTGAGTAAATTTGTTGGCATCTGCATAATAAGTAGGTTTTTAAAAATCGGTTGAAGGCTTCAGAGTCCAAAATGGATCTATGAATCTGAGTTATATTTTTAGTTTTTAATCATTCTTGTTTACCATGATTCTATAATACAAAATTTATCAGTGTGTTAGAATTTAAACAGTATTTATTTGTTTCAATGACTATACATTTAACTATATTCTTCTAAATTCCATATAAATATATAATACATTTTAAGTGATACAAAATCACTGGCAAAACAGAATCAACTGCAGACATTCCAAGATGGTTATAATTATAATTCCACAGGGCCATGGCACATGTCAGTTCACATTTTCTAACATCTGTATCATTTTTATAGTCTGTTATGACACAAACATTTGATATGCATGAAAACACCTTATTGCTAAAATTAGCATGATAGCTTAGCATGAATTCAGACATATCTGTCATTTTTTAAAGTATAAAATGTAGTTTATTTAATTAGTTTTCAAAACTTTTTAGGTATTAAACAGCACTAGCTGTATACAGTAGATGCCTGTGTTTTTAAAGGCTGAAAACTGTAGATTAAGTACAATTAATAGCATTTTACATGCATGTTAGACAAAGAATAAGAGCATTAGATTCTATCTGTTCCAAGATCCATTAGGTTTTCAGCGAATTATCTAATTTTGTTGTTGTTGAATACTCATCTAAAAGTAAACCCACTGAAATTAGTGGAAAGTTAATCATTATTAAACTGTTGCTTTGGTTTCAGTGAGATTATTAGGAAGATAAGATTAAATCTGGATCCAAATCAATGTGCTCCAGATGCCAGAGTCTTCAGTCTTCTATTCTTTTTTCCCTTCCATTCAATCTTGTCCTATTCTTGGAAACTGCTTGGACAAGATACCTTCACTTTTTTTGGCAAGGTTTTTCAGAAATCGATGGCCATTGCTTCCTTTCTAGAGCTGAGGCAGGCTCAAGGTTATCCATCTGGCTTTGTGCCTAATTCAGGACTAGAACTCACAGGCTCCCAGTTTCTAGTCTGATGCCTTAACTGCCACACTCTCCATTTTTTATTTTACTGTGCCTTAAAAAAACAAAATTAAACAGTTCTTTCTCATGTACGTGACAGAAATGAATATATTAAAGCAGGTATATGTGTAACTATATTTTTCCACAGTTAGGGATATGACAGGAGGCTTGGAAGATTCTGGATAAATTTCCCAGACTGCTTCAATCTAATGCCACTCCTATCAATATTTTCACCTACAATCCACCAAGCATGTCATTCTTAATTAACCATTTAGAGAGAACAGCTGGCAATAAAGGAAAATATTTTGGCATACTTATCACCCTGACCTTCTTGGACTATAAACACATACTGAGCTTGGACTTTTAATCTCAAGAGCTAGTGGGAGAGAAAGAAAAAAATGACTTTTGACTACATCTGGCTGGGAGAGACATTTGAGCTGTTTTCAGGGTGGTTGAACATTTTGAACACTTTGAACATTGTGGATTACAACCTTGCCTGACTGACATTTTTTGGATACCTGAGACAAAGGATCACTATAAAATATTGCTTTTAGGACTGGACCCATATTCTGGAACCTATTGGATTATAAAGGCTACATATAAAGACCAGAAAATTAGATGAAACTTTGTTCTACTCTTACTGAGACTGGTGATACTAGACGATCTCCAGGAATGATGCCTCAAGAAAAAACAAACACCTTTCAGAAGGAAATATACTTTATGCTACAACTAATTCACCAAACAATTGTCGCACACAAAGAGGACACAAAAAGAGACTAAAAATAATTTAGATAATATAAATGACCAAATCTCCAAATTAAGTCTACAACTAGAAAGTTCCCAGACAATGACTTCAAAATATGAACAAATAAACCAGAAATCAGAAGATGAAGCAGAGGAAATGGACCTAGAGATGGAAGAGATAAAAGAAGGGAAATATAAACTACCATATACAAATAAAATACTGCAAGACGTAGTCATAACAATGAAAATGAAAAAGACCCTTTACCCCTTAGGTCTGCAAAATACACCTGATGACAAGGAAGAAGATTTTAAAAACTGGAATATAGAGCTGTCAGGGGAAATATCACAACTTGGGAGACAAAAAATGAAAAAAGAAATTGAGGAAGAAGGAAAGTGGGAGTTGCTTAAGGGATATAAATGGGCAGAATCCCCCCCCTCAAAAAAAATACCCTACCTAAATTGTCTTCCTCATGCCAAGCTATTTTCACAAAAACAGAAAGAAAATTCTGGGCGATTTAATTGCCTTGCTTGGAAAGCTACTTGGCAAAGAAAGAAAGTGAGAGTTAGATTTTAAAAAATGACCTATAAGAGGGGCATTATACATTTAAATACTTGTTTGAATATGATTAAAAGAATGGATAACCCTTAGATATAATTAGACTTTTGTAATGAAATATATGATTTAGAATTAAAATAGCATTTTTTTTCTTTTTTTGATATGGGAAATATGAAAAGGAGGATTGGTATGAATAAAAGTTTTAGCTATATAAATGTAATTAATATTAAGAAAATCATAACTGACAAAGATATTTCAAATATTGATAGGAAGTCAAACTTTAACAAGAGCGTGAAAAACAGGATATTGATTTATGAATTGATATTGTTATTTGTATAATATTAGTAAAATATGATGAAGATGCTTATATCTAACTTTGTATACATCAATAGTACCAAGAATTGTAACTGTGTAATGAGGGGAAAATGGAAAAAAATATGAGGAAGAAAAGAGGATCAGGGGAAAAAATACTGGATTGTGTAGTACTGAACAGATTTATTTTGAAGAAACTAATGTTAAATATCTGAACCCAGACAACATGTTGTTTACTAAGCACTAAAGACTGTAATTTTAAAAAAACCAATAAAACATTTTAAAAAAGAGGCAGGACTTTCATTACACAGTTGCCACTGCCTTGTTAATTTTTTTTTACAACTCCTTGTATACCCTGTTGATAACGGTAGAATGAGAATGGCAACAAACATAAAAGCATTTTTCTACAAAAAGCAGATGAAAAAGGAAGAGCATCCAGAAAAACCTTGTTAGTTGAATTCCAGAAAAACCTTGTTAGTTGAGTTTCCTATTAGCATAGCAAGAATGGGAGATATTGTCTGAGTAAGCAATTAAAGTCAACCACATCCTCAAGCAGACTCAAGAGATATACTGTATATATTGATGATTTCCATTGCTCCCATCAGAAGAGTTGAATTGAACTGATTCTTTGACTTTTCCCAATGAGACCAAAAAGACAATATTTTCCCCCAAATCAGGATTATCTCATATATGAGAAATGTGACTGAACCTTATACTCATTATAATTATGAATTATAAGCTTGACAGCTATAATCATAACAGCAGATTCACGGCATAATAGACAGGGCAGCAATACTGTATGTAGAAAAAGACAAAGAATGAAATGTGAAGAGCAAAATTAGCCAGTAACCTGCATGCAATGTAAGTTAAAAAAAATACTTTGACTTATGGTTTGCTTTTGCTCTTTACATCTAAGAATGGCTTCAGCTGGCATTAATTTCAGTTAATTTTAACAGTGATTTTGACTATTACTTTTTTTATTGTTAGTTATCTAAGAACATAAGAAGACTATTGTTGCTTGTTGTCAGGCCAATGACCTACCTTTGATTCTGGAAGTAGAATAATAATAATAATAATAATAATAATAATAATAATAATAATAATAATAATAATAATAACCCCCAGTGAGGCACTACCTTGACGTGGTTGTGGGGCTTGTGTACTCTGAGGAAGATGAGAGCTATGCCAGAGGTTCAACCATACTGGACAGGTCTCATCAGAGGAGTCAGACAAAGAGTGTCTCTCCCATAAAAAAATATGGTGAGACGTAAATTTCAGAATGCCATACCGGCTCGGACGTCGCCCGGGTTAACAAGGTCCGCGCTAGATATTGGAGTTCCTGGATATCTGGTGAAAAATGGGTTACAGGACTCAGGACTGTTGGCTGAGCAACCAGGGCCAGCAGCTGCAGAACTACTGGAAGAAAAGGTGTTTACCCGTCGCAGATACACAGTGATGGAAAACAAAGAAATAATGATCTGTTACTACAGATCAAGTCCAACAAGACGAGGATATCTAAAACGAATGCACCAATTCTGGAAAGAACAACATCCAGAATCAGAAATAACAGAACAGAGACTAGCAGATCAACGCCGATTTATAACACGAAATAAAGTATTTACAGAAACAGAATTGGACGAACTGCAAAGGTTTACCCAGGGCAAAGAAATCAAAGCCTTACCAGAAGTAATTCAGAATGTAGAGGCAAACCAGGGGGAGTTGGCAGTGAAGGAATCCAGCAGAGATATACAACTGTTCTCATTTGGAAACCAGGCACCTCTTCCTCAGGAAGAACAAAACCCTCTAACTAAAGAAATAAAAGAATTGAAACAAAGAATAACTGAGCATCTAGAACAGCACAAAAACAACAGAATAAGGCTGCCTGCATTGAAGCTTGTTCCAAAGAAACAGCTAGCACAAGCATTAAAAGATGCAAATACTGCAATAGCAAGTATAAGCACCAATTCACTGCAAGAAACAAACCAACTAATGTACAGCACAGCTGCAGTTATAACTGAATACCTGGGATGCAAAATCAACAAAGAAGAAAAACAAACAAACAGTGCACCACAAAAATGGAAGGTTAGACTAGAAAATAAGATCAGCAAGTTAAGATCACATGCAAGCAAGCTAGAACAGATGAAAGAAAAGAAGCTGAAGAACAAGAAGACCAAAGAATACCTAATCAAGAAATACCACTTAGAAACAAGGAAGATCAAGGAAGCACTGGAAATAATAAAGCAACAAATAACAGCTATAGCCAGGAAAATCAGTAGATATGAAGCTCGAATTGCAAACTATAGGCAGAACCTCCAATTTCAATCCAATCAGAAACGTTTCTACCAATCCATCAATGGAGAAACTGCAAGGAATCAGTCAGTACCTGACAAGGAAGAAACAGTGCAGTTCTGGAAGCAGATATGGGATAACCCAAAGAAATACAACAAGGATGCGGCTTGGTTAAAAGAGGTGGATGCAAATAAAACAGAAGTTGAAATGAAAGAACTAGTAATAACAACAAAAATGGTAGAAAAAAGAGCAAAGAAAATCAAAAATTGGTCAGCACCAGGTGAAGATGAACTGCATGGGTTTTGGTTGAAACATCTAACTGTTATACACCCACTCATTGCCAAGCAGTTCAACAATATACTACAAGGAGGAGAAATTGAAAAGTGGCTAACAACTGGGAAAACCTACCTAATAATGAAAAATCCAGCAAAAGGGGCAACACCAGGTAACTACAGGCCAATTACCTGCTTACCAACAACTTTCAAATTACTAACTGGTGTGGTAGCTGATGCAGTACAACAGCATCTAGTTGAAAACAATCTCTTTCCACCTGAGCAGAAAGGAAACCGCCCCAATAGCAGAGGAACAAAAGATCAACTCCTAATAGACAAAATGATCTTGGAAAACTGCAAGAGAAGGAAGACCAACCTGAATGTGGCATGGATTGACTACAAAAAGGCATTTGACTCTCTGCCACATGATTGGATAATAAAGTGCCTAGAAATAACAGGAGTCAGTAGAAACATCAGAAAATTTGTGCAAAGATCGATGGCACAATGGAAGACACAGTTGCAGATCAATGGTGAGAGGCTGGGAGAGGTTAATATCAAGAGAGGAATATTTCAAGGAGATTCATTATCACCATTACTATTTGTTATTGCACTGTTTCCTCTGTCAACAATACTGAATAACTCAGGACATGGCTATCAAACATCAAAAACATCTGCCAGACTATCCCACCTCCTTTATATGGATGATCTGAAGCTGTATGGAAAAACATCATCTGAAATAGAATCGCTGCTCAACACTGTCCGTATATATAGCCAAGATATTGTAATGGAGTTTGGCTTGGACAAATGTGCCACACTTACTATCAAACAAGGAAAAATAATGAAAACTGAAGGAATCAAGATGCCCCACGAAAATAACATTAAGAGTCTGGATGAGGAAGAGTACTACAAATACTTGGGTATCCTTCAAGCTGACAACATCAAGCACACTGAAGTCAAGAAAAAGATTAGAGGTGAATACATCAAGAGAGTGAAGAAGATCTTAAAATCCAAACTCAATGGAGGAAATACCATAAAGGCAATCAACACCTGGGCAATCCCAGTCATTAGGTACACAGCTGGAATAGTGGACTGGACTCAAGCAGAACTAAAAGCAATGGATAGGCAGACCAGAAAAATAATGACAATGAATCATGCCCTTCATCCACGCAGTGACATTAATAGACTTTATCTACCAAGGCAAATAGGTGGATGTGGAATGCGTGGAAGAAGAAAAAATGGCTTTGGAAGAATATCTGAAGAACAATGATGAAGATGCACTGAAATTAGTATATCAGGAAGGCTTACTAACTACTGGAGAGACCAAACTGGCCTACAAGAAAGACCAAATGAAGAACAGAATAGAGGCATGGGAAGACAAAGCACTACATGGCCAATACATGAAAAAAATAGCTGGGAAAGCAGATAATAATAAACCTGGCAATGGCTAAGAGCAGGAAAATTGAAGAAAGAGACCGAGGGACTAATTCTGGCTGCACAAGACCAAGCCTTAAGGACAAATGCATACAAAGTCAAAATTGAGAAGACAGCAACAGACAGTAAGTGCCGCCTATGCAAAGAAGCTGAAGAAACAGTGGACCACTTGGTAAGCTGTTGCAAGAAGATTGCACAAACTGATTACAAGCAGCGGCATGACAAAGTAGCAACAATGGTGCATTGGAAGATCTGCAAAAAATATCATTTGCCTGTAAGCAAAAACTGGTGGGATCATAAAATAGAGAAAGTCATAGAAAATGATAAAATTAAACTGCTCTGGGACTTCAGAATTCAAACAGACAAGCACCTGCAACATAACACCCCAGACTTAACAATTGTCGATAAGAAAGACAAAAAAGTCTGGATAGTGGACGTGGCAGTGCCTGGAGATAGCAGAATAGAAGAGAAAGAACTGGAGAAGATAACAAAATACAAAGACCTACAAATAGAAATAGAAAGACTGTGGCAAAAGCAAGCAAGGGTAGTACCAATAGTCATAGGCTCCTTGGGTGCAATCCCAAAACAACTGGAGCACCACTTGAACACCATTGGCATTGACAAATTCGCTATTAGTCAATTGCAAAAGGCGGCCTTATTAGGAACTGCTTCCATCCTGCGACGATATCTGTAATACCATCAAACATCCACATCTGCCTATCCCAGGTCCTGGGTAAGGACTCGATAGGTAGACAAAATGCCAAATCCAGTCTGAACATCTGGCTGATTGTGCGATGATCGATAATAATAATAATAAACCCTTTATTATCAAAGTATAACATGTATACAGTGAAATTGGCTGAGCATCCCTCTGTGCCCCCCCTTCACCACAAACAGTGACTACAAACCCTCAATTTATTTCACCCTGTGAACTAATTGCACATCATGCTGGCCTCACGAGTCTGTCATGCATAAAGTTATAAAGTTATGTCCCATTCAGAAGCCTGACAGCCCATGGATAAAAGCTGTTCTTCAGCCTGTTGGCATGGCTGGCTATGTTTCTGTATCTTCTACCCGATGATAGGAGAGTTAAAAGGTACCAACCAGGATGTGAGTCATCCTTGAGAATTTTCCTCACTCTGCCAAGGCAACGGGCCCTGGCGATGTTATCCAGTAAGTCAGGGAACAGCCCACGATGTCTTGTGCCATGCTCACCACCCTCTGCAATACCTTCCTGTCCACTGCTGTCAGAATGTAGCTCAGTGTTTGGAATGTAGCTCAGTGTTTGGAACCTTGGTGATTTTAGGATGTAGGGACTTCAATTCCCAGAAATCCTCAACCAGCATTCTGTCCACACATCTTAAAGTTGCCAAGATCAAGAAACACATGTCTAGCTGTTGATAATCTGCCTGATTGTTGAGTCCACTTTTAGACATGTAAAAACTGGTGGTTGTTATTATCCCAGAAATAAATGAATTGCATAGTTATATAGAGAAGTGCGTCATTCTATGTACCCAACTCTCTCTATATTTAATTTTAATGAATGATTCCATCTTTTAACTTCTCTCAGTTTATAATTTCTATACTGGTTATGATTTTATATATCTCTATTATTTCTGATAATCTCCTTGGTAACATACTAAAAAGGTTTAGATGCTGCAGGCCTTTCTCATAGGAGATTTACTGTGGCCCAAGAACAATTTGAGTTACTCTTTTTCTTTTTGAATGTCCTAGAATAGTGTTTTTCAACCTGAGCAACTTTAAGATTTATGGACTTCAACATGTTGGCAGGGGAATTCTGTAAGTTGAAGTCCACACATCTTAACATTGCTGAGTTTGAAAAACACTTTCTTAGAAAATAGACAAAGTACATGTAAATAACAATGTTGTTTGTTTTAAAATATTATTCCCTCTTGCACTTTTAGAACTGCAAGGCTTATTTTATAATTAAGAACTAAATCTTTATTATTTTTGTCTTCTTCCTAAGCATAAAATTACCAGCCTGTAGCATAGATCAATATTCTCAATGTCATGAAGTTTTCTCATCTTAATTTTTTTTTCTCCTTTCTATTTTTATCTTCTGTTGAAACTTAATAAAATGTAAAGTCTTATAAGAAACAAAAAATACTAAAGAATTTTTTTTATTTCCATACCAATTTAGAAAAGTTTTCATATTCTCTTCTTTTTACTTTTAAAATGCTTACATTACTACATAGTTTACTGGAAAAGAGTGACTGCTTGTGACAGGAAATCTCATCTGACTGTGATCTATTTGGCAATCTAACAGTAGTGTGCTTCTTAAATTCAAATAAAAGATTTGTAAACCAGTCCTAAAACTTTATTATCAGGGCAAAAGCATCAAGTACATTCATCACAAAAGTGATGTTCAAGTATAGCAGGGTATGAATCATTCTAGATTACATATCTACTATTTGAAAGCCCAGCTACAAAATAGCTATAGTGGGAGATTAGCCTTCTCCAATTGCTATTGAATTTAAAAGACTAGTCTGAAAAATAAGAGTGCATTCAACCTGCCGTACAGATAAAAGAGCCTTTAAATCACAGGGTGGCTTTAGACTAAGTTGGGTTGAGAGCCTGAACTGCAGGTCAGAATTGCTTCTGATAATTGTTACTTTTTTGAGCCCGATTCATATATGCAAGTATATTACTTCACTGAAAGAATGGACTGTTTGGGAATCAGTAAGTTGCTATGATCTACTGGACCCTCTGAAATGTTTGATCTATTGTGCTGTTTCGCACATGCAAGTTGTAAATTGTTCTTATTCTTTTCTATGCACAGCTACAGTGAAAATGGGTTACTTGTAAATAGTCAGACCCATGACTGCAGTTAAACATTTTGTGCTTTGTTATTTTGGAAATATTGCTTATATTTTGGTGATGTTTTGGTGATTTGGTTTTATATATTTGCTAAAATAGCAGAATCAAATATTTGCAAAACACCTGCTAACAAGAGTTGAGAATTCAATAGAATTTTTCTGTTTCCATTAACTTCATTTTACTTATGCAAGATATACTGTGTGAAATGATAATAATGAAATAAGTCATCGAAGAAAATTATTCAGTGTAGTGACAGCAAAATAAGAAATTACAAACTTAAAGATAAGCCTTAAGAGGTGAAGGTAATCTGTTGCTCAAGAAATAGTCAGATTTAATCATACAGTCTTGAGCAACCTAATGGATTTCACTGCATACCATAAGAAATCAGGATTTGAGATATTTCAGAAGATACTTTGTTGATTTATATTTCTGCATATTTTTCCTGCTGGTTTTTAAAAATATGTGTTGGTTAATATAGAAATGATGGCATATTTTAAACTAACTTTTCAATATCACAATTGCTTTAAAACATTCAAAGTATTTTTGCAAGATTATGCAGCTTTCTAGTAATTATGTTATTTCTGTCTTAGAATCCTGATAAAAAAAATTAATAATATATAGAGTAGCAGATTTATATGTATCAATATTGGAAATGATAAACATAAATGGAAAACAAACATAAATTGTAAATGTTCAAGCTGCAGTTGCCAATCAAGTATACCACCAGTCATAGGCATCCAAATATGGAGGGCAAAAAGACAACATTGATAGTGTGACCATGTGATTAAAGCCCTCCCTTATTGTGTGTGCATATGTTGATGCATATAAAAGAGATAGGGAGCTTCAAGCATGCATTCACACCCATCACATAGATACACACAGATGCCCCTGCTACCAGCTACACATTTGAAATTAATGATTTGCCTATCAGGGATCAATTTATTAAACTGATATTGTTCATCCTGATCATGTTATCTGAAGAGGGTCTGGCAGCTATTTGAGCTAGATTAGAAAATGGATTTCACAAGAAATACTAAAATTCTACTTATATAGAGTAAACATCGTCTTGAAAGGTCACAGATCAGCAAATAAAAGATGGTCGGTATTTTCTCATCCCTCTCTGTTAAACCAAAGAGAGTTGAGGCTGGGCAATCTTGATTTTCTTTCTCATGCTTTCTTGTTTCACTTGGCTAAGCTCATGTTTTTCTAACAGTTGCTACGTATGTTCTCCAACGTATTAAATTTTTTCAGAAGGTTCAAATTGCAAAGACTTTTTTGCCAAATGGACAAATGCAATGCGATTATATGATTATAGAAATATTATGTTATAATGGAAAATAGCAGTAATTTATTTATAGGGCATGGATAGCCTGTTATTCATACAACTGAGATTTTTTTTCCCCTTTCAGCATTTCCCCTCAAGTGCAAGTTCTGCTTTTTTCATATCAATTGAGTGTTGATCCATTGGTTGGAATAGAAATTGATTGAGTGGCTTGTTACCCAAGCCTGACATTGCAATATAAACAACTGAGAGAATGTGACTAAAAATCAAGAGAGAGGGGGAGAGAGAGAGAGAGAAAATATGGGTAAAACAGGAGCAGGAAAGAAATGCAAAATATAGAGAAAATATTTTGAAGTGGAAGGAACTATATTAAAATAGGAAAAAAATGTACAGCTAGACTTTAACTTACAATAGCTTGTAAATACTTCTATCATTCAAAGAAAATTGTTTCAGTTGTACTAAGGCCCAATGTGGATCATCCAATGGAAAGTTTTGCACAGTCCTAATAGGTAACTCTTCTTACATTCTACAGATGAATGCAGCTTCTCACTTGCTGGTTTATATAAAATTATATATTTTAATAGGAACACTGCAGGGAATTTCAGCACAGAGTTTGGAAGATGAGAAAGAGATAAAGAAGAGAAGGACAAACAAATGGAGGATAGTGAAAGGCGGCTTAGCTAGAGGAAATTTTACCAATATGACAATGCTTTTAATTGTTTAGAGAGATAATCTTAAAGGCAACATCTTCTTGAAAGGGTGTCTATTAAAAGTCTGTTTTAAAGATAAAAAACTATGAAAAAGAATAAGAGTTATTGATTTTGCATATCAACAATTAGCACTACAATATTACACATGCCTAACCACACACATCCCTACTATTGTGGCCAACTGCAATGTATTCCATTTCCAAAACTAGTAGCATATTTAAACCAGTAGTAGTAGTAGTAATAGTATTTTCAATTTTTATGATTTTATAATTAATATAAAACTTTAGAATCAATTTTGCTTGATTAAACTAGTATAATAAATAAAAATGTGTGCATACCAGCAGTTATTTAGTTATACTCATTTATTTTTAACAGCAAATTGCTTCCACTTAGACAAATCTATGTTCTGATAATTATATTTTATTTTGTTTAATGTTTAAGTGACCATCTTACCAAAATGTGTTGTCTTCATTGGATAAGTTCATTTCAAGTGATAGTTTTCATTTTTTTTTTCATACTTATCTAAGACTCGTGTTCTAATATAGAATTAAACATTTTACTAGCTATTAATATTCAACATATTATGTAATAGCAACTTCAGATGTGCAGTATTAAAATACTTTAAATATATACTTTCAGGATATTAATGGATTGAAAGAATTTTTCCAAGGTATTGTGACCTTAATTCTTCAATACTGTATAAATGAGAAAAGTAATTCTGAAGATTTTAGATATTTGTAGCATTATGATTTTCATGATTAATGAAGTTATCATGTCTACTAATGCTAAATGATCATTCTTTAATTTATATTTTTATCTGTAATAATAACAGATTTCCTTCATAATACCATCTGTTATTATTCTCAGTAATTACTCCATTCTTTGAAAGGATTAGACTCAATCAGAAGCATTAGGGATAGTAAAATAAAGTATTAGAAGTTTGCAATTTACAGCATGGGTTGAGCACAAAGGCAATTGCTGTCAGCCATTTTTGTATTTCATCCTCTTCTTCACGTGCAAACAACTGGGATCGCTTTCATCAAACCTAGATCCAAAGCACTACACAAACATGTGTAAGAGGAAAATCCTATGAGAACCACAGTGAGAATATAAAAGCCATATAATGTCAGGAAATAATGAAAACAAATTGCATCACTTATTTTTATGTCCCTTTCCCTTCTTTATGTACCCTAGTTATCTTTTTCAAACTTTCTGGGTTACTTTAAAAGTTCAGGTTTTGGCAGCTGGTGTACCATTTTGACTGCTGATGAGATTGATACTTTCTAATTTTCTGGAGTAACCAAATGATAGACCATCCTTATAAATGAAATCCCCGTGCTGCTACTGTCTACAGTGTAGCACTGTCACATTAGATTAAACAGCAATGTGTTTGTTGCCCTTTATTAATTATGATGCCTCCCACTGAGTCACTGATTCTTTTGTTCCAAAGCTACCGCTTTGCAGAAGCTTAGCTTCTCTCAGAGAAGCCTATCTTGCTGATAGCAGTTCATTAACTTCAGACACCCACTCACTGGGCCATGACAGACTTCCCTAAGTAACTTTAGATGTGTGGTAATAAAGTTTTATCTCTTTGCACAGCATCTCAAGAGAGTTTATCAGCCACATTCTTGCAGATAGAATTTAAAGTGCAAATGCTCATGTCATAAAACATTTGGGTACTGGGTGCCTACAAAAATCAAGCCAATAATAAGGAACCAGCCTTCCAAAAAAAGGTTTGTCCTGATATATATGGAGAAATGAGTAATGTAATATTGTCCAGGGAACACATCATTGAGAAACAAGTTTTCATTGATTTTTTTTTCTCTCTGCTTGTCTCCTTAGTTCGCTGCAGATTTTTGCCGTTTGTGTTAAAGGCAATGGTTAGAATGAGAAAACTGTTCTCATGATTTTTTTCTGTTCCTTTTTGCCTATTTTTCAGAAGAAAAGATATTATCCTTGCATTATTTGAAGACATCTTCACAATGTTTTACAGTAGCAGGGCATTTACGCTGCCTGTTAGCCATCAGAATGACTTGAGAAAAAAGCTATGTCTTATATCCACTTTGGGAAAATGCAGTACAGAAACTTACTTGGAGACTATGAATCATGAAACTCCACTGACTACACTCAGGCAAATAGAAGAAATACAATTATTTGGCCAGTTTTCGACAGGTAATCAGAAAATAAAATAGGGGATCAGGCCAGGAAGCTCCTAACTTCAATTATTATTTAATTGGAAACACTAATGAAAAAGTCTAAAATTTTATATCTCATAAATTGGCAAACTTAAATATATGTGTGAATGGACTCATCTATGAATGCAGTTCAAGCAGCAAAAAATCTTGGAATCACTTAGGTAGCTGCATTTTGATTTTAGTTTAGGTAATCCTGAATTGCAAAGACCAAGTAAAAATACAGGGGGACTGCTTAGAGATTTTTCTTTTTCAGTTCTTTCAATCTTTTACATTTCTGTAAGGATTAGCATTTGTTACCTTTCCAATGAAATGCAACAATAGGGAAATGCACTTCTGATTAATGCTTTGATGCTTTAGGCCAGTGATTCTCAACCTGTGGGTCGGGACCCCATTTGGGGTCGAACGACCATTTCATGGGGGTCACCAAACAAGGCTGACCACCATTTTTTCCCCTTTTCTTTGGCCACGCCCCTGGCACCTGGTGATGTATAAGTGGTTGGGGGTCACCACAACATGGGGAACTGTATTATGGGGTCGCGGCATTAGAAAGGTTGAGAACCACTGCTTTAGGCGCTCTTTCTCAGCCTTAGCAACTTTAAGATGTGTGGACTTTTAACTCCCAAAACTTCCCATGCTGCCTCCCAAAAAATTCTAAGAAAATTTCAGAAAGCAATATTTCTTTAATTACAATTTTAGTAAATGCAGCACAGTAAAATGTTTTATCCCAACAATATTTTTTGTTGCCTGTTAACTTTCTGATGCATGGAGGAAAAAGAAGTCTAATAAAATAATTTTTGTCTGTGAAAGAAGGAAGAGAAAAGAGTAGACAGGTATGCATGTAAAAGACTGGACTAGATCAAAGGCCTATTTTATGTGGCTAATCTGATATAGATGAGAAGCTCACAAGCAGAATTATATAGCTTAGTTTTATCCTTCTGCTTTTGTTTCCCATAAGCAGATATTAAAAATCCTGTGATGTATCATATACAGCTTTTATGCCTAGTAGACACTTGCCTTCCTCCTAGAGCTCAAATAAAATGACTGGTCCATGGTCACCCAATTGGCTTTCTACTTAAGGTAGGATTAGAGCCATCATGACTAAACTGATGTGAAAATTTTATTGAGTACAATATATAAGTAGTAGAGCTATGTGGAGAGGAACAAATAAAATTTAAAGATGAAATATGTAGTGATATTTTCTGATCAAGAAAGTATATGTATGTATTTATACTGGACAATGAATAAATAAAAATAATTATGCCTAGGCTTACATCTCTCTATTCTATACAATTAACTTCAGATATTCTGCTTCTTGATCTGATATTAAAATAAGTTATGTTGACAGTCGCAAAGGAAAGGATCTTTATGTTTAGGAAATGATTTGTAAAAAATCTGGGAATCTGTAGATGAATTATCAAATATGTATATCTTCAACACATAGGAAAATTCATTTTCTGTAAACCAAAACCAGAACTTTCTCCATACTGCAATTCAGTTCTTAATTTACAAAAATATACACAGAATTGCCTTTATTCTTCTACTTTGTTTCAGCATAGATAATAAATACAGTGATTAAACAATTTCTTTCTTAAGCAAGCTGGCATGTTGCTTTTGAATTGTCCACATGCTCCCAAACCTAATTTAGTTTGGTTTATTTTTTTATTGATATATCTAATTCATGTTTTCAAATTTTATTGGCAAAGGTTAGGTTAATTGCTGAACATGGCTGTGTCTTCTTTGCTGCTATCATTATTAAATCATTATTCATCTTTGAAAATGGTTAAGGAATTAAATGTTCAATTAAACATTAAATTAAAAAAATAAAATTTTAATTTAATTTTTATTTTATTTAATTTTTAAATTTTATTTCATGGTAGCAGACTTTTCATTTATATGGATGTTAGCTGGAGCCTTTGTATATTGATTTCTGGAGGGTGATGTAGGATACTTCAACACCTTCCCTCTATAGGGTTTTGAATATACCATTTAACAGAATAAAACTTTTTTTTCAAAGTCAGTGAAGGTGAGGCAAAGTAGTAGCTGATATTCATTGTGACATTTGATAATTTGCTGAATCACTTGCACATGATCTACAGTGATAAATCCATTCTGGAAACCAGCTTCTTCTCCTAGTTGGGTCAAGTTCTGTTGCAAATTCTTTGGAAATAATTTGTATACAATTGAAAGAGAGATTTTCCATCTATAGGTTATTTTATATATTTTGGATCATCTTACTTGTGTGTGATAATGACTTTGGCACATTGTCATGACAGTGGGAGGTTTCTTTGTTGTAAATCATAGATAATGTTATCAACGTTTTGTGCATTTTGCTACCACAAGGTTTGAGAAAACTCCTTCTGGCCTAGTCATTTTGACTTGTCTAAACTGTGAATAGCATCTTCTACTTCTGCTGGAATTGTGTAATTCAAATAATTAATGTATCCAGTTGTGTTCTGTTATTAGAAGTCTGATGCATTTTGAGATTTCTTGCTGACTTGTTGTGATTGAGTGGTCTGATTATAATGCCTCGATAAGATCACACTTGGAATACTGCATCCAATTTTGGTCACCATGATGTAAAAAGATGTTGAGATTCTAGAAAGAGTGGAGAAAAGAGCAACAAAAATGAATAGGGGACTAGAAGCTAAAACATATGAAGAACAGTAGCAGAAATTGGGTATGACTAGATTAATGAAAAGAAGGATAAGGAGTGACATGATAGCAATGTTTCAATATCTCAGGGTTGCCACAAAGAAGAGGGGGTCCAGCTATTCTCCAAAGTACCTGAAGGCAGGACAAGAAGCAACAGATGGAAACCAATCAAAGAGAGAAGCAACGTAGAACTAAGGAGAAATTTCCTGACAGTTAGAACAATTAATCAGTAAAACAGCCTGCCTCCAGAAGTTGTGAATGCTCCAACACTGGAAGTTTTTAAGAAGAGACTGGACAACCATTTGTCTAAAATTGTATAAGGTTTCCTGCCTGAGCAGGGGTTGGACTAGAAGACCTCCAAGGTCCCTTCCAGCTCTGTTATTCTTTTCTGTTTTGTTCACCTATTTCTTATTTGGTCTTTTTCAGTCTTTTGTTCTTTTTCATGTTCTATTTTTGAATATATTATTTCAATATATTTTAATGGTCTTGTTTTGTATTTTCTACAGTGTTTCTGGCTGATTATTCATATTTCCATTCTTGTTATTTCTGTATCATTTGGTTAGACCCTTTTAATAAATTGCTTTCTGGATTATGTTTCTTGGCACCATCAATTGGATTGACTGTTTATAACAGAATTTCAGGGTACAAAATTGAGCTTCAGCTAAGTTCTCATTGTTCAATTCATTGTGTCCATTGAAACAATTTCATAATTGTCATCCTTCCTACTCTTGCATATTTGATAGGTTGTGCAGGCTACTACATTTTGCAGACATTTTCTCCTCTTGTTTAGTGCTATTTTAATGGTTCACGTACCAGTTAATTATTATTACCAATATTGAATCAGTTAAAAACTGAGCAATCCATTAAAAATGAATAAACTATTAAAGTGTAATCCATTTCTTTGGTATTGCCATTAAGGTTTTTCCAAGTCCATTTTTGAATATGAATTCATGATGAAAAATTTTGAATTTTTGTGTGTTAAAGTTTTTCTCCCATAATTCCATTTATATCATCATAACAGTTTTGACATGCTGATTCTTCTGGTTCAACAGATGTGAAATTAATTTCTAGAATTCTTTGATGTCTTCATTATTGTGATTGCTTATCGCCTACACTTATCAGTTCAAGGAAGTAGTGTTGAGATGATTCAACAGCTAGATTATGTGGCCTGAAAGCCTGTAGAATTCTATGTTTTAATATCATGTAATCATGAACATTGTCCATGGGGTCGCGATGGGTCGGACACGACTTCGCAATTAACAACATAACAACAATCTAATTATATCCCATTTGATTTGTTCCAGCTTATGCACTGGTTCTTCCCATTTTTCTTCTACTAAATAAAATCTAAAGTTTAATTTCTCTGTATTTAAAAGTACAAAGGGTGATTTTAAGCACTCTCTGATAATGCCTTCCTATGACAATAGGAAAATGAGTTTGAAGATTGCCATAAGAAGTTATTATCTGGCTTTCAGGGAATGAAGGCTATTGTATACAGTTGTGGGTCATAGAAGGTTGTGGACCATATTCTATGATTCTATCTAATATTAATGAGTGAATAGAGGTTATTCAGTCTCTCTCAAACCTGGATTGCAAAGTCTAAAAATATTATGTACCAACTTACACTAGTGCAGCATGATAGATAATGATGCACAATGCTCCATCACGACATATGTCTTATGCAATGAATTTCTACTGTTAATTATATTTAGGGTTCCTATTTCAGTCTGGTCTAAAAATTGTTTTAAATAAGATATTTCCCTGTTTTAATAATATTGCAATGGAATACTAGAGCATTATCTATGTGACATTAATATATTTGTCTATTTAATTCTGTATGCAAAGAAACTTTAGTAGATTACCATATTTACATATGACACTTGACTTTATAAAATATTTTAAGTGTGACTAAGTAATCCATGTAAGAGCGTATATTTTAGCAAGTAAAGATTAATTAGTATCACTTCTGGTTCTTCAAGTTTTTGAAATATTTTTTTTATTTTAAAAAAAGCCATTATAATACCTTACACAGTATATTAAGCTTGTTAACATGTATCAAATATAAGTTACATAAAGTGGTATATATTGTAATAGTGATCACAGCAGAATTTTTTTTATCATAGCCTTGACATGTATTGCTGCTATAACAGAATCTGGAAATATGGCAATAGTCACATTTTTTGGTAAAACAATAGGACAAGTGTTTCTGGTCAATTTTATTAACATACTATAGATAGGAAATGTGCAGCTTCTGATTCCAACTCTGTACTGTATTTGAATTACAATGGCAGAATTCCCAAACGTACTGGTTTGTGAAAGCAAGTTGGAGGAGGTTGCTATACTAATTTTCTTACTCAGTTTCATATGACTGATTATGTAAAACAGTGTTTTCTAAGCTTAACAAATTTAAGATAAGTGACTGGGGAATTCTTGGATTTGAAGTCCACACATCTTAAAGTTTGCCAAGTTTGAAAAACACTGAAAAATCTTCATAAAATTTGAAAGAAATCCACCCTTATTTCTCTTTTTCCTCATATTTTTATTCTGTTAATGCCATTAACATAATGGCATTAACAGTTTTTGATTGATATTCTAACTAGATGGCAGTTAGATCAAATCCAGACTATCAATCTTAAAGCCCAATATTTAAAATGAAACTAATATCAACTCAAATCAAAAGGCATTGATCTACAATGAAACAATATACTGTATCACTATATTAATTGTATAAAGTGTAAAAATGAAAACAAAAAAACCAAGCAAAGTTCTAAGTCAGGGGTGTCAAACTCAGTTTCATTGAGGGCCACATCAGCATTGCAGTTGCCCTCAGGGGGCTGGGTGGGTGTGGCCAGGATGGGTGCGGCCTATTGGGTGGGCATGGAGGGAGTGGGTGTGGCCTCCTGGGTGGGCATGACATTGTTCGCACCAATGGTACCTGTGGGGGCCTGGGCAGGAGTGGGACAGATCTGAGGGTCTCTGGCAGAACGGGGTAGGACCAGGGCAAGTGCCAAGGCATGGCCCACTGGAGGAGCCTCACTGTTCCTTTCAGGCCATGTGGGGGGGGGACTGGATGGTGGTGCAGGCTGCCTGGAGCCCTGGCCAGCAGAGGTCAAATGCCCAGCCTGGTCCTCAAGCACCCATGGCACCAAGCCCAGCCCCACTTCCCCAAGGGGGTGTCCAGCTGCACTTACCTCCTCCTCAAGGCTGCTGCTGCTGTGCTTGCTCTCCTTAACCAGGTTATTCATTATGGGTACCAGGGCAAAGTCAGAAGGAGACTGAATGCATTTTAGCATAGATGGCCACCACAAAATTGTAAATTGGCTTCCGGCCGTCTGGCTTGGGCCAGGGCCGAGGAAATAGGGGCCGTTCCCTCACTGTTTCTAGGATGGCTTCACGGGCCACATGAAACCACTTTGCAGGCCACATCCGGCCCCTGGGCCTTGTGTTTGACATGTCTGTTCTAAGTGAAGAGAGTAATTAAGAAACACATGCAACATATGGGTTCAAAATAACATTGTAAGATTCTATATACAGAAACCAAGCGATATAGCTTTTTTAAACTTTTAATGCAGATATAGAAAACTTGTGGGCTTCTCGATACTGCACAAATTGGCCTATTAATTATGAACAAACTATTTGGGGGCTTTTGCAAGATAGCTAGTCCATCTTAAAAACCATGTCTATGATTTTGCTTTATATAGCCATTGATAGAATCAGCAGTTAGCTAATACCTACTTTGACACTTACCAGAAGAAAGTAAAGAGGCTGACCACAAATGCTTCAGTAATAGGAAGTATTAGTCTAGCTGGCCAATCATGGCTTTGTAACTGTGCTGAAGAATTTTTCAAGTGGGGCAGTTACTGGAACAAGAAAAAGTAATGTGTCATTTAACATTTAAGTACTCGGTCCATGCTTATTATGTGGTATTACCCTAAGCTGTGCACGTGTTCAATAAACAAGTAATGAAATATCAGGAAACTGATGTGTTTGTAGTTTTATGGTATAAAAAACAGCTTGTGGATTATCAGCAGGTACATTTGATTTGGACATGGGTCTCAAGAATACCTCTTTTTAATTCTATGCAGAAACAGTGTTGAGCCCCACTTTGCTCTTAGCTGTATTATTTGCTCAAATGCTTGGTACAATGAACCCAGTGTTACTCTGGGCCAACAAACATCTGGAATAGTCTTCCTGGTGAAAAGACAGAATAATAGAATAACAATAACAGAGTTGGAAGGGACCTTGGAGGTCTTCTGTGTAATCTCCTGCTTAAGCAGAAAACTCTATACCATTTCAGACAAATGAATGTTGAATCTCTTCTTAAAAACCTCCAGTTTTGGAGCACCTACACCTTCTGAAGGCAAATCATTCCACTGATTAATTGTTCTAACTGTCAGGATTTTTTCCCTTAGTTCTAGATTGGTTCTTTCCTTGATTAGTTTCCATCCATTGCGTATTGGCCTGCTTTCAGGTGCTTTGGAGAATAGGTTGATCTTCATGATGGATCTATTATGCATATTCTTAGTCCCCTTTTCAAATAATTGAAGAAGTGTGGAGCTACATACAGAATCAGAATGTTCATTCCAGATAAACAATATTTTAATAGCAATACTGTACATATAACAGGAAGAGTAGAGTTATAGATCCAATTTAATTTATCATGCTTTAAGGCAGGCATGTCAAACTAATATAAAGTTTTATATAAATTGATAACAAGTAATGTCTGTCTTTCTATCTCTATAAATTTTCTTCTTAGGAAACTAAGACAAAATATTGATATTTGTAACTCAAAAATATCAGTTTTATCCAAATGAAATATATATATATATATATATATATATATATATATATATATATATATATATATATCTCCTCCTCCCTTCTTTCCTTCCTTCCTTCCTTCCTTCCTTCCTTCCTTCCTTCTTTCCTTCCTTCCTTCCTTCCTTCCTTCTTAGAGTAGCAACTCATAAAAGCTACATTAAGTGTTAAGCCATTTTGAGATTGAACTGGTTTGATTAAAGTTTTGCTGCAGTCATGAAAAGGTGTCTACATAGAAGCATCCATGAATGCAAACTAGATTTTCCCCATTAGGAGATGAATGTCAGAAGCATTTCCTTAAGACTTTCCCTTTTCCATGTTATGATCCTCTTCTTCCTCTTTATAGTAGTTTCAACAAGCGGAAAAGTGAAATGATAGCAATAGATTTGGGGTAATCTGCTCTTTTTTTAAAGTCAGCAGTACAACTTGTCTTCTTTTTTTTAATGAGAAGCTAGGCTAGTGTTTCTCTGTAAATGTCAGATATTTTTTCTTCTATAAAACCAAGACTGTTTTTAAATGGGAGCTGTTAGAAAATTAATTCCAACAGCATTATTTATCGTCTAGGATACAAACTACCTATTTGTCACGGTAAGGCCAAGGATGAAGAAAAGCAATTCAGTCAGAGTTCAGCTCTTCATTTACTGACACACAATAGACAGAATCTTGCCAGACTAAACCCTTGCCATTCTTACCCTGACTGATATACCCTGGTAGATTCTAGGGAGTGGCTATCCTTACTCTCTTCCTCTGTCTTTTATCCTACCAGGGGCTCTGTTGCCCTTTGTTTGACCCTCCTTCCTGGGAAACTGCTTCTCTACTATAGTCCATCACATCAGCTCCCCCTCTGTAGGCACCATCTCTCACAATATTCAGTCAAACTGAAGCTCATCAGCTCCATTCTTTGAACAGAACTGAAATATTTTTATTGATACTTGTATGATATGGTTGGAAACTTTCATATGTTACAGATGAGCAAGGGGGGTGTGGATTATAATTTTAACTGCCAGTGATTGGAATGGGAGAAATGGTCATAAGTTTTGACTATGGCATCTGTCTTTCTCCACAGTAACAGGCCTAATATCCTTAAACTTTATCTCTAAACTTTCTCCAAGATTGGGTCCCCTATACCTCAGACAACTTTTAAATTTTAGTAATGGCATTTTTACTGGTTTCAGAAAACATATGTATATTAAACATACATTATTCAAATATGCAAGAAAGGGAAAATTAATCAACAATTTTCTTCCAGCTTCTAATCTTCTGTTCGTACATTTGGTTTTTTTTCATTCTTGTATTAGCTTGAGATTTGATTTTTCTTCTTGTTCTTTTTTTAAAGAAAAGATATTATAATTTGAATACATTGTTATGCACCCTTCCCCAAGCTTTCTTTTTTGCAATTTTGCTTGACATGCATAGCCTTTATTAATTGCTTATATTAACATATCACATTTTATAGATTATTTTCAGAAATCCATGTGTTTATATTCATATTCTTATTTAATATACCTTGTTTCATTGGGGGTTGTAATGATTACAGTAGAAAATTTTGTTGTGAACTTCAGCAGACAGCAGTTTTGTTTTGCTATGCCTTTGTAACTGAACTAATTCCTCATTCCTTTCTAACTTCAGTAGGATATATTTTAGAATAATCCTTATTTTAGGAGCTTTCTGCTGGTTTAGTTAATTCATATAATATTGAAAACATAATGCAGCTAATCTGTATTGCTTCATATCCTGTAAGTAAAAACTTATGAATATCCATTCAATACTATGTGGTACAAATTGTATCTCGATAGGCCAATGTATTAGTAATGAATATGATTTTTCTCTACAAAAGTAAATCGTTATATACCATCACATAATTCTACCTCTATCTAGGATTTAAATTTCTGTCTAGAAGAAAAATTAAAATTATATTAAAGTACAGATTATTTTTTATACTTAAAATGTATTATTTGTAATAAAAGATTTAAAACTTGAAATCAAGTTAACAGATATACTCCATTAAAAAATTGTACCTCATAAATAAGATTATGATATAATAAAAATGCATTTTCTGGATACAAGTAATGCATTTTTTTATTTTGTGAGCTATGTAAGAATTATAGTATTTTAAAAAGTTTTCCCAATTTTAAAATGCTTAGCTTCTGTAGTATTATAATAGCCCATTGGCACTTGTCAATTATTATAATCTGAAAATATTTTTTTAAACATTGGACAGTTGTTATCTGAATCGAATTAATTGTTAGTTGGTATGGTTACTTATATGTAAATATTACCATTATGCATCAGGTGGATGTTTTTCACATTATACTACAGTTTATAGCTCTTTAATGAAAGATGAAATATAGAAAACAGAACTGTGTTAAAGCATATAGAAAACAATAGCTAAGATTATATTTCTTTTAGCCTTACAAAAATTAAATGGGTGGCCTGGTGGCCCAGCAGTTAAGACTCTGGACTTGTTGGCTGGAAAGCCAGACCTAAGTGCTACGTGATGAGATGAGTTCTGGGTCTCCCCCCAGATCGTGCCAATCTAGCAGTTTGAAAGCAGGCAAATGTGAGCACATAAATAGGTACAATTGTGATGGAAAGGTAACAGTGCGCCATGACGTCATGCTGGCCACATGACCATGGAAATGTCTTCAGATAGTGCTTGCTCAGGGACCTTGAAATGGAGATGAGCACCGCCCCCTAGAGTCAGCAACGATCAGCAGAGTAAAACCTAAAGGGACTCCTTTACCTTTTATAAAAATTAAGGCATATTTTTATATGTATACTCAATATGAAGTCCCAAATTGATGGGCAGGGAGGTGCATGTATATGAAAAAGATTTATCTAGAAAAAGACATCTTTCCCGTTTCTAATTTTTCTAATGCATAGACTAAAGTCTTCTGTAAGATACAGGAAAGCAGAGAATACACTATAATATAGTTCTTGGGTAAAATCAAGCAGCAACCTATGATAAAATATGCAAGATCCTTCTTCCCCATTCTGCTAGTAAGAGTTAAAGTTGTTGATATAGGAATGTCTGTTGCTTTTATTACAGAAAGACATTGTTTGAAAGGAAGTATGTGGCAGAAATCTTCATGAATGTGAATGAGTGAACCCTACTGGCTTGGGAAAGTGGAAGGAAGAAACCCAGAATTCAAACTTTGGACTAATATACATAAAAAAACAAAATTTGTGGATGTTGCTAGATGGAGACTTTCCCATATGTGTGGCTTCATGATTATCTTCAATAAACCTAATCTAACTTTTTTGAGCCTATTTGAGAATGTAGAGTGGGAGAGAATCTCATTTCCATACCTGGTATAAAACCGTAATACTGTTGGCCTTATCACATGTGACTTTTTTCAACATTTCTCAAATGAGAAGAGACTTTTAAATTTTCTGGAAGTAGCAGCTATATCCAAAGCACATAATCCAATTAGATACCATGCCATTGCTTTTCCACGTCTTCCTCAAGAAGCCTATTTTTTTCACTAAAGGATTTTGAGACATTCTTATTTGTAAAAGTCCTATTTTCTGATATGTCTGTTCTTCATATAGTGGCTCAGAGGTGAGAATAGACCCAAACTGGTAATTTTCTTTTTCAATTTCACAATCATATAGTCTTACTGTCCAGTTCCTACATCAATTTGCTGCTTTAAAAAAATAAAACTAAAAACCCAAGTACATTTCTTGTATTTTTCACTGAGATTTTACCTGAATGAATGAATGTTTGCTTTATAACAGTATTTCCTAATGCATGCCATTGTTGTCTGCACAATACCCTATTTATACTTATTTTTAATAAATAACCTGAATCTTAAAATTCAGAGGACTGTAAATTGTGTTTAATTTGAGTTCATTCAAAAGTGTAAATTTCTGATCTTTTATTTCAGTCGTCAGTCTTACCTTCCCCTAATCTTCATGAATGTGGTAAATTAAAGTTAAGTGAATAGATCAAAGCAACACTAATGTGGAATAAAAGTTAAAAAGCCAATCCAAATAACTCTGATCTACTTTCAGAGCTCTCCAAAGTTCTTTTTCAAGTTGTCTTATCTTCAGTACTTTTCATACAGAAAATAGTAAACTGCCTATAGTATATCAGCCATTGATCCATCCGGTAGATAATTATCAACATGGGTCTTTGGCTAGATTCTCATATATATTAATTTACATGAACATCAGGATTACTGAAGAGACAAGATAAATCTTTGTCCAGTTTTCAATCAGTCTGCTCCAAACCACAATTTTCCTTTTAGTAGTGACCATGAGCTACTAGGATGGTGTAAAAGTCACCTAACAGGACAGGAGGAAAAGATCTGAAGTTCTGTGTGTTTATTTGTTTGGCGGCATGCTGCTTATAAAGCCATCAAGCTAGGCCAAGCTGAGTAACCAATTCCCTTTTTAATCTTTAATTATGCTATGAAAAAAGGAAAAAAAGGGAGGGAGAGTCTTGAATGCTACATTTTGTTGGTACAATCCTGTGAACCCCATATGCATATCAATATTGATTGTTCTATATTGTTTTAATTTAGAACAGAACAGAACAGAACAGAATAGAATAGAATAGAATAGAATAGAATAGACTTACCTAATTCCTGCTACTGTTCTTCCTATGTTTTAGCCTCGAGTCCCCTAATCATCTTTGTTGCTCTTTTCTCCACTCTTTCTAGAGTCTCAACATCTTTTTTACACCATGGTGACAAAAATTGGATGCTATATTCCAAGTGTAACCTTACCAAGGCATTATAAAGTGATATTAACACTTCACATGATCTTGATTTTATGAAAATATATTTATAAAATAAAAAACCAGTTGAAGAAGATAATGCAATTGCATTAGGAAAGTATTTAAAAGTATGCAATTGCATTAGGAAAGTATTTTTTAAAAGTATTTTTAAATGCAAAAAAATAACATTTTACTAGATCCAAGAAAAAAGGTAAGAAAAGTTGATATGACTGGTTCCTAGGACAAATATCAGAAATAAGTTTATGAATATGCAGTAGGCTCACACAGTCAATTTTATTAATAACAATGGTGATTATGATGTGTGAAGAGAAAGAGACAGACCAATTGGTTTCCAGAAAGACATATTTGTCAAATTTATTTATTTAATCACATTTAAATAACTGCCCATCTCACAAAAAGCAGTCTGGTTAGTGTAGAACTATCAGTAAAACAACAAATACATATAAAAACAAAATGTAAAAACATAAAAAGTTATTATTAAAATGAAACAAACATTATAAATTTAAAATACAGAAACCACATGGAGAGAGTAAAAAGATCAGCCACAACGGAGCCATCAAAGAACATCTCCAGATCCCTGGGACCCCCAGACTTGGTGACATAACGAGAACTTGACAGACTTCTAGAATATAACAGGGTTGATAGCTAAAGCTTGCTTTAGAGTTGCCCACAACTGCATGTAGGCATCACCACTTACCTACACTGCAAAGGGGTTGATGGGTAAGCCTAGATTGCAGATGGCTTCAGACAAGCCAACATTACACCTCCCAAATCCCAACTGCACATTGTAGGGAAGTATGTGTCCTGTGTGCTGACTAGTTGATCTTAATTTGTGTTCTGTGCTTTGCTGTTTGAGTTCCCCCTAGCCAGAATATTAGAAGTTAAAGAAGTAATTATTGTGAATTTTATCCACTATTATTAAATTGCTACACTGTTTATGGCTGATTGCAACTATATTCTACTGTATGTTTCCAATATTAAAAATGTTTTTCTCCATTAATTGATAGATATTTTTCATGCAGATTACATTTTAAATTTCATGAGAATCCCTATGAATTCCTGAAGAATTTTCCATTTATTCTGCTTTTATTTAAATACAGAATTATTTAACATAGTGTTTTATTACTATATCTCTGTGTTTTGCTTGCCTATTTACCTGCCTTCTTATCCCTGTTTGCTGTCTATCTTTCTATTTTGATTCTAGACTAGCAACTGCTGGTGATGTTACATCATTTTCATACAGTTCAGTTGACAACAATTGTTCAAGGGATGGACAGATGGATATTTCTAGTCTTGATTTTGTATTTGCTACAAGCATATGCTAAAATGCTTTCTACAATCCTTATAGCTGTACAGGCCTTTGCTAGATATCAACCTGGCATAAAAAATCAACATGAAACAAAGATGCTAAGAACATACAAAGCATAACACGATTAGACTCCTGGCACTCCTTTTCTGGGGAAAGAATGCTTCATTCTATAGCAGTGATGGCAAACCTTTTAGAGACCAAATGTCCAAACTGCAACCCAAAACCTACTTATTTATCGCCGGGTGCTGTGTGGGTGTGGCCCACTGGGTGGGCATGGCTGTGGTTGTCATGGCAAACTGGGTGGGTGTGGCCAAGGTGGGCATGGTCACCTCAATGTTGCTCGTGAGGAGGGATGCCTGTGGGGGCTGGGCAGGGTTGGGGGAGATCCAGAGGGTCTCTGGCAGGTAAAGCAGTGGGCAGGAGGTAGAAAGCTTGTCCTGCAGGGTGAGGCAAGGCAAGGCAAGGCAGGGCAGGGCAGGGCAGGGGTACCATTGTCACAGGGCAAGGTGAGGCAGGGGCTGGGGCGACTGCTGCCTGACACCATCGGCCCCCGCACACAGAGGCCAGCGAGCGCATGGGGGCTGACAGTGTCTGTCAGCAGCAGAGCCTGCCGGCCCCTCGACTGGCACACTCTGGGGCTCTGCAGCCCACTGCCAGCAGTTCAAAGAAGCTGCCTCTCAGCTGGACAGCCGGCCGACAGCTGAGGAGGTGATGCAGTGGGTCGTGCCTGGAAAAAGGAGAGCATGTGAGGCCAGGAGGATGGAATGGGGGGAGAGAAACCAGCCGTGCTGGGATGCATCCAGCCACCTGGGACCTTGGCGAGTTAGTGGGCAGCTGGTTGAAGAGGGACGGTTGCCATCTCTGGGGCTCTGGCACGCGTGCCATAGGTTCGCCACCACTGTTCTATAGTCTCAACTTCTACAACAGCAAATGTGTGCAGATAAATAGAGGAAACATTGTTTTCTGCACAGAGAGCTTATATGTGTAGTGCATTCCAATAGTCTTATTGTCTCTTAATAATAATAATAAAGTTGGATGGGACCTGGGAGGTCATCGAGTCCAACCCCCTGCTCAGGTAGGAAACCCTACACCATTTCAGACAAATGGCTGACCAATCTCTTCTTTAAAAGTTCCATTGTTGGAGCTACTGCTTTTAGATTGAACATTTTGTTGCTTTTTCCCAGTATTTGAAGTAGTAGTAGTAGTAGTAGTAGTAGTAGTAATAATAATAATAATAATAATAATAATAATAATAATAATAATAATAATAAAGTTGGAAGGGATCTTGGAGGTCATCTAGTTCAACCCCCTGCCCAGGCAGGAAACCCTATACCATTTCAGACAAATAGCTGTCCAATCTCTTCTTAAAGACTTCCAGTGTTGTAGTATTCACAGCTGCTGGAGGCAGGTTGTTCCACTGATAATTGTTCCAACTATCAGGATGTTTCTCCTTAGTTCTAGGTTGCTTCTCTCCTTCATTAATTTCTATCCATTGGTTCTTGTCTTGCCTTCAGGCACTTTGGAAAATAGCTTGATTCCATCTTCTTTGTGGCAGCCCCTGAAATATTGGAACACTACTATCATGTCCCCCCTTGTCCTTCTCTTCATTAAACTAGACACACCCAATTCCAGCAACCGTTCCTTATATGCTTTAGCCTCCAGTCCCCTAATCATCTTTGTTGCTCTTCTCTGTACTCTTTCTAGAGTCTCAACATATTTTTTACATCAAACTGGATGCAGTATTCCAAGTGTGGCCTTACTTTGTCATTTATGCAATCATATTCTTTTTTTTTTAATACCAGGTGGTCCTCAACTTACAACCACAATTGAGCCCAACTATTGCTAACAAGGCATTTGTTAAGTGAATTTTGCCCCATTTTAAGACCTTTCTTGTCACAGTTGTTAGGTGAATCACTGCAGTCATTAAGTTAACAACACGGTTGTTAAGTGAAGCTTTTCCATTGACTTTGCTTATCAGAAGTTTGCAAAAGATGACCGTATGACCGCAGGACACTGCAACCATATTTATGATGGTAAATATGAGCCAGTTGCCAAGCATCCAAATTTTGACCAGGTGACCATGGGGCTTCTGCAATGCAAATAAGTGTGAAAAATGGTCATAAGCCACTTTTTTCAGTGCTGTTGTAACTTCGAACATTCACTAAATGAACTGTTATAAGTCAAGGACTACCTGTATTGGAAAGGGAGAAATCAATAGAAAGATGTTATCTTTTGTTTTCGGATACCCGAGATAATCTAGTGCAGTGTTTTTTAATCTTGTCAACTTTAAGATGTATGGCAGACTCCCATAATTCCCCAGCCAGCAACATTGAAAAACACAAATGACCATAATAAATGATTAAATTATGCAATTTGTGACAGCATTTTTTTAAATCTTCAGAAACAATAAAATGATCACTAGAATTATTTTGGAACAACAGAGTTCAGAGTGAAATAATAACTGAAGCAGCTTTTTTTCCTTTTTAAAGGAAAAGCATAATCTCAAGCACATAAATAGAAGTAATTAAATAGGCAAACAAAATTCATCTTAGTCATGAAACCTGACAAAGGCAAGATTCCAACTTTCCTTACTACAGGCAAGATTACAACTGAATTTGAAGCATGAAATTTAAATGGCTTCCATTTTAGACATACATAGTTTCCCTTTTTTTAAATTTCCTAACTATTTTGAAACCCATATTCTCTTTATGGGTCTGGAGAGGGAGATGAATCAGTTATTGCAGTCAAAAGAACAAATTGTCTATGACACAAGATTCCTTTTTTTCTTTATCAAAGTTAATCTTCATTATATTACAGAGAAATTCTGCTGGGTCATCTGTACTTCATTCCTTATTGGCTATTATCCCTTGACTTCCTAAATTATATATGTTAATTATTTTTTGAAGAAAAATATATAAACATGCTGAAATGTTAGACTTGCCACTTTTCTAGGAAAGTTACAACTGAACCTGTTTCTTTTAGTATTTGAGTAAGAATTATATTTTAGTAGAAGCACAGCTTTGTATGGAAATCCTATTGAATGGGGTTTATTCCTAGATATTTCTGCATAGAATCCCCCCATATCAAATCATTTACTATTTATTAATAATTTAAAGGCATTAAATAAAAGTGGCATAAGTACAGGTTTGGGAACTATGGTTAAATGTGGTTTCAAACTACAGTTGTTAAACATCAAAAGGCAATTTAGCTTTGGAGAGCAGTGAATAATTTATGTTTTTTCCCTCCTTTTTAAAACTCCAGCACTATAGGATTATAAATTTAATATAAATACATCTACTTGCTGCATTTTAGATCTTATTATTTTATGTGTTTGGATATTCAGTATAAAAATATATTTGCTATACTATACTTTAGTTGTGAATTAAAAAGCATCATGATTAGCACAGTGTCTACATAATATTGCAAGACCTTATATACAATTACATGGATCACACTACCTATTTTATTACTTTATTGTATTTATTTATTAAATTTATATACCACCAATACAATTTAAGGTAATTCTGGGCAGTTTACAATACAATTTATTCAGAATAAAATACCATTCATTTGGTATTCTAAAATGGTAAACAAATAACATTGGTTGTGCTTTTTGATGATACATAGAGGCAGTGGGACGAACATATATGGTATCATTGATCATAGTATCATCCTGAAATGTCTTAAGGGACTGGGAACAGAGAGGGAACGGTCTTGTCCTGGATTGTCTCCTCACTTTGAGGCCATTTCCAGAAACTGTTGATTGGGAGAAAGATATCTCAGAGGAATTTTCCTCCAATGGGATTTTCACACGTATTTTACCAGGAAATATAGATAAGGCAGGATAGAAAATTCAGTGACCACCTAACCATACACAAGCACTCTGAATTTGTTGGCGGTGTCCATTTCGCTCTATGAGTTCATGGTCACCTAACCCTAATCCCTCCAATGGGATTTTCACATGTATTTTACCAGGAAATATAGATACGGCAGGATAGAAAAGTCAATGCCCTCCTAACCATACCCAAGCACTCAAAATTTGTTGGTGCTGTCCATTTCAATCTACAAGTTCATGATGACCTAACCCTAACCCTAAGTGGAATTTTCCTCCAATGGAATTTTCCCATATATTTTACCAGGAAACATAGATAGGGCAGGGTAGAAAAAACCATGCCCTCCTAAGCATATCCAAGCACTAAGAATTTATTGGCGATGTCCATTTTACTCTAAGAGTTCACGGCTTCCTAACCCTAACCCTAAGTGGAATTTTCCTCCAATGGGATTTTCCCATGTATTTTACCAGGAAAAATAGATAAGGCAGTCTACAAAAGTCAGTGCCCTCCTAACCATACCCAAGGATTCCAAATTTGTTGCTGCTGTCCATTTTTCTCTATGAGTACATGGTGACCTAACCCTAAGTGGAATTTCCTCCAATGGGATTTTCCCATGTACTTTAACAGGAAACATAGATAGGGCAGGCTAGAAAAGTCAGTGCCCTCCTAAGCATACCAAAGCACTACGAATTTGTCGGTGGTGTCCATTTTGCTCTATGGGTTCATGGTGACCTAACCCTAACCCTAAGTGGAATTTTCCTCCAATCGGATTTTCCCATGTATTTTACCAGGAAACATAGATAACGCAGGGGAGAAAAGTCCATGCCCACCTAACCATACCCAAGCACTCCGAATTTGTTCTTGGTGTCCATTTTGCTCTATGAGTTCATAGTTTCCTAACCCTAACCCAAAGTGGAATTTTCCTCCAAAGGGATTTAACCATGTATTTTAACAGGAAAAATAGATGCAGCAGGGTAGAAAAGTAAGTGACCTTCTAAGCATACACAAAAACTACAAATTTGTTGGCAAAGTCAATTTTGCTCTATGAGTTCATGGTTTCCTAACCCTAACCCTAAGTGGAATTTTCCTCCAATGGGATTTCCCCATGTATTTTAACAGGAAACATAGATAGGGCAGGCTAGAAAAATAAGTCCCCTTCTAACCATACCCAGGGATTCCAAATTTGTTGCTGGTTTCCATTATTCTCTATGAGTTCGTGGTGACCTAACCCTAACCCTAAGTGGAATTTTCCTCCAATGGGATTTTCCCATGTACTTTAACAGGAAACATAGATAGGGCAGGCTAGAAAAGTCAGTGCCCTCCTAACCATACCCAAGCACTACAAATTTGTTGGTGGTGTCAATTTTGCTCTATGAGTTCATGGTGACCTAACCATCACCCTTAGTGGAATTTTCCTCCAATGGGATTTTCCCATGTATTTTAACAGGAAACATAGATAGGGCAGAGTAGAAAAGTCAGTGCCCTCCTAACCATACCCAAGCACTCCAAATTTGTTGGTGGTGTCAATTTTGCTCTATGAGTTAATGGTTTCCTAACCGTAACCCTAAGTGGAATTTTCCTCCAATGGGATTTTCCCATGCACTTTAACAGGAAACATAGATAGGGCAGGCTAGAAAAGTCAGTGTCCTCCTAACCATAAGGAACCACTATGAATTTCTTGGTGGTGTCCATTGTGCTCTATCAGTTCATGGTGACCTAACCCTAACGCTAAGTGGAATTTTCCTCCAATGAGATTTTCAAATGTAATTTACCAGGAAACATTGATATGGCAGGGTACAAAAGTACATGCACACTTAAGCATACCCAAGCACTCCATATTTGTTGGTGATGTCCATTTTGCTCTCTGAGTTTATGATGACCTAACCCTAACCCTAAGTGGAATTTTCCTCCAAAGGGATTTTCCCACGTATTTTACCGGGAAACATAAATAGGGAAGAGTAGAAAAGACCGTGCCCTCCTAAGCATACCCAACCACTACAAATTTGTTGGTGGTGTCCATTTTGCTCTATGAGTTCATGGTTTCCTAACCCTAACCCTAAGTGAAATTTTCCTCCAATGGGATTTTCCCACGTATTTTACCAGGAAACATAGACAGGGCAGTCTAGAAAAGTCAGTGCCCTCCAAACCATACCCAAGCACTCCGAATTTGTTCTTGGTGTCCATTTTGCTCTATGAGTTTATAGTTTCCTAACCCTAACACAAAGTGGAATTTTCCTCCAAAGAGATTTTCCCATGTATTTTAACAGGAAACATAGATAGGCCAGGCGAGAAAGGTAAGTGCCCTCCTAACCATAACCAAGGACTCCAAATTTGTTGGTGGTGTCCATTTTGCTCTATAAGTTCATGATGACTAAACCTTAACCCTAAGTGGAATTTTCCTCCAATGGGATTTTCCCATGTATTTTACCAACAAAAATAGATACGGCAGGGTAGAAAAGTAAGTGACCTTCTAAGCATAACCAAAAAGTACAAATTTGTTGGCAAAGTCACTTTTGCTCTATAAGTTCATGGTTTCCTAACCCTAACCCTAAGTGGAATTTTCCTCCAATGGGATTTTCCCATGTATTTTAACAGGAAACATAGATAGGGCAGGCTAGAAAAGTCAGTGCCCTCCTAACCATAACGAAGCACTATGAATTTCTTGGTGGTGTCCATTGTGCTCTATCAGTTCATGTTGACCTAACCCTAATGTTAAGTGGAATTTTACTCCAATGGGATTTTCACATGTAATTTACCAGGAAACATTGATATGGCAGGGTACAAAAGTACATGCACACTTAAGCATACCGAAGTACTCTGAATTTGTTGCTGGTGTCCATTTTGATCTCTCAATTCATGGTTTTCTAGTCCTAAGCATAAGTGGAATTTTCCTCCAACGGGATTTTCCCACGTATTTTACCAGGAAACATAAATAGGGAAGAGTAGAAAAGACCTTGCCCTCCTAAGCATACCCAACCACTACAAATTTGTTGGTGGTGTCCATTTTGCTCTATGAGTTCATGGAGTCCTAACCCTCACCCTAAGTGGAATTTTCCTCCAATGGGATTTTCCTGTGTATTTTACAAGGAAACATAGATAGGGTAGGCAAGAAAAGTCAGTGCCCTCCCAACCATACCCAAGCACTCCAAATTTGTTTGTGGTGTCCATTTTCCTCTATGAGTTTATGGTTTTCTAAAACTAAGTGGAATTTTTCTCCTATGGGATTTTCCCATGTATTTTACCAGGAAACATAGATAGGGCAGGCTAGAAAAGTCAGTGCCCTCCTAACCATACCCAAGAACTCCGAATTTGTTGGTGGTGTGCATTTTGCTCTATGAGTTCATAGTTTCCTAACCCTCACCCTAAGTCGAATTTTCCTCCAATAGGATTTACTCATGTATTTTACCAGGAAACATAGAAAGGTCAGGATAGAAAAGTTAGTGCCTTCCTAAGCAAACCCAAGCACTACGAATTTGTTGGTGGTGTGCATTTTGCTCTATCATTTCATGGTTTCCTAACCCTAACCCAAAGTGGAATTTTGCTCCAAAGGGATTTTCCCATGTATTTTAACAGGAAAAATAGATGCGGCAAGGTAGAAAACTAAGTGACCTTCTAAGCATACCCAAAAACTACAAATTTGTTGGCAAAGTCAATTTTGCTCTATGAGTTCATGGTTTCCTAACCCTAACCCTAAGTGGAATTTTCCTCCAATGGGATTTTCCCATGTATTTTAACAGGAAACATAGATAGGCCAGTCTAGAAAAGTCAGTGCCCTCCTAACCATACCCAGGGATTCCAAATTTGTTGGTGGTTTCCATTATTCTCTATGAGTTCGTGGTGACCTAACCCTAAGTGGAATTTTCCTCCAGTGGGATTTTCCCATGTACTTTAACAGGAAACATAGATAGGGCAGGCTAGAAAAGTGAGTGCCCTCCTAACCATACCCAGGGATTCCAAATTTGTTGGTGGTTTCCATTATTCTCTATGAGATCATGGTGACCTAACCCTAACGCTAAGTGGAATTTTCCTCCAATGGGATTTTCACATGTAATTAACCAGAAAACATTGATAAGGCAGGGTACAAAAGTCCATGCACACTTAAGCATACCGAAGTACTCTGAATTTGTTGGTGGTGTCCATTTTGCTCTATGAGTTTATAGTTTCCTAACCCTCACCCTAAGTGGAATTTTCCTCCAATGGGATTTTCCTGTGTATTTTACAAGAAAACATAGATAGGGTACGCTAGAAAAGTCAGTGCCCTCCTAACCATAACCAAGGACTACAAATTTGTTGCTGGTGTCCGTTTTGCTCTATGAGTTCATGGTGACCTAACCCTAACCCTAAGTGGAATTTTCCTCCAATGGGATTTTCCCATGTATTTTAACAGGAAACATTGATATGGCAGTGTACAAAAATCCATGCCCTCTTAAGCATACACAAGCACTCCGAATTTGTTGGTGGTGTCCATTGTGCTCTATGAGTTAAGGGTTTCCTAACCGTAACCCTAAGTGGAATTTTCCTCCAATGGGATTTTCCCATGTACTTTAACAGGAAACATAGCGCAGGCTAGAAAAGTAAGAGCCCTCCTAATCATACCCAAGGACTCCAAATTTGTTGCTGGTGTCCATTTTGCTCTATGAGTTCATGGTGACCTAACCCTAACCCTAAGTGGAATTTTCCTCCAATGGGATTTTCAAATGTATTTTACCAGGAAATATTGATATGGCAGGGTACAAAAATCCATGCCCTCTTAAGCATAACCAAGCACTCCGAATTTGTTGGTGGTGTCCATTTTGCTCTATGAGTTCATGGTTTCCCAACCCTAACCCTAAGTAGAATTTTCCTCCAATGGGATTTTCCCATTTATTTTACCAGGAAACATAGATAGGGCAGAGTAGAAAAGTCAGGGCCCTCCTAACCATACCCAAGGACTCCAAATTTCTTGGTGGTTTCCATTTTGTTCTATGAGTTCGTGGTGACCTAACCCTAACCCTAAGTGGAATTTTCCTAGAAATGGGATTTTCCCATGTATTTTACCAGGAAACATAGATAGGGCAGGCTGGAAATGTAAGTGCCCTTCTAACTATACACAAGGACTCCAAAATTGTTGGTGGTGTCCATTTTGCTCTATCAGTTCATGGTGACCTAACCCTAACCCAAAGTGGAATTTTCCTCCAATGGGATTTTCCCATGTATTTTAACAGGAAACATAGATAGGGCAGAGTAGAAAAGTCAGTGCCCTCCTAACCATACCCAAGCACTCCAAATTTGTTGGTGGTGTCCATTTTGCTCTATGAGTTAAGGGTTTCCTAACCGTAACCCTAAGTGGAATTTTCCTCCAATGGGATTTTCAAATGTATTTTACCAGGAAAAATTGATAAGCAGGGTAAAAAAATCAATGCCCTCTTAAGCATAACCAAGCACTCCGAATTTGTTGGTGGTGTCCATTTTGCTCTATGAGTTCATGGTTTCCCAACACTAACCCTAAGTAGAATTTTCCTCCAATAGGATTTTCCCATGTATTTTACCAGGAAACATAGATAGCGCAGGCTAGAAAAGTAAGAGCCCTCCTAATCATACCCAAGGACTCGAAATTTCTTGGTGGTTTCCCTTTTGTTCTATGAGTTCATGGTGACCTAACCCTAACCCTAAGTGGAATTTTCCTAGAAATGGGATTTTCCCATGTATTTTACCAGGAAACATAGATAGGGCAGGCTGGAAATGTAAGTGCCCTTCTAACTATACACAAGGACTCCAAAATTGTTGGTGGTTTCCATTTTCCTCTATCAGTTCATGGTGACCTAACCCTAACCCTAAGTGGAATTTTCCTCCAATGGGATATTCCCATGTATTTTACCAGGAAACATAGATAGTGCAGAGTAGAAAAGTCAGTGCCCGCCTTACCATAACGAACCACTATTAATTTCTTGGTGGTGTCCATTGTGCTCTATCAGTTCATAGTGACCTAACCCTAATGCTAAGTGGAATTTTCCTCCAAAGGGATTTTCACATGTAATTTACCAGGAAACATTGATATGGCAGGGTACAAAAGTCCATGCACACTTAAGCATACCGAAGTACTCTGAATTTGTTGCTGGTGTCCATTTTGCTCTCTGAATTTATTGTTTTCTAGTCTTAAGCCTAAGTGGAATTTTCCTCCAATTGGGATTTTCCCATGTATTTTACCAGGAAACATATAAAGGGCAGGGTAGAAAAGTCAGTGCCCTCCTAACCATACCCAAGCACTCCAAATTTGTTGGTGGTGTCCATTTTGCTCTATGAGTTAAGGGTTTCCTAACCGTAACCCTAAGTGGAATTTTCCTCCAATGGGATTTTCCCATGTACTTTAACAGGAAACATAGATAGCGCAGGCTAGAAAAGTAAGAGCCCTCCTAATCATATTCAAGGACTCCAAATTTGTTGGTGGTTTCCATTTTGTTCTATGAGTTCATGGTGACCTAACCCTAACCCTAAGTGGAATTTTCCTCCAATGGGATTTTCAAATGTATTTTACCAGGAAACATTGATATGGCAGGGTACAAAAATCCATGCCCTCTTAAGCATAACCAAGCACTCCGAATTTGTTGGTGGTGTCCATTTTGCTCTATGAGTTCATGGTTTCCCAACACTAACCCTAAGTAGAATTTTCCTCCAATGGGATTTTCCCATGTATTTTACCAGGAAACATAGATAGTGCAGGCTAGAAAAGTAAGAGCCCTCCTAATCATACCCAAGGCCTCGAAATTTCTTGATGGTTTCCATTTTGTTCTATGAGTTCATGGTGACCTAACCCTAACCCTAAGTGGAATTTTCCTCCAATGGGATTTTCCCATGTATTTTAACAGGAAACATAGATAGTACAGAGTAGAAAAGTCAGTGCCCGCCTAACCATAACGAACCACTATTAATTTCTTGGTGGTGTCCATTGTGCTCTATCAGTTCATGGTGACCTAACCCTAATGCTAAGTGGAATTTTCCTCCAATGGGATTTTCACATGTAATTTACCAGGAAACATTGATATGGCAGGGTACAAAAGTCCATGCACACTTAAGCATACCGAAGTACTCTGAATTTGTTGCTGGTGTCCATTTTGCTCTCTGAATTCATGGTTTTCTAGTCTTAAGCCTAAGTGGAATTTTCCTCCAATTGGGATTTTCCCATGTATTTTACCAGGAAACATATAAAGGGCAGGGTAGAAAAGTCAGTGCCCTCCTAACCATACCCAAGCACTCCATATTTGTTGGTGGTGTCCATTTTGCTCTATGAGTTTATGATGACCTAACCCTAACCCTAAGTGGAATTTTCCTCCAATGGGATTTTCAAATGTATTTTACCAGGAAACATTGATATGGCAGGGTACAAAAATCCATGCCTTCTTAAGCATAACCAAGCACTCCGAATTTGTTGGTGGTGTCCATTTTGCTCTATGAGTTCATGGTTTCCCAACCCTAACTCTAAGTAGAATTTTCCTCCAATGGGATTTTCCCATGTATTTTACCAGGAAACATAGATAGGGCAGAGTAGAAAAGTCAGTGCCCTCCTAACCATACCCAAGGACTCCAAATTTCTTGGTGGTTTCCATTTTGTTCTATGAGTTCGTGGTGACCTAACCCTAACCCTAAGTGGAATTTTCCTAGAAATGGGATTTTCCCATGTATTTTACCAGGAAACATAGATAGGGCAGGCTGGAAATGTAAGTGCCCTTCTAACTATACACAAGGACTCCAAAATTGTTGGTGGTGTCCATTTTGCTCTATCAGTTCATGGTGACCTAACCCTAACCCAAAGTGGAATTTTCCTCCAATGGGATTTTCCCATGTATTTTAACAGGAAACATAGATAGGGCAGAGTAGAAAAGTCAGTGCCCTCCTAACCATACCCAACCACTCCAAATTTGTTGGTGGTGTCCATTTTGCTCTATGAGTTAAGGGTATCCTAACCGTAACCCTAAGTGGAATTTTCCTCCAATGGGATTTTCCCATGTACTTTAACAGGAAACATAGATAGCGCAGGCTAGAAAAGTAAGAGCCCTCCTAATCATATTCAAGGACTCCAAATCTGTTGGTGGTTTCCATTTTGTTCTAAGAGTTCATGGTGACCTAACCCTAACCCTAAGTGGAATTTTCCTCCAATGGGATTTTCAAATGTATTTTACCAGGAAACATTGATATGGCAGGGTACAAAAATCCATGCCCTCTTAAGCATAACCAAGCACTCCGAATTTGTTGGTGGTGTCCATTTTGCTCTATGAGTTCAAGGTTTCCCAACACTAACCCTAAGTAGAATTTTCCTCCAATGGGATTTTCCCATGTATTTTACCAGGAAACATAGATAGTGCAGGCTAGAAAAGTAAGAGCCCTCCTAATCATACCCAAGGACTCGAAATTTCTTGATGGTTTCTATTTTGTTCTATGAGTTCATGGTGACCTAACCCTAACCCTAAGTGGAATTTTCCTAGAAATGGGATTTTCCCATGTATTTTACCAGGAAACATAGATAGGGCAGGCTGGAAATGTAAGTGCCCTTCTAACTATACACAAGGACTCCAAAATTGTTGGTGGTGTCCATTTTCCTCTATCAGTTCATGGTGACCTAACCCTAACCCTAAGTGGAATTTTCCTCCAATGGGATTTTCCCATGTATTTTACCAGGAAACATATAAAGGGCAGGGTAGAAAAGTCAGTGCCCTCCTAACCATACCCAAGTACTACATATTTGTTGGTGGTGTCCATTTTGCTCTATGAGTTTATGATGACCTAACCCTAACCCTAAGTGGAATTTTCCTCCAATGGGATTTTCAAATGTATTTTACCAGGAAACATTGATATGGCAGGGTACAAAAATCCATGCCCTCTTAAGCATAAACAAGCACTCCGAATTTGTTGGTGGTGTCCATTTTGCTCTATGAGTTCGTGGTGACCTAACCCTAACCCTAAGTGGAATTGTCCTAGAAATGGGATTTTCCCATGTATTTTACCAGGAAACATAGATAGGGCAGGATGGAAATGTAAGTGCCCTTCTAACTATACACAAGGACTCCAAAATTGTTGGTGGTGTCCATTTTCCTCTATCAGTTCATGGTGACCTAACCCTAACCTTAAGTGGAATTTTCCTCCAATGGGATTTTCCCATGTATTTTAACAGGAAACATAGATAGGGCAGAGTAGAAAAGTCAGTGCCCGCCTAACCATAACGAACCACTATTAATTTCTTGGTGGTGTCCATTGTGCTCTATCAGTTCATGGTGACCTAACCCTAATGCTAAGTGGAATTTTCCTCCAATGGGATTTTCACATGTAATTTACCAGGAAACATTGATATGGCAGGGTACAAAAGTCCATGCACACTTAAGCATACCGAAGTACTATGAATTTATTGCTGGTGTCCATTTTGCTCTCTGAATTCATGGTTTTCTAGTCTTAAGCCTAAGTGGAATTTTCCCATGTATTTTACCAGGAAACATATAAAGGGCAGGGTAGAAAAGTCAGTGCCCTACTAACCATATCCAAGCACTCCATATTTGTTGGTGGTGTCCATTTTGCTCTATGAGTTTATGATGACCTAACCCTAACCCTAAGTGGAATTTTCCTCCAATGGGATTTTCCCACGTATTTTACCAGGAAACATAAATAGGGAAGAGTAGAAAAGACCGTGCCCTCCTAAGCATAGCCAAGCACTACAAATTTGTTGGTGGTGTCCATTTTGCTCTATGAGTTCATGGTGACCTAACCCTCACCCTAAGTGGAATTTTCCTCCAATGGGATTTTCCTGTGTATTTTACAAGGAAACATAGGTAGGGTAGGCTAGAAAAGTCAATGCCCTCCTAACCATACCCAAGCACTCCAGATTACTTGGTGGTGTCCATTTTCCTCTATGAGTTCATGGTTTCCTAACCCTAAGTGGAATTTTTCTCCTATGGGATTTTCCCATGTATTTTACCAGGAAACATAGATGGGGCACGCTAGAAAAGTCAGTGCTCTCCTAACCATACCCAAGCACTCCGAATTTGTTGGTGGTGTCCATTTTGCTCTATGATTTCATAATTTCCTAATCCTAACCCTAAGTGGAATTTTCCTGCAGTAGGATTTACCCATGTATTTTACCAGGAAACAGAACGGTCAGGCTAGAAAAGTCAGTGCCCTCCTAAGCATACCCAAGCACTACGAATTTGTTGGTGGTGTGCATTTTGATCTATCAGTTCATGGTTTCCTAACCCTAACCCTAAGTGGAATTTTCCTCCAATGGGATTTTCCCATGTATTTTACCAGGAAACATAGGCAGGGCAGTCTAGAAAAGTCAGTGCCCTCCAAACCATACCCAAGCACTCCGAATTTGTTCTTGGTGTCCATTTTGCTCTATGAGTTCATAGTTTCCTAACCGTAACCCTAAGTGGAATTTTTCTCCAATGGGATTTTCTCATGTATTTTACCAGGAAACATAGACAGGGCAGTCTAGAAAAGTCAGTGCCCGATTAAGCATACACAACCACTCCGAATTTGTTGGTGCTGTCAATTTTGCTCTATGAGTTCATGGTGACCTAACCCTAACCCTAAGTGGAATTTTCCTCCAATGGGATTTTCCCATGTATTTTAACAGGAAACATAGATGGGGCACGCTAGAAAAGTCAGTGCCCTCCTAACCATACACAAGGACTACAAATTTGTTGCTGGTGTCCATTTTGCTCTATGAGTTCATGGTGACCTAACCCTAACCCTAAGTGGAATTTTTCCCAATGGGATTTTCCCATGTATTTTACCAGGAAACATAGATAGGGCAGGCTAGAAATTTAAGTGCCCTTCTAACTATACACAAGGACTCCAAAATTGTTGGTGGTGTCCATTTTGCTGTATAAGTTCATGGGATTTTACCATGTATTTTAACAGGAAACATAGATAGGGCAGAGTAGAAAAGTCAGTGCCCTCCTAACCATACCAATGCACTCCAAATTTGTTGGTGGTGTCCATTTTGCTCTATGAATTCTTGGTTTCCTAACCCTAACCCTAAGTGGAATTTTCCTCCAATGGGATTTTCCCATTTATTTTACCAGGAAACATAGTTAGGGCAGGCTAGAAAACTCTGTGCTCTCCTAACCATACCCAAGCACTCCAAATTTGTTGGTGGTGTCCATTTTGCTCGATGAGTTCATGGTGACCTAAACCTAACCCTTAGTGGAATTTTTCTCCAATGGGATTTTCCCGTGTATTTTACCAGGAAACATAGATAGGGTAGGCTAGAATAGTCAGTGCCCGCCAAACCATACCCAAGCACTACATATTTGTTGGTGGTGTCCATTTTGCTCTATGAGTTTATGATGACCTAACCCTAACCCTAAGTGGAATTTTCCTCCAATGGGATTTTCAAATGTATTTTACCAGGAAACATTGATATGGCAGGGTACAAAAATCCATGCCCTCTTAAGCATAACCAAGCACTCCGAATTTGTTGGTGGTGTCCATTTTGCTCTATGAGTTCGTGGTGACCTAACCCTAACCCTAAGTGGAATTTTCCTAGAAATGGGATTTTCCCATGTATTTTACCAGGAAACATAGATAGGGCAGGATGGAAATGTAAGTGCCCTTCTAACTATACACAAGGACTCCAAAATTGTTGGTGGTGTCCATTTTCCTCTATCAGTTCATGGTGACCTAACCCTAACCTTAAGTGGAATTTTCCTCCAATGGGATTTTCCCATGTATTTTAACAGGAAACATAGATAGGGCAGAGTAGAAAAGTCAGTGCCCGCCTAACCATAACGAACCACTATTAATTTCTTGGTGGTGTCCATTGTGCTCTATCAGTTCATGGTGACCTAACCCTAATGCTAAGTGGAATTTTCCTCCAATGGGATTTTCACATGTAATTTACCAGGAAACATTGATATGGCAGGGTACAAAAGTCCATGCACACTTAAGCATACCGAAGTACTATGAATTTATTGCTGGTGTCCATTTTGCTCTCTGAATTCATGGTTTTCTAGTCTTAAGCCTAAGTGGAATTTTCCCATGTATTTTACCAGGAAACATATAAAGGGCAGGGTAGAAAAGTCAGTGCCCTACTAACCATATCCAAGCACTCCATATTTGTTGGTGGTGTCCATTTTGCTCTATGAGTTTATGATGACCTAACCCTAACCCTAAGTGGAATTTTCCTCCAATGGGATTTTCCCACGTATTTTACCAGGAAACATAAATAGGGAAGAGTAGAAAAGACCGTGCCCTCCTAAGCATAGCCAAGCACTACAAATTTGTTGGTGGTGTCCATTTTGCTCTATGAGTTCATGGTGACCTAACCCTCACCCTAAGTGGAATTTTCCTCCAATGGGATTTTCCTGTGTATTTTACAAGGAAACATAGGTAGGGTAGGCTAGAAAAGTCAATGCCCTCCTAACCATACCCAAGCACTCCAGATTACTTGGTGGTGTCCATTTTCCTCTATGAGTTCATGGTTTCCTAACCCTAAGTGGAATTTTTCTCCTATGGGATTTTCCCATGTATTTTACCAGGAAACATAGATGGGGCACGCTAGAAAAGTCAGTGCTCTCCTAACCATACCCAAGCACTCCGAATTTGTTGGTGGTGTCCATTTTGCTCTATGGTTTCATAATTTCCTAATCCTAACCCTAAGTGGAATTTTCCTGCAGTAGGATTTACCCATGTATTTTACCAGGAAACAGAAAGGTCAGGCTAGAAAAGTCAGTGCCCTCCTAAGCATACCCAAGCACTACGAATTTGTTGGTGGTGTGCATTTTGATCTATCAGTTCATGGTTTCCTAACCCTAACCCTAAGTGGAATTTTCCTCCAATGGGATTTTCCCATGTATTTTACCAGGAAACATAGGCAGGGCAGTCTAGAAAAGTCAGTGCCCTCCAAACCATACCCAAGCACTCCGAATTTGTTCTTGGTGTCCATTTTGCTCTATGAGTTCATAGTTTCCTAACCGTAACCCTAAGTGGAATTTTTCTCCAATGGGATTTTCTCATGTATTTTACCAGGAAACATAGACAGGGCAGTCTAGAAAAGTCAGTGCCCGATTAAGCATACACAACCACTCCGAATTTGTTGGTGCTGTCAATTTTGCTCTATGAGTTCATGGTGACCTAACCCTAACCCTAAGTGGAATTTTCCTCCAATGGGATTTTCCCATGTATTTTAACAGGAAACATAGATGGGGCACGCTAGAAAAGTCAGTGCCCTCCTAACCATACACAAGGACTACAAATTTGTTGCTGGTGTCCATTTTGCTCTATGAGTTCATGGTGACCTAACCCTAACCCTAAGTGGAATTTTTCCCAATGGGATTTTCCCATGTATTTTACCAGGAAACATAGATAGGGCAGGCTAGAAATTTAAGTGCCCTTCTAACTATACACAAGGACTCCAAAATTGTTGGTGGTGTCCATTTTGCTGTATAAGTTCATGGGATTTTACCATGTATTTTAACAGGAAACATAGATAGGGCAGAGTAGAAAAGTCAGTGCCCTCCTAACCATACCAATGCACTCCAAATTTGTTGGTGGTGTCCATTTTGCTCTATGAATTCTTGGTTTCCTAACCCTAACCCTAAGTGGAATTTTCCTCCAATGGGATTTTCCCATTTATTTTACCAGGAAACATAGTTAGGGCAGGCTAGAAAACTCTGTGCTCTCCTAACCATACCCAAGCACTCCAAATTTGTTGGTGGTGTCCATTTTGCTCGATGAGTTCATGGTGACCTAAACCTAACCCTTAGTGGAATTTTTCTCCAATGGGATTTTCCCGTGTATTTTACCAGGAAACATAGATAGGGTAGGCTAGAATAGTCAGTGCCCGCCAAACCATACCCAAGCACTCCAAATTTGTTGGTGGTGTCCATTTTCCGATATGAGTTCATGGTTTCCTAACCCTAAGTTGAATTTGCCTCCAATCGTATTTTCCCACGTTTTTTACCAAGAAATATAGATAGAGCAGGCAACAAAAGTAAGTGCCCTCCTAACCATACCAATGCACTCCAAATTTGTTGGTGGTGTCCATTTTGCTCTATGAATTCATCGTTTCCTAACCCTAACCCTAAGTGGAATTTTCCTTTAATAGGATTTTCCTATGTATTTTATCAGGAAAGATAGATAGGGCAGGGTAGAAAAGTCAGTGCCCTCCTAAGCATACCCAAGCACTAGGAATTTGTTGGCGATGTCCAATTTGCTCTGTGAGTTCATGGTGTCCTTACGCTAGCCCTAAGTGTAATTTATCTCCAATGGGATTTTCCCATGCATTTTACCAGGAAACAAAGATAGGGCAGGGTAGAAAAGTCAGTGCCCTCTTAAGTATACCCAAGGACTCCAAATTTGTTGGTGGTGTCCATTTTGCTCTATGAGTTCATGGTGACCTAGCCCTAACCATAAGTGGAATTTGCTTCCAATGGGATTTTCCCATTTTTTTACCAGGAAACATAGATAGCGCAGGCTCGAAAAAAAGAGCCTTCCTAACCATACCCAAAGATTCCAAATTTGTTGGTGGTGTCCATTTTGCTCTATGTGTTCAAGGTGACCTAACCCTAACCCTAAGTGGAATTTATCTCCAATGGGATTTTCCCATGTATTTAACCAGGAAACATAGATAGGGCACGCTAGAAAACTAAGTCCCCTTCTAACAATACCCAAGGACTCCAAATTTGTTGGTGATCTCCATATTGCTCAATGAGTTCATGGTGTCCTAACCCTAGCCCTAAGTGGAATTTTCCTCCAATGGGATTTTCCCATGTATTTTACCAGGAAACATAGATAGCGCAGGCTAGAAAAGTAAGAGCCCTCCTAACCATACCCAAGGACTCCAAATTTGTTGGTGGTGTCAATTTTGCTCTCTGATTTCATGGTGACCTAACCCTAACCCTAAGTGGAATTTTCCTCCAATGGGATTTTCCCATGTATTTTACCAGGAAACATAGATACGACTGGGTAGAAACGTCCGTGCCCTCTTAAGCATACCCAAGCACTCCGAATTTGTTTGTGAAGTCCATTTTGGTCTATGAGTTAATGGTTTTCTAACCTAACCCTAGGAGGAATTTTCCTCCAATGGAATTTTCCCATGTATTTTACCAGGAAACATAGATAGGGCAGGCTAGAAAACTAAGTCCCTTCTAACGATACCCAAGGTCTCCAAATTTGTTGGTGATATCCATTTTGCTCTATGAGTTCATGGTGATCTAACCCTAACCCTAGGTGGAATTTTCCTCCAATGGGATTTTCCCATGTATTTTCCAAGGAAACATAGATAGGGCAGGCTAGAAATGTAAGTGCCCTCCTAACTATACACAAGGACTCCAAAACTGTTGGCGGTGTCCATTTTGCTCTATGAGTTCATGGTGACCTAACCTTAACCCTAAGTAGAATTTTCCTCCAATGGGATTTTCCCGTGTATTTTACCAGGAAACATAGATAGGGCAGGCTAGAAAAGTCAGTGCCCTCCTAACCATACCAATGCACTCCAAATTTGTTCGTGGTGTCCATTTTGCTCTATGAATTAATGGTTTCCTATCCCTAACCCTAAGTGGAATTTTCCTCGAATGGGATTTTCCCATTTATTTTACTAGGAAACATAGTTAGGGCAGGCTGGAAAAGTGTGTGCCCTCCTAAACATACCCAAGCACTCCAAATTTGTTGGTGTTGTTAATTTTGCTCTATGAGTTCATGGTGACATAAACATGAAGGGTTAGGGTTAGCTCTCCATGAACGCATATAGCAAAATGGACACCACCAAAAATTTGGAGTCCTTGGGTTTGGTTAGGAGGGCACTAATTTTTCTACATTGCCCTATCTATGTTTCCTGGTAAAATCCATGGGAAAATCCCATTGGAGGAAAATTCCACTTAGGGTTAGGGTTAGGAAACCATGAACAACTAGAGCAAAATGGACACCACAAACAAATTTGGAGTGCTTGGGTATGGTTAGAAGGGCACTGACTTTTCCAGCCTGCCCTATCTATGTTTCCTGATAAACTACATGTGAAAATCTAATTGGAGGAAAATTCCACTTAGGGCTAGGATTAGGACACCATGAACTCATAGAGCAAAATGGACATGGCCAGCAAATTCGGAGTGCTTGGTATGGTTAGGAGCGCACTGACTTTTCTAACCTGCCATATCTATGTTTCCTGGTAAAATACATGGGAAAATCCCATTGGAGGAATATTCCACTTCGGGTTAGTGTTAGGTCACCATGAACTCATAGAGCAAAATCAACACCACCAAGAAATTCGGAGTGCTTTGGTATGCTTAAGAGGGCATTGACTTTTGTACCCTTCAATATCAATGTTTCCTGGTAAAATACATGGGAAAATCCCATTGTAGGAAAATTCCACTTAGGGTTAGGGTTAAGTCACCATGAACCCATAGAGCAAAATGGGGACCAACAACAAATTAGGAGTCCTTGGGTATGGTTAGGAGGGCACTTACTTTTCTAGCCTGCCCTATCTATGTTTCCTGGTAAAATACTTGGGACAATCCCATTGGAGGAAAATTCCACTTAGGGTTAGAGTTAGGAAACCATGAACTCATAGAAGAAAATGGACACCACCAACAAATTTTGAGTCCTTGGGTATGGTTAGGAGGGCACTGACTTTTCTATCCTACCCTATCTGTGTTTCCTGGTAAAATACACGGGAAAATCCTATTGCAGGAAAATTCCACTTAGGGTGAGGTTTAGGTCACCACGAACTCATAGAGCAAAATGGACACCACCAACAAATTTGTAGTGCTTGGGTATGGTTTGGAGGGCAATGACTTTTCTAGACTGCCCTTTCTATGTTTCCTGCTAAAATACATGGGAAAATCCCACTGGAGGAAAATTCCACTTAGGGTTAGGTCACCACGAACTCATAGAGAATAATGAACACCACCAACAATTTTGGAATCCTGGGTATGGTTAGGAGGGCACTGAGTTTTCTAGACTGCCCTTTCTATGTTTCCTGGTAAAATACATGGGAAAATCCCACTGGAGGAAAATTCCACTTAGGGTTAGGTCACCACGAACTCATAGAGAATAATGAACACCACCAACAATTTTGGAATCCTGGGTATGGTTAGGAGGGCACTGAGTTTTCTAGACTGCCCTTTCTATGTTTCCTGGTAAAATACATGGGAAAATCCCACTGGAGGAAAATTCCACTTAGGGTTAGGTCACCACGAACTCATAGAGAATAATGAACACCACCAACAATTTTGGAATCCTGGGTATGGTTAGGAGGGCACTGAGTTTTCTAGACTGCCCTATCTATGTTTCCTGGTAAAATACATGACAAAATCCCATTGGAGGAAAATTCCACTTAGGGTTAGGTTTCAGAAACCATTAACTCATAAAGCAAAATGGACACCACCAATATATTTGAAGTGCTTGGGTATGGTTAGGAGGGCACTGACTTTTCTACTCTGCCCTATCTATGTTTCCTGTTAAAATACATGGGAAAATCCCATTGGAGGAAAATTCCAATTAGGGTTAGGGGTAGGTCACCATGAACTCATAGAGCAAAATGGACACTACCAACAAATTCGGAGTTCTTGGGTATGCTTAAGAAGGCATAGATTTTTGTACCCTGCCATATCAATGTTTCCTGGTAAAATTCATATGAAAATCCCATTGGAGGAAAATTCCACTTAGGGTTAGGGTTAGGTCACCATGAACTCATAGAGCAAAATGGACACCACTAACAAATTTGGAGTGCTTGGGTATAGTTAGGAGGGCACTGAATTTTCAAGTCTCCCCTATCTAGGTTTCCTGTTAAAATACATGGGAAAATCCCATTGGAGGAAAATTCCACTAAGGGTTAGGATTAGGTCACCATGAGCTCATAGAGCAAAATAGATACCACCAACAAATTTGGATTTCTTGGGTATGGTTAGGAGGACAATGACTTTTCTAGCCTGCCCTATCCATGTTTCTTTTTAAAATACATGGGAAAAGTCCATTGGAGGAAAATTACCTTAGGGTTAGTGTTAGGAAACCATGAAATCATAGTGCAAAATGGACATCACCAACAAGTTATAAGTGCTAGGGTATGCTTAGGAGGGCACAGACGTTTCTACCCTGCCCTATCTAAGTTTCCTTATAAAATACATGGGAAAATGCCATTGGAGGAAAATTCCACTTAGGGTTAGGATTAGGTCACCATGAACTCATAGAGCAAAATCGACACCACCAACAAATTTGGAGTGCTTGGGTATAGTTAGGAAGGCACTGACTTTTCTAGCCTGCCCTATCTATGTTTCCTGGTAAAATACATGAGAAAATAGCATTGGAGAAAAATTCCACTTAGGGTTAGGGTTAGGTCACCATGAACTCATAGAGCAAAATGGACACCACCAACAAATTTGGAGTCCTTGGGTATGGTTAGGAGGGCTCTTACTATTCTAGCCTGCGCTATCTATTTTTCCTGGTAAAATACATGGGAAAATCCCATTGGAGGAAAATTCCACTTAAGGCTAGGGTTAGGACACCATGAACCCATTGAGCAATATGGACACCGCCAACAATTTCATAGTGCTTGGGTATCTTTAGGAGGGCACTGACTTTTCTAGCCTGCCCTATCTTTGTTTCTTGGTAAAATACATGGGAAAATCCCATTGGAGGAAAATTACCTTAGGGTTAGTGTTAGGAAACCATGAAATCATAGTGCAAAATGGAAATCACCAACAAGTTTTAAGTGCTAGGGTATGCTTAGCAGGGCATAGACGTTTCTACCCTGCCCTATCTAAGTTACCTGATAAAATACATGGCAAAATGCCATTGGAGGAAAATTCCACTTAGGGTTAGGGTTAGGTCACCATGAACTCATAGAGCAAAATGGACACCACCAACAATTTTGGAGTCTTTGTGTATAGTTAGAAGGGCACTTACCTTTCTAGCCTGCCCTATCTATGTTTCCCGGTAAATTACATGGGAAAATCCCATTGGAGGAAAATTCCACTTAGGGTTAGGATTAGGTCACCATGAACTCATAGAGTAAAATGGACACCACCAACAAATTTGGAGTGCTTGGGTAATGTTTAGGAAGGCACTGACTTTTCTAGCCTGCCCTATTTATGTTTCCTGGTAAAATACATGAGAAAATCCCTTTGGAGGAAAATTCCATATAGGGTTAGGGTAAGGAAACCATGAACTCATAGAGCAAAATGGACTTCACAAACAAATTCAGAGTGCTTGGGTATTGTTAGGAAGGCAATCAATTTTCTAGCCTACAATATCTATGTTTCCTGGTAAAACACAGGGGAAAATCCCATTGGAGGAAAATTCCACTTAGGGTTAGGGTTAGGTCACCATGAACTCACAGAGCAAAATCGACACCACCAACAAATATGGAGTTGTCGGGTATGGTTAGGAAGGCACTGACTTTTCTACCCTGCCCTATCTATGTTTCCTGGTAAAATACATGGGAAAATCCCATTGGAGAAAAATTCCACTTAGGGTTATGGTTAGGACACCATGAACTGATAGAGCAAAAGGGACTTCACCAACAAATTCCGAGTGCTTGGGTATGTTCAGGAGGGCACTTACTTTTGTTGCCTGCCCTATCTATGTTTCCTGGTAAAATACATGGGAAAATCCCATTTGTGGAAAATTCCACTTTGGGTGAAGGTTAGGTCACCATGAACTCATAGAGCAAAATGGACACCAGAAACAAATTTGGAGTCCTAGGGTATGGTTTGGAGCCCTTACTATTCTTGCCTGCTCTATGTATATTTCCTGGTAAAATACATGTGAAAATCCCATTGGAGGCAAATTCAACTTAGGGTTAGGAAACCATGAACTCATAGAGCAAAATGGACACCACCAACAAATTTGGAGTCCTTCGGTATGGTTAGGAGGAGACAGATTATTCTACCCTGGCCTATCTGTGTTTCCTGGTAATATTCATGGGAAAATCCCATTGGAGGAAAATTCCACTAGGGTTAGGTTTTGGTCACAGTGAACTCATAGAGCAAAATGGACACCACCATCAAATTTGGAGGGTTTGGGTATAGTTAGGAAGGCACTGACTTTTCTAGCCTGCCCTATCTATGTTTCCTGGTAAAATACATGAGAAAATCCCTTTGGAGGAAAATTCCATATAGGGTTAGGGTAAGGAAACCATGAACTCATAGAGCAAAATGGACTTCACAAACAAATTCAGAGTGCTTGGGTATTGTTAGGAAGGCAATCAATTTTCTAGCCTACAATATCTATGTTTCCTGGTAAAACACATGGGAAAATCCCATTGGAGGAAAATTCCACTTCGGGTTAGGGTTAGGTCACCATGAACCCATAGAGCAAAATGGACTTCACCGACAAATTCCGAGTGCTTGGTTATGGTTAGGAAGGCACTGACTTTTCTAGCTTGCCCTATCTATGTTTCCTGGTAAAATACATGAGAAAATCCCATTGGAGGAAAATTCCACTTAGGGTTAGGGTTAGGTCACCATGAACTCACAGAGCAAAATCGACACCACCAACAAATATGGAGTTGTCGGGTATGGTTAGGAAGGCACTGACTTTTCTACCCTGCCCTATCTATGTTTCCTGGTAAAATACATGGGAAAATCCCATTGGAGGAAAATTCCACTTAGGGTTAGGGTTAGGACACCATGAACTCATACAGCAAAATGGATTTCACCAGCAAATTCCAAGGGCTTGGGTATGGTTAGGGGGGTACTTACTTTTGTTGCCTGCCCTATCTATATTTCTTGGTAAAATACATGGGAAAATACGATTGGAGGCAAATTCAACTTAGGGTTAGGAAACCATGAACTCATAGAGCAAAATCGACACCACCAACAAATTCCGAGTGCTTGGCTATGGTTAGGAGGGCACTGACTTTTCTACTCTGCCCTATCTAAGTTTCCTGATAAAATACAGGGGAAAATGCCATTGGAGGAAAATTCCACTTAGGGTTAGGGTTAGGTCACCATGAACTCATAGATCAAAATCGACACCACCAACAAATTTGGAGTGCTTGGCTATGGTTAGAGAGGAACGGACTTTTCTAGCCTGCCCTATCTATGTTTCCTGGTAAAGTACATGAGAAAATCCCATTGGAGGAAAATTCAACTTAGGGTTAGGGTTAGGACACCATGAACTCATAGAGCAAAATGGACTTCACCGACAAATTCCGAGTGCTTGGGTATGGTTAGGAGGGCACTTACTTTTGTTGCCTGCCCTATCTATGTTTCCTGGTAAAATACATGGGAAAATCCCATTTGTGGAAAATTCCACTTTGGGTGAAGTTTAGGTCACCATGAAGTCATAGAGCAAAATGGACACTAGCAACAAATTTGGAGTACTTGGGTATCGTTTGGAGCCCTTACTTTTCTTGCCTACGCTATCTATATTTCCTGGTAAAATACATGAGAAAATCCCATTGGAGGCAAATTCAACTTAGTGCTAGGAAACAATGAAATCATAGTGCAAAATGGACATCACCAACAAATTGTAAGTGCTAGGGTATGCTTAGGAGGGCACTGACTTTTCTACCCTACCCTATCTAAGTTTCCTGATAAAATACATGGGGAAATGCCATTGGAGGAAAATTCCACTTAGGGTTAGGGTTAGGTCACCATGAACTCATAGAGCAAAATCGACACCAGAAACAAATTCGGAGTGCTTGTTTATTGTTAGGAGAGCAAAGACTTTTCTACCCTGCTCTATCTATATTTCCTGGTAAAATACATGGGAAAATGCCATTGGAGGAAAATACCACTTAGGGTTAGGGTTAGGTCACCGTGAACTCATAGAGCAAAATGGACACCTCCAACAAATTTCGAGTGCATGGGTATGCTTAGGAGGGCACTGACTTTTCTAGCCTGCCCTAGCTATCGTTCCTGGTAAAACACATGGGAAAATCCCATTGGAGGAAAATTCCACTTCGGGTTAGGGTTAGGTCACCATGAACTCATAGAGCAAAATGGACTTCACCGACAAATTCCGAGTGCTTGGGTATGTTTAGGAGGGCACTTACTTTTGTTGCCTGCCCTATCTATGTTTCCTGGTAAAATACATGGGAAAATCCCATTTGTGGAAAATTCCACTTTGGGTTAAGGTTAGGTCACCATGAACTCATAGAGCGAAATCGGCACCAGCAACAAATTTGGAGTCCTTGGGTATGGTTAGGGGCCCTTACTTTTCTTGCCTTCTCTACCTATATTTCCTGGTAAAATACATGGGAAAATCCCATTGGAGGCAAATTCAACTTAGGTTTAGGAAACCATGAACTCATAGAGCAAAATGGACACCACGAACAAATTCGGAGTCCTTGGTTACGCTTAGGAGGGCACTGACTTTTCTAGCCTGCCCTATCTATGTTTCCTGGTAAAATACATGAGAAAATCCTATTGGAGGAAAATTCCACTTAGGGTTAGGGTTTAGGACACCATGAACTCATAGAGGAAAATGGACTTCACCAACAAATTCCGAATGCTTGGGTATGGTTAGGAAGGCACTTACTTTTCTTGCCTGCTCTATCTATATTTTCTGGTAAAATACATGGGAAAATGCCGTTGGAGGAAAATTCCACTAAGGGCTAGGGTAAGGACACCATGAACCCATAGAGCAAATTGGACATCGCCAACAAATTCCTAGTGCTTGATTATGCTTAGGAGGGCACTGACTTTTCTACCCTGCCCTATCTACGATTCCTGGCAAAATACATGGGAAAATCCCTTTGGAGGAAAATTCCACTTAGGGTTAGGGTTAGGATACCAAGAACTCATAGAGCAAAATCGACACTACCAACAAATTTGGAGTGCTTGGGTATGGTTAGAAAGGAACGGACTTTTCTAGCCTGCCCTATCTATGTTTCCTGGTAAAGTACATAGGAAAATCCCATTGGAGGAAAATTCCACTTAGGGTTAGGGTTAGGTCACCGTGAACTCATAGAGCAAAATCGGCACCAGCAACAAATTTGGAGTCCTTGGGTATGGTTTGGAGCCCTTACTTTTCTTGCCTACTCTATCTATATTTCCTGGTAAAATACATGGGAAAATACCATTGGAGGCAAATTCAGTTTAGGATTAGGAAACCATGAACTCATAGAGCAAAATGGACACCACCAACAAATTTGGAGTACTTGGGTATGGTTAGGAGGGCACTTACTTTTCTTGCTTGCTCTATCTATATTTCCTGGTAAAATACATGGGAAAATGCCATTGGAGGAAAATACCACTTAGGGTTAGGTTTAGGTCACCATGAACTCATAGAGCAAAATGGACACCACCAACAAATTTGGAGTGCATGGGTATGCTTAGGAGGGCACTGACTTTTCTAGCCTGCCCTATCTACGTTTCCTGGTAAAATACATGGAAAAATCCCATTGGAGAAAAATTACCTTAGGGTTAGTGTTAGGAAATCATGAAATCATAGTGCAAAATGCACATCACCAACAAATTGTAAGTGCTAGGGTATGCTTAGGAGGGCATAGACGTTTCTACCCTGCCCTATCTATGATTCCTGGCAAAACACATGGGAAAATCCCTTTGGAGGAAAATTCCACTTCGGGGTAGGGTTAGGTCACCATGAACCCATAGAGCAAATTGGACATTGCCAACAAATTCCTCGTGCTTGATTATGCTTAGGAGGGCACTGACTTTTCTACCCTGCCCTATCTATGATTCCTGGCAAAATACATGGGAAAATCCCTTTGGAGGAAAATTCCACTTAGGGTTAGGGTTAGGACACCATGAACTCATAGAGCAAAATGGACTTCACCGACAAATTCCAAGTGCTTGGGTATGGTTAGGAGGGCACTTACTTTTGTTGCCTGCCCTATCTATGTTTCCTGGTAAAATACATGGGAAAATCCCATTTGTGGAAAATTCCACTTTGGGTGAAGGTTAGGTCACCATGACCTCATAGAGCAAAATCGACACCACCAACAAATTTGGAGGGTTTGGGTATGGTTAGGAAGGCACTGACTTTTCTAGCCTCTCCTATCTATGTTTCCTGGTAAAATACATGAGAAAATCCCATTGGAGAAAAATTCCACTTAGGGTTAGGGTTAGGACACCATGAACTCATAGAGCAGAATGGACTTCACCAACAAATTCCGAGAGCTTGGGTATGTTTAGGAGGGCACTTACTTTTGTTGCCTTGCCTATCTATGTTTCCTGGTAAAATACATGGTGAAATCCCATTTGTGGAAAATTCCACTTTGGGTTAATGTTAGGTCACCATGAACTCATAGAGCAAAATCGGCACCAGCAACAAATTTGGAGTCCTTGGGTATGGTTAGGGGCCCTTACTTTTCTTGCCTGCTCTATCAATATTTCCTGGTAAAATACATGGGAAAATCCCATTGGAGGCAAATTCAACTTAGGTTTATGAAACCGTGAACTCATAGAGCAAAATGGACACCACGAACAAATTCAGAGTCCTTGGTTACGCTTAGGAGGGCACTGACTTTTCTAGCCTGCCCTATCTTTGTTTCCTGGTAAAATACATGAGAAAAACCCTTTGGAGGAAAATTCCACTTAGGGTTAGGGTTAGGACACCATGAACTCATAGAGCAAAATGGACTTCACAAACAAATTCGGAGTGCTTGGGTATGGTTAGGAAGGCACTCAATTTTTTAGCTTACCCTATCTATTTTTCTTGGTAAAACACATGGGAAAATCCCATTGGAGGAAAATTCCACTTCGGGTTAGGGTTAGGTCACCATGAACTCATAGAGTCAAATGGACACCACAAACAAATTCGGAGTGCTTGGGTATGCTTAAGAGGGCACGGACTTTTCTACCCAGTCATATCTATGTTTCCTGGTAAAATACATGGTAAAATCCCATTGGATGAAAATTCCTTAAGGTTATTGTTCGTAAACCATGAAATCATAGCGCAAAATCGACATCACCAACAAATTGTAAGTGCTACGGTATGCTTAGGAGGGTACTTACTTTTCTTGCCTGCTCTATCTATATTTCCTGGTAAAATACATGAGAAAATCCTATTGGAGGAAAATTCCACTTCGGGTTAGGGTTAGGTCACCATGAACTCACAGAGCAAAATCGACACTACCAACAAATTTGGAGTTGTCGGGTATGGTTAGGAATGCACTGACTTTTCTACCCTGCCCTATCTATGTTTCCTGGTAAAATACATGGGAAAATCCCATTGGAGGAAAATTCCACTTAGGGTTAGGGTTAGGACACCATGAACTCATAGAGCAGAATGGACTTCACCAACAAATTCCAAGTGCTTGGGTATGGTTAAGAGGGCACTTACTTTTCGTGCGTGCTCTATCTATATTTCCTGGTAAAATACATGGGAAAATCCCATTGGAGGCAAATTCAACTTAGGGTTAGGAAACCATGAACTCATAGATAAAAATGGACACCACGAACAAATTCGGAGTCCTTGGTTATGCTTAGGAGGGCACTGACTTTTCTAGCCTGCCCTATCTATGTTTCCTGGTAAAATACATGTGAAAATGCCATTGGAGGAAAATTCCTCTTCGGGTTAGGGTTAGATCACCATGAACTCACATAGCAAAATCGACACCACAAACAAATTTGGAGTTGTCTGGTATGGTTAGGAATGCACTGACTTTTCTACCCTGCCCTATCTATGTTTCCTGGTAAAATACATGGGAAAATCCCATTGGAGGAAAATTCCACTTAGGGTTAGGGTTAGGACACCATGAACTCATAGAGCAAAATGGACTTCACCAGCAAATTCCGAGGGCTTGGGTATGGTTAGGAGGGTACTTACTTTTCTTGCCTGCTCTATCTATATTTCTTGGTAAAATACATGGGAAAATACGATTGGAGGCAAATTCAACTTAGGGTTAGGAAACCATGAACACATAGAGCAAAATCGACACCACCAACAAATTTGGAGTCCTTGGGTATGGTTAGGAGGGCACTTATTTTTGTTGCCTGCCCTATCTATGTTTCCCGGTAAAATACATGGGAAAATCCCATTTGTGGAAAATTCCACCTTGGGTTAAGGTTAGGTCACCAGGAATTCACAGAGCAAAATCGACACTGCCAACAAATTTGGAGTGGTCGGGTATGGTTAGGAAGGCACTGACTTTTCTACTCTGCCCTATCTATGTTTCCTGGTAAAATACATGAGAAAATCCAGTTGGAGGAAAATTACACTTAAAGTTAGGGTTAGGACACCATGAACTCATAGAGCAGAATGGACTTCACCAACAAATTACGAGTGCTTGGGTATGTTTAGGAGGGCACTTACTTTTGTTGCCTTGCCTATCTATGTTTCCTGGTAAAATACATGGGAAAATCCAATTTGTGGAAAATTCCACTTTGGGTTAAGGTTAGGTCACCATGAACTCATAGAGCAAAATCGGCACCAGCAACAAATTTGGAGTCCTTGGGTATGATTAGGGGCCCTTACTTTTCTTGCCTACTCTATCTATATTTCCTGGTAAAATACATGGGAAAATCCCATTGGAGGCAAATTCAACTTAGGTTTAGGAAACCATGAACTCATAGAGCAAAATGGACACCACGAACAAATTCGGAGTCCTTGGTTACGTTTAGGAGGGCACTGACTTTTCTAGCCTGCCCTATCTTTGTTTCCTGGTAAAATACATGAGAAAATCCTATTGGAGGAAAATTCCACTTAGGGTTAGGGTTAGGACACCATGAACTCATAGAGCAAAATGGACTTCACAAACAAATTCGGAGTGATTGGGTATGGTTAGGAAGGCACTCAATTTTTTAGCCTACCCTATCTATGTTTCCTGGTAAAATACATGAGAAAATCCAATTGGAGGAAAATTACACTTAGAGTTAGGGTTAGGACACCATGAACTCATAGAGCAAAATCGACACTGCCAACAAATTCCGAGTGCTTGAGTATGGTTAGGAGGGCACTTACTTTTGTTACCTCCACTATCTATGTTTCCTGGTAAAATAAATGGGAAAATGCCATTAGAGGAAAATACCACTTAGGGTTAGGGTTAGGTCACCATGAACTCGCAGACCAAAATTGAAACCACCAACAAATTTGGAGTTGTCGGGTATGGTTAGGAAGGCACTGACTTTTCTACCATGCCCTATCTATGTTTCCTGGTAAAATACATGGGAAATTCCCATTGGAGGAAAATTCCACTTAGGGTTAGGGTTAGGACACTATGAACTCATAGAGCAAAATGGACTTCACCAGCAAATTCCGAGTGCTTGGGTGTGGTTACGAGGGCACTTAGTTTTGTTGCCTCCACTATCTATGTTTCCTGGTAAAATATATGGAAAAATCCCATTTGTGGAAAATTCCACTTTGGGTTAAGGTTAGGTCACCATGAACTCATAGAGCAAAATGGACACCAGCAACAAATTTGGAGTCCTTGGGATGGTTAGGAGCCCTTACTTTTCTTGCCTGCTCTATCTATGTTTCCTGGTAAAATACATAGGAAAATCCCATTGGAGGAAAATTCCACTTAGGGTTAGGGTTAGGACACCATGAACTCATAGAGCAGAATGGACTTCACCGAGAAATTCCGAGTGCTTGGTTATGGTTAGCAGGCCATTTACTTTTGTTGCCTGCCCTATCTATGTTTCCTGGTAAAATATATGGTAAAATCCCATTTGTGGAAAATTCCACTTTGGGTTAAGGTTAGGTCAACATGAACTCATAGAGCAAAATGGACACCAGCAACAAATTTGGAGTCCTTGGGATGGTTAGGAGCCCTTACTTTTCTTGCCTGCTCTATCTATGTTTCCTGGTAAAATACATAGGAAAATCCCATTGGAGGAAAATTCCACTTAGGGTTAGGGTTAGGTCACCGTGAACTCATAGAGAAAAATGGACACCACCAATAAATTTGGAGTGCTTGGGTATGCTTAGGAGGCACTGACTTTTGTTGCCTTGCCTATCTATGTTTCCTGGTAAAATACATGGGAAAATCCCATTTGTGGAAAATTCCACTTTGGGTTAAGGTTAGGTCAACATGAACTCATAGAGCAAAATGGACACCAGCAACAAATTTGGAGTCCTTGGGATGGTTAGGAGCCCTTACTTTTCTTGCCTGCTCTATCTATGTTTCCTGGTAAAATACATAGGAAAATCCCATTGGAGGAAAATTCCACTTAGGGTTAGGGTTAGGACACCATGAACTCATAGAGCAGAATGGACTTCACCGAGAAATTCCGAGTGCTTGGTTATGGTTAGCAGGCCATTTACTTTTGTTGCCTGCCCTATCTATGTTTCCTGGTAAAATATATGGGAAAATCCCATTTGTGGAAAATTCCACTTTGGGTTAAGGTTAGGTCACCATGAACTCATAGAGCAAAATCGACACCACCAACAAATTTGGAGTGCTTGGGTATGCTTAGGAGGGCACTGACTTTTCTATCCTGCCCTATCTATGTTTCCTTGTAAAACACATGGGAAAATCCCTTTGGAGGAAAATGCCACTTAGGGTTAGGGTTAGGACACCATGAACTCATAGAGCAAAATGGACTTCACCGACAAATTCCGAGTGCTTGGTTATGGTTAGGAAGGCACTGACTTTTCTAGCTTGCCCTATCTATGTTTACTGGTAAAATACATGAGAAAATCCCATTGGAGGAAAATTCCACTTAGGGTTAGGGTTAGGAAACCATGAACTCATAGAGCAAAATGGACTTCACCAGCAAATTCCGAGGGCTTGGGTATGGTTAGGAGGGTACTTACTTTTCTTGACTGCTCTATCTATGTTTCCCGGTAAAATACATGGGAAAATCCCATTTGTGGAATATTCCACCTTGGGTTAAGGTTAGGTCACCATGAACTCATAGAGCAAAATGGACACCAGCAACAAATTTGGAGTCCATGGGTATGGTTAGGAGCCATTACTTTTCTTGCCTGCTCTATCTATATTTCCTGGTAAAATACATGAGAATATCCCTTTGGAGGAAAATTCCACTTAGGGTTAGGGTTAGGACACCATTAACTCATAGAGCAAAATGGACTTCACCAACAAATTCCGAGTTCTTGGGTATGCGTAGGAGGGCACAGATTTTTCTACCCTGCCCTATGTAAGTTTCCTGATAAAATACATGGGAAAATGCCATTGGAGGAAAATTCCACTTAGGGCTAGGGTTAGGAAATCATGAACTCATAGAGCAAAATTGACACCACCAACAAATTCGTAGTGCTTGGTTATGCTTAAGAGGGCACTGACTTTGCTAGCCTGACCTTTCTATGTTTCCTGTTAAAATACATGGGAAAATCCCATTGTACGAAAATTTCACTAGGGTTAGGATTTGGTCACCATGAACTCACAGAGCAAAATCGACACCACCAACAAATTTGGAGTGCTTGGGTATGCTTAAGAGGGCACAGACTTTTCTACCCTGCCCTATGTAAGTTTCCTGATAAAATACATGGGAAAATGCCATTGGAGGAAAATTCCACTTAGGGTTAGGGTTAGGACACCGTGAACTCATAGAGCAAAATGGACTTCACCGACAAATTCCGAGTGCTTGGTTATGGTTAGGAAGGCACTGATTTTTCTACCTTGCCCTATATATGTTTCCTGGTAAAATACATGAGAAAATCCCATTGGAGGCAAATTCAACTTACGGTTAGGAAATCATGAACTCATAGAGCAAAATGGACACCACAAACAAATTCGGAGTCCTTGGTTACGCTTAGGAGGGCACTGACTTTTCTACCCTGCCCTATCTAAGTTTCCTGGTAAAATACATGAGAAAATCCAATTGGAGGAAAATTCCACTTAGGGTTAGGGTTAGGACACCATGAACTCATAGAGCAAAATGTTCTTCACCAACAAATTCTGAGTGCTTGGCTATAGTTAGGAGGGCACTTACTTTTCTTGCCTGCTCTATCTATATTTCCTGATAAAATATATGGGAAAATCCAATTGGAGGAAAATTCCACTTAGGGTTAGGGTTAGGACACCATGAACTCATAGAGCAAAATGGACTTCACCAACAAATTCGGAGTGCTTGGGTATGCTTAAGAGGGCACGGACTTTTCTACGCAGTCATATCTATGTTTCCTGGTAAAATACATGGGAAAATCCCATTGGAGGAAAATTCCACTTAGGGTTAGGGTTAGGACACCATGATCTCATAGAGCAGAATCAACTTCACCAACAAATTCCGAGTGCTTGGGTATGTTTAGGAGGGCACTTACTTTTGTTACCTGCCTATCTTTGTTTCCTGGTAAAATACATGGGAAAAACCCATTTGTGGAAAATTCCACTTTGGGTTAACGTTAGGTCACCGTGAACTCATAGAGCAAAATGCACACCAGCAACAAATTTGGAGTCCTTGGGTATGGTTACGAGCCCTTACTTTTCTTGCCTGCTCTATCTATATTTCCTGGTAAAATACATGGGAAAATCCCATTGCAGGAAAATTCCACTTCGGGTTAGGGTTAGGTCACCATGAACCCATAGAGCAAAATAGACACAACCAACAAATTTTTAGAGCTTGGGTATGGTTAGGAGGGCACTCAATTTCCTAGCCTGCCCTATCTATGATTCCTGGTAAAGCACATGGGAAAATCCCATTGGAGGAATATTCCACTTAGGGCTAGTGTTAGGACACCATGAAATCATAGAGCCAAATGGACACCACCAACAAATTCGTAGTGCTTGTGTATGGATAGGAGGGCACTGATTTTTCTAGCCTACCGTATCTATGTTTCCTGATAAAATACATGGGAAAATGCCAATGGAGGAAAATTCCACTTAGGGTTAGGGTTAGGTCACCATTAACTCATAGAGCAAAATTGACACCACCAACAAATTTGGAGTGCTTGGGTATGGTTAGGAAGGCACTGACTTTTCTAGCCTTCCCTATCTATGTTTCCTCGTAAAACACATGGGAAAATCCCATTGGAGGAAAATTCCACTTAGGGCTAGGTTAGGACACCATGAACTCATAGAGCCAAATGGACACCACCAACAAATTCGGAGTCCTTGGTTATGCTTAGGAGGGCATACTTTTCTAGCCTGCTCTATCTATATTTCCTGGTAAAATACATGTGAAAATCCCATTGGAGGCAAATTCCACTTAGGCTTAGTGTTAGGTCACCATGAACTGGTTAATTGGAATTAACCTCCAATGGGATTTTCCCATGTATTTTACCAGGAAACATAGATAGGGCAGGGTAGAAAAGTCAGTGACCTCCTAAGCATACCCTAGCACTCCAAATTTGTTGGTGGTCTCTTTTTTACTCTATGAGTTCATGTTTTCCTAACCATAACCCTAAGTGGAATTTTCCTCCAATGGGATTTTCCCACGTATTTTACCAGGAAACATAGATAGGGCACGCTAGAAAAGTCAGTGCCCTCCTAACCATAACCACGCACTCCAAATATGTTGGTGGTGTCTTTTGTGCTCTTTGAGTTCACGTTGACCTAACACTAACCCTAAGTGGAATTTTTCTCCAAAGGGATTTTCCCATGTATTTTACCAGGAAACACAGATAGGACAATCTAGAATGTTTAGTGCCCTCCTAACCATAACCAAGGACTCCGAATTTGTTGATGGTGTCCATTTTTCTCTATGAATTCATGGTGACCTAACCCTAACCCTAAGGGGAACTTTCCTCCAATGGGATTTTCCCATGTATTTTAGCAGGAAACATAGATAGGGCAGCGTAGAAAATTCAGTGCCCTCCTAAGCATATCCTAGCACTCCAAATTTGTTGGTGGTGTCTTTTTTGCTCTATGAATATATGTTGTCCTAACCCTAACCCTAAGTGGAATTTTCCTCCAATGGGATTTTCCCATGTATTTTACCAGGAAACATAGATAGGGCACGCTAGAAAAGTCAGTGCCCTCCTAACCATACCCACGCACTCCAAATATGTTGGTGGTGTCTTTTTTGATCTTTGAGAACATGTTGACCTAACACTAACCCAAAGGGGAATTTTCCTCCAAAGGGATTTTCCCATGAATTTCAACAGGAAACATAGATAGGGCAATCTAGAATGTTCAGTGCCCTCCTAACCATACCCAAGGAATCCAAATTTGTTGGTGGTGTCCATTTTGCTCTATGAATTCATGGTTTCCTAACACTAACCCTAAGGTAATTTTCCTCCAATGGGATTTTCCCATGTATTTTATGAGGAAACATAGATAGGGTAGGCTAGAAAAGTCAGTGCCCTCCTAACCATACCATAGGACTCCGACATTATTGGTGATGTACATTTTGCTCTATGAGTTCATGTTGTCCTAACCCTAACACTAATTCGAATTTTCCTCCAATGGGATTTTCCCATGTATTTTACCATGAAACAAAGGTTGGGCAAGGTAGAAAACTCCTAACCATACCCAAGCACTCCAAATTTGTTGGTGGTGTCCATTTTGCTCTATGAGTTCATGTTGTCCTAACCCTAATGCTAAGTGGAATTTTCCTCCAATGGGATATTCCCATGTATTTTACCTGGAAAGATAGATATAGCAGAGTAGAAAAGTCCGTGCCCTCTTAAGTATACCCAAGTACTCCGAATTTGTTGGTGATGTCCATTTTGCTGTATGATTTCATTGTAACCAGAAGAGGAATTTTCCTACAATGAAATTTTCGAATGTGCTTTACCAGTAAATATATATAGGGCAGGCTAGAAATTTCAGTGCCCTCCTATCCATACCCAAGCACTAAAAATTTGTTGGTGGTGTCTATTTTGCTCTATGGGTTCATGGTGACCTAAACCTAACCCTAAGTGGAATTTTCCTCCAATGGGATTTTCCCATGTGTTTTACCAGGAAACATAGATAGGCCAGGGTAGAAAAGTCCGTGTCCTCCTAACCATACCGAAGGACTCTGAATTTGTTGGTGGTGTCCATTTTGCTCTACGAGTTCACGGTGACCTCACCCTAGCCCTAAGTGGAATATTCCTCCAATGGGTTTTTCCCATGTGTTTTACCAGGAAAGATAGATAGGGCAGGGTAGAAAACTAAGTACCCTTCTAACGATACCCAAGGAGTCCAAATTTGTTGGTTATGTCCATTTTGCTCTATGTGTTCATGGTGACCTAACCCTAACCCTAAGTGGAATTTTCCTCCAATGGGATTTTCCCATATATTTTAACAGGAAACATAGTTAGGGCAGGCTAGAAAAGTATGTGCCCTCCTAACCATACCCAAGGACTCCAAATTTGTTGCTAGTGTCCATTTTGCTCTATGAGTTCATGGTGATCTAGCTTTACCCCTAAGTGGAATTTGCTTCCAATGGGATTTTCCCATGTTTTTTACCAGGAAAAATAGATAGCGCAGGCTAGAAAAGTAAGAGCCTTCCTAACTATACCCAAGGAGTCCAAATTTGTTGGTGATGTCCATTTTGCTCTATGTGTTCATGGTGATCTAACCCTAACCCTAAGTGGAATTTTCCTCCAATGGGATTTTCCCATATATTTTAACAGGAAACATAGTTAGGGCAGGCTAGAAAAGTCAGTGCCCTCCTAACCATACTCAAGCACTCCAAATTTGTTGGTGATGTCCATTTTGCTCTATGAATTCATGGTTTCCTAACCCTAACCCTAAGTGGAATTTTCCTCCAATGGGATTTTCCCATTTTTTTTTCCAGGAAACATAGTTAGGGCAGGCTAGATAAGTCTGTGCCCTCGTAACCATACACAAGTACTCCAAATTTGTTGGTGGTGTCCATTTTGCTCGATGAGTTCGTGGTGACCTAACCCTAACCCTAAGTGCAATTTTCCTCCAAAGGGATTTTCCCATGTGTTTTACCAGGAAACATAGATAGGCCAGGGTAGAAAAGTCCGTGTCCTCCTAACCATACCGAAGGACTCTGAATTTGTTTGTGAAGTCCATTTTGCTCTATGAGTTAATGGTTTCCTAACCTAACCCTAGGTGGAATTTTCCTCCAATGGAATTTTCCCATGTATTTTACCAGGAAAGATAGATAGGTCAGGCTAGAAAACTAAGTCCTCTTCTAACGATACCCAAGGACTCCAAATTTGTTGGTGATGTCCATTTTGCTCTATGAGTTCATGGTGATCTAACCCTAACCGTAAGTGGAATTTTCCTCCAATGGGATTTTCCCATGTATTTTACCAGGAAACATAGATATGACTGGGTAGAAAAGTCCGTGCCCTCTTAAGCATACCCAAGCACTCCGAATTTGTTTGTGAAGTCCATTTTGCTCTATGAGTTCATCGTTTCCTAACCTAACCCTAGGTGGAATTTTCCTCCAATGGGATTTTCCCAAGTATTTTACCAGGAAACATAGTGAGGGCAGGCTAGAAAAGTCAGTGCCCTCCTAACCACACCCAAGCATTCCAAATTTGTTCGTGAACTCCATTTTACTCTATGAGTTTATGGTGTGCTAACCCTAACCCTAAGTGGAATTTTCCTCCAAAGGGATTTTCCCATGTATTTTACCACGAAACATAGATAGGGCAAGCAAAAAAAGGCAGTGCTTTCCTAACCATAACCAAGCACTCGGAATTTGTCGGTGAAGTCCATTTTGCTCTATGAGTTCATGGTGTCCTAACCCTAAACCTAAGTGGAATTTTCCTCCAATGGGATTTTCTCATGCATTTTACTAGGAAACATAGATAGGGCAAGCTAGAAAAGTCAGTGTCTTCCTAACCATAACCAAGCACTAGGAATTTGTCGGTGAAGTCCATTTTGCTCTTTGAGTTCATGGTGTCCTAACCCTAACCCTAAGTGGAATTTTCCTCCAATGGGATTTTCCCATGTATTTTACCAGGAAACATAGATATGACTGGGTAGAAAAGTCCGTGCCCTCTTAAGCATACCCAAGGACTCCGAATTTGTTTGTGAATTCCATTTTGCTCTATGAGTTCATGGTTTCCTAACCTAACCCTAGGTGGAATTTTCCTCCAATGGGATTTTCCCATGTATTTTACCAGGAAACATTGATAGGGTAGACTAGAAAAGTCAGTGCCCTCCTAACAATACCCAAGCACTACCAATTTGTTGGTGTTGTCCATTTTGCTATATAAGTTCATGGTGACCTAACCCTAACCCTAAGTGGAATTTTCCTCAAATGGGATTTTCCCATGTTTTTTACCAGGAAACATTTGATATTGAAGGGTACAAAAGTCCATGCCCTCCTAACAATACCGAAGCACTACGAATTTGTTGGTGATGTCCATTTTGCTATATAAGTTAATGGTGACCTAACCCTAACCCTAAGTGGAATTTTCCTCCAATGGGATTTTCCCATTTATTTTATCAGGAAACATATATATGACTGGGTAGAAAAGTCCGTGCCCTCTTAAGCATACCCAAGCGCTCTGAATTTGTTTGTGAGGTCCATTTTGCTCTATGAGTTTATGGTTTCCTAACCTAACCCTAGGTGGAATTTTCCTCCAATGGAATTTTCCCATGTATTTTACCAGGAAACATAGATAGGGCAGGCTAGAAAACTAAGTCCCCTTCTAACGATACCCAAGGATTCCAAATTTGTTCGTGATGTCCATTTTGCTCTATGAGTTCATGGTGATCTAACCCTAACCCTAAGTGGAATTTTTCTCCAATGGGATTTTCCCATGTATTTTAACAGGAAACATAGATACGGCAGGCTAGAAAAGTAAGTGCCCTCCTAACCATACCAAGGACTCCAAATTTGTTGCTGGTGTCCATTTTGCTCTATGAGTTCATGGTGACCTACCCCTAACCCTAAGTGGAACTTTCCTAAAATGGGATTTTCACATGTATTTTCCAAGGAAACATAGATAGGGCAAGCTAGAAATGTAAGTGCCCTCCTAACTATACACAAGGACTCCAAAATTGTTGGTGGTGTCCATTTTGCTCTATGAGTTCATGGTGACCTAACCTTAACCCTAAGTAGCATTTTCCTCCAATGGGATTTTCCCGTGTATTTTACCAGGAAACATAGATTGGGCAGGCTAGAAAAGTCAGTGCCCTCCTAACCATACAAATGCACTAAAAATTTGTTGGTGGTGTCCATTTTGCTCTATGAATTCATGGTTTCCTAACCCTAACCCTAAGTGGAATTTTCCTCCAATGGGATTTTCCCATTTATTTTACCAGGAAACATAGTTAGGGCAGGCTGGAAAAGTGTGTGCCCTCCTAACAATACTCAACCACTCCAAATTTGTTGGTGGTGTCCATTTTGCTCTATGAGTTCATGGTGACCTAACCCTAACCGTAAGTGGAATTTTCCTCCAATGGGATTTTCCCGTGTATTTTACCAGGAAACATAGATAGGGTAGGCTAGAATAGTCAGTGCCCTCCAAACCATACCCAAGCACTCGAAATTTGTTGGTGGTGTCCATTTTGTTCTATGAGTTCATAATTTCCAAATCCTAACCCCTAGTGGAATTTTCCTCCAATGGGATTTTCCCACGTATTTTACCAGGAAACATAGATTGGGCAGGCTAGAAAAGTCAGTGCCCTCCTAACCATACAAATGCACTAAAAATTTGTTGGTGGTGTCCATTTTGCTCTATGAATTCATGGTTTCCTAACCCTAACCCTAAGTGGAATTTTCCTCCAATGGGATTTTCCCATTTATTTTACCAGGAAACATAGTTAGGGCAGGCTGGAAAGGTGTGTGCCCTCCTAACAATACCCAACCACTCCAAATTTGTTGGTGGTGTCCATTTTGCTCTATGAGTTCATGGTGACCTAACCCTAACCGTAAGTGGAATTTTCCTCCAATGGGATTTTCCCGTGTATTTTACCAGGAAACATAGATAGGGTAGGCTAGAATAGTCAGTGCCCTCCAAACCATACCCAAGCACTCGAAATTTGTTGGTGGTGTCCATTTTGTTCTATGAGTTCATAATTTCCAAATCCTAACCCCTAGTGGAATTTTCCTCCAATGGGATTTTCCCACGTATTTTACCAGGAAACATAGATAGGGCAGGCGAGAAAGCTACATGCCCTCCTAACCATAACCAAGGACTCCAAATTTGTTGGTGGTGTCCATTTTGCTCTATGAGTTCATGGTGACCTAACCTTAACCCTAAGTAGCATTTTCCTCCAATGGGATTTTCCCGTGTATTTTACCAGGAAACATAGATAGGGCAGGCTAGAAAAGTCAGTGCCCTCCTAACCATACAAATGCACTCCAAATTTGTTGTTGATGTCCATTTTGCTCTATGAATTCATGGTTTCCTAACCCTAACCCTAAGTGGAATTTTCCTCCAATGGGATTTTCCCATTTTTTTTCCAGGAAACATAGTTAGGGCAGGCTAGATAAGTCTGTGCCCTCGTAACCATACACAAGTACTCCAAATTTGTTGGTGGTGTCCATTTTGCTCGATGAGTTCGTGGTGACCTAACCCTAACCCTAAGTGGAATTTTCCTCCAATGGGATTTTCCCATGTATTTTACCAGGAAACATAGATATGACTGTGTAGAAAAGTCCATGCCCTCTTAAGCATACCCAAGCACTCCGAATTTGTTTCTGAAGTCCATTTTGCTCTATGAGTTAATGGTTTCCTAACCTAACCCTAGGTGGAATTTTCCTCCAATGGAATTTTCCCATGTATTTTACCAGGAAAGATAGATAGGTCAGGCTAGAAAACTAAGTCCTCTTCTAAGGATACCCAAGGACTCCAAATTTGTTGGTGATGTCCATTTTGCTCTATGAGTTCATGGTGATCTAACCCTAACCATAAGTGGAATTTTCCTCCAATGGGATTTTCCCATGTATTTTACCAGGAAACATAGATATGACTGGGTAGAAAAGTCCGTGCCCTCTTAAGCATACCCAAGCACTCTGAATTTGTTTGTGAAGTCCATTTTGCTCTATGAGTTCATCGTTTCCTAACCTAACCCTAGGTGGAATTTTCCTCCAATGGGATTTTCCCAAGTATTTTACCAAGAAACATAGATAGGGCAGGCTAGAAAAGTCAGTGCCCTCCTAATCATACCAATGCACTCCAAATTTGTTGGTGGTGTCCATTTTGCTCTATGAATTCATGGTGACCTAACCCTAACCCTAAGTGGAATTTTCCTCCAATGGGATTTTCCCATATATTTTACCAGGAAACATAGTGAGGGCAGGCTAGAAAAGTCAGTGCCCTCCTAACCATACCCAAGCACTCCAAATTTGTTGGTGAACTCCATTTTACTCTATGAGTTCATGGTGTGCTAACCCTAACCCTAAGTGGAATTTTCCTCCAAAGGGATTTTCTCATATATTTTACCACGAAACATAGATAGGGCAAGCAAAAAAAGGCAGTGCTTTCCTAACCATAACCAAGCACTCGGAATTTGTCGGTGAAGTCCATTTTGCTCTATGAGTTCATGGTGTCCTAACCCTAACCCTAAGTGGAATTTTCCTCCAATGGGATTTTCTCATGCATTTTACTAGGAAACATAGATAGGGCAAGTTAGAAAAGTCAGTGTCTTCCTAACCATAACCAAGCACTAGGAATTTGTCGATGAAGTCCATTTTGCTCTATGAGTTCATGGTGTCCTAACCTAACCCTAGGTGGAATTTTCCTCCAATGGGATTTTCCCAAGTATTTTACCAAGAAACATAGATAGGGCAGGCTAGAAAAGTCAGTGCCCTCTTAATCATACCAATGCACTCCAAATATGTTGGTGGTTTCCATTTTGCTCTATGAATTCATGGTGACCTAACCCTAACCCTAAGTGGAATTTTCCTCCAATGGGATTTTCCCATGTATTTTACCAGGAAACATAAATATGACTGGGTAGAAAAGTCCGTGCCCTCTTAAGCATACCCAAGGACTCCGAATTTGTTTGTGAATTCCATTTTGCTCTATGAGTTCATGGTTTCATAACCTAACCCTAGGTGGAATTTTCCTCCAATGGGATTTTCCCATGTATTTTACCAGGAAACATTGATAGGGTAGATTAGAAAAGTCAGTGCCCTCCAAACAATACCCAAGCACTACCAATTTGTTGGTGTTGTCCATTTTGCTATATAAGTTCATGGTGACCTAACCCTAACCCTAAGTGGAATTTTCCTCAAATGGGATTTTCCCATGTTTTTTACCAGGAAACATTTGATATTGAAGGGTACAAAAGTCCATGCCCTCCTAACAATACCGAAGCACTACGAATTTGTTGGTGATGTCCATTTTGCTATATAAGTTAATGGTGACCTAACCCTAACCCTAAGTGGAATTTTCCTCCAATGGGATTTTCCCATTTATTTTATCAGGAAACATATATATGACTGGGTAGAAAAGTCCGTGCCCTCTTAAGCATACCCAAGCGCTCTGAATTTGTTTGTGAGGTCCATTTTGCTCTATGAGTTTATGGTTTCCTAACCTAACCCTAGGTGGAATTTTCCTCCAATGGAATTTTCCCATGTATTTTACCAGGAAACATAAATAGGGCAGGCTAGAAAACTAAGTCCCCTTCTAACGATACCCAAGGATTCCAAATTTGTTCGTGATGTCCATTTTGCTCTATGAGTTCATGGTGATCTAACCCTAACCCTAAGTGGAATTTTTCTCCAATGGGATTTTCCCATGTATTTTAACAGGAAACATAGATACGGCAGGCTAGAAAAGTAAGTGCCCTCCTAACCATACCAAGGACTCCAAATTTGTTGCTGGTGTCCATTTTGCTCTATGAGTTCATGGTGACCTACCCCTAACCCGAAGTGGAACTTTCCTAAAATGGGATTTTCACATGTATTTTCCAAGGAAACATAGATAGGGCAAGCTAGAAATGTAAGTGCCCTCCTAACTATACACAAGGACTCCAAAATTGTTGGTGGTGTCCATTTTGCTCTATGAGTTCATGGTGACCTAACCTTAACCCTAAGTAGCATTTTCCTCCAATGGGATTTTCCCGTGTATTTTACCAAGAAACATAGATTGGGCAGGCTAGAAAAGTCAGTGCCCTCCTAACCATACAAATGCACTAAAAATTTGTTGGTGGTGTCCATTTTGCTCTATGAATTCATGGTTTCCTAACCCTAACCCTAAGTGGAATTTTCCTCCAATGGGATTTTCCCATTTATTTTACCAGGAAACATAGTTAGGGCAGGCTGGAAAGGTGTGTGCCCTCCTAACAATACCCAACCACTCCAAATTTGTTGGTGGTGTCCATTTTGCTCTATGAGTTCATGGTGACCTAACCCTAACCGTAAGTGGAATTTTCCTCCAATGGGATTTTCCCGTGTATTTTACCAGGAAACATAGATAGGGTAGGCTAGAATAGTCAGTGCCCTCCAAACCATACCCAAGCACTCGAAATTTGTTGGTCGTGTCCATTTTGTTCTATGAGTTCATAATTTCCAAATCCTAACCCCTAGTGGAATTTTCCTCCAATGGGATTTTCCCACGTATTTTACCAGGAAACATAGATAGGGCAGGCGAGAAAGCTACATGCCCTCCTAACTATAACCAAGGACTCCAAATTTGTTGGTGGTGTCCATTTTGCTCTATGAGTTCATGGTGACCTACCCCTAACCCTAAGTGGAACTTTCCTAAAATGGGATTTTCACATGTATTTTCCAAGGAAACATAGATAGGGCAAGCTAGAAATGTAACTGCCCTCCTAACTATACACAAGGACTCCAAAATTGTTGGTGGTGTCCATTTTGCTCTATGAGTTCATGGTGACCTAACCTTAACCCTAAGTAGCATTTTCCTCCAATGGGATTTTCCCGTGTATTTTACCAGGAAACATAGATAGGGCAGGCTAGAAAAGTCAGTGCCCTCCTAACCATACAAATGCACTCCAAATTTGTTGTTGATGTCCATTTTGCTCTATGAATTCATGGTTTCCTAACCCTAACCCTAAGTGGAATTTTCCTCCAATGGGATTTTCCCATTTTTTTTCCAGGAAACATAGTTAGGGCAGGCTAGATAAGTCTGTGCCCTCGTAACCATACACAAGCACTCCAAATTTGTTAGTGGTGTCCATTTTGCTCTATGAGTTCATGGTGACCTAACCTTAACCGTAAGTGGAATTTTCCTCCAATGGGATTTTCCCATGTTTTTTAACAGAAAACATAGATAGCGCAGGCTAGAAAAGTAAGAGCCTTCCTAACCATACCCAATGATTCCAAATTTGTTGGTGGTGTCCATTTTGCTCTATGTGTTCATGGTGACCTAACCCTAACCCTAAGTGAAATTTTCCTCTAATGGGATTTTCCCATATATTTTAAAAGGAAACATAGTTAGGGCAGGATAGAAAAGTCAGTGCCCTCCTAACCATACCCAAGACTCCAAATTTGTTGGTGATGTCCATTTTGCTCTATGAGTTCATGCTGTCCTAACCCTAACCCTAAGTCGAATTTTCCTCCAAAGATATTTCCTCATGTATTTTACGAGGAAACTTACATAGGGCAAGCTAGAAAAGTCAGTGCCTTCCTAACCATAACCAAGCACTCGAAATTTGTTGGTGGTGTCCATTTTGTTCTATGAGTTCATTGTTTCCTAACCCTAGCCCTATGTGGAATTTTCCTACAATGGAATTTTCCCTTGTATTTTACCAGGAAACATAGATAGGGCAGGTTGAAAAATAAGTCTCCTTCTAACGATACCCAAGAATTCCAAATATGTTCGTGATGTCCATTTTGCTCTATGAGTTCATGGTGATCTAACCCTAACTCTAAGTGGAATTTTCCTCCAATGGGATTTTCCCATGTATTTTAACAGGAAACATAGATACGGCAGGCTAGAAAAGTAAGTGCCCTCCTAACCATACCCAAGGACTCCAAATTTGTTCCTGGTGTCCATTTTGCTCTAAGAGTTCATGGTGACCTACCCCTAACCCTAAGTGGAACTTTCCTAAAATGGGATTTTCACATGTATTTTACCAGGAAACATTGATATCGCAGGGTAGAAAAATCCATGCCCTCTTAAGCATACCCAAGCCCTCCGAATTTGTTTGTGGTGTCCATTTTGCTCTATGAGTTCATGGTTTCCTAACCCTAACCCTAAGTGCAATTTTCCTCCAATGGGATTTTCCCATGTATTTTCCAAGGAAACATAGATAGGGCAGGCTAGAAATGTAAGTGCCCTCCTAACTATACACAAGGACTCCAAAATTGTTGGTGGTGTCCATTTTGTTCTATGAGTTCATGGTTACCTAACCTTAACCCTAAGTAGCATTTTCCTCCAATGGAATTTTCCCGTGTATTTTACCAGGAAACATAGATAGGGCAGGCTAGAAAAGTCAGTGCCCTCCTAACCATACAAATGCACTCCAAATTTGTTGGTGGTGTCCATTTTGCTCTATGAATTCATGGTTTCCTAACCCTAACCCTAAGTGGAATTTTCCTCCAATTTGATTTTCCCATTTATTTTACCAGGAAACATAGTTAGGCCAGGCTGGAAAATGTGTGCCCTCCTAACCATACCCAGCACTCCAAATTTGTTGGTGGTGTCCATTTTGCTCTATGAGTTCATGGTGACCTAACCCTAACCCTAAGTGTAATTTTTCTCCAATGGCATTTTCCCGTGTATTTTACCAGGAAACATAGATAGGATAGGCTAGAATAGTCAGTGCCCTTCAAACCATACCCAAGCACTCGAAATTTGTTGGTGGTGTCCATTTTGTTCTATGAGTTCATCGTTTCCTAACCCTAGCCCTATGTGGAATTTTCCTCCAATGGGATTTTCCCATGTATTTTATCAGGAAACATAGATAGGGCAGAGTAGAAAAGTCAGTGCCCTCCTAACAATACCCAAGCACTATGAATTTGTTGGTGATGTCCATTTTGCTATATAAGTTCATAATGTCCTAAACATGAAGGGTTAGGGTTAGCTCTCCATGAACGCATATAGCAAAATGGACACCACCAACAAATTTCGAGTCCTTGGGTATGGTTAGGAGGGCATGGACTTTTCTACATTGCCCTATCTATGTTTCCTGGTAAAATCCATGGGAAAATCCCATTGTAGGAAAATTCCACTTATGGTTAGGGTGAGGAAACCATGAACAACTAGAGCAAAAAGGACACCACAAACAAATTTGGAGTTCTTGGGTATGGTTAGGAGGACACTTACTTTTCTAGCCTGCCTGTTTCCTGGTAAAATAGATGGGAAAATCCCATTGGAGGAAAATTCCACTTAGGGTTAGTGTTTGGTCACCGTGAACTCATAGAGCAAAATGGACATCGCCAACAAATTCATACTGCTTGGGTATGGTTAGAAGGGCACTGAATTTTCTAGCCTGCCCTATCTATGTTTCCTGGTGAAATACATGGGAAAATCCCCTTGGAGGAAAATTCCACTTAGGGTTAGGGTTATGTCACCATGAACTCATAGAGCAAAATGGACACCACCAACAAATTTGGAGTGCTTGGGTATGGTTAGGAGGGCACTGAATTTTCAAGTCTGCCCTATCTATGTTTCCTGTTAAAATACATGGGAAAATCCCATTGGAGGAAAATTCCACTAATGGTTAGGATTAGGTCACCATGAACTGATAGAGCGAAATGGATACCACCAACAAATTTGGATTGCTTGGGTATAGTTAGGAGGACATTGACTTTTCTAGCATGCCCTATCTATGTTTCTTGTTAAAATACATGGGAAAAGTCCATTGGAGACAAATTCAACATAGGGTTAGGAAACCATGAACTCATAGACAAAATGGACACCACCAACAAATTTGGAGTCCTTGGGTATGGTTAGGAGGACACGGACTTTTCTACCCTGGCCTATCTGTGTTTCCTGGTAAAATACATGGGAAAATCCCATTGGAGGAAAATTCCACTAGGGTTAGGTTTTGGTCACCGTGAACTCATAGAGCAAAATGGACACCACCAACAAATTCGGACTCCTTGGTTATGTTTAAGAGGGCAATGACTTTTCTGGCCTGCCCTATCTATATTTCCTGTTAAAATACATGGGAAAATCCCATTGGAGGAAAATTCCACTTAGGCTTAGGGTTAGAAAACCATGAACTCATACAGCAAAATGGACACCACCAACAAATTCGGAGTGCTTGGGTATGATTAAGAGGGCACGGACTTTTCTACCCAGTCATATCCATGTTTCCTGGTAAAATACACGGGAAAATCCTTTTGGAGGAAAATTCCACTTCGAGTTAGGGTTAGCACACCATGAACTCATAGTGCAAAATGGACATCACCAACAAATTATAAGTGCTAGGGTTTGGCAAATTATAAGTGCTAGAGTTTGGTTAGGAGGACACTTACTTTTCTAGCCTGCCTGTTTCCTGGTAAAATATATGGGAAAATCCCATTGGAGGAAAATTCCACTTAGGGATAGGGTTACGAAACCATTAACTCATAGAGCAAAATGGACACCACTAACAATTTTGGAGTCCTTGTGTATAGTTAGGAGGGCATTTACATTTTTAGCCTGCCCTATCTATGTTTCCTGGTAAAATACATGGGAAAATCCGATTGGAGGAAAATTCCACTTAGGGTGAGGGTTAGGAAACCGTGAACCAATAGAGCAAAATGGACACCACCAACAAATTCGGAGTGCTTGGGTATGCGTAAGAGGGCATGGATTTTTGTACCCGGCCATATCAATGTTTCCTGGTAAAATACATGTGAAAATCCCATTGGAGACAAATTCAACTTAGGGTTAGGGTTAGGTCACCATGAACCCATAGAGCAAAATGGACACCAGCAACAAATTTGGAGTCCTTGGGTATGGTTAGGTGGGGAGTTACTTTTCTAGCCTGCCCTATCTATATTTTTTGTTAAAATACATGGGAAAATCCCATTGGAGGAAGATTCCATTTAGGGTTAGGGTTTGATCACCATGAACTCATAGAGCAAAATGGACATCACCAACAAATTTGGAGTCCTTGGGTATCGTTAAGAGGGCAGTGAATATTCTAGCCTGCCCTATCTATGTTTCCTGGTAAAATAGATGGGAAAATCCCATTGGAGGAAAATTCCACATAGGGTTAGGATTAGGAAACCATTAACTCTTAGAGCAAAATGGACACCACCAACAAATTCCGAGTGCTTGGGTATGGTTAGGAGGGCACTGACTTTTCTCGTCTGCCCTATCTATGTCTCCTATTAAAATACATGGGAAAATCCCATTGGAGGAAAATTCCACATTGGGTTAGGGTTAGGTCACCATGAACTCATTGAGCAATATGGACACCGCCAACAATTTCGTAGTGCTTGGGTATCTTTAGGAGGGCACTGACTTTTCTAGCATGCCCTATCTTTGTTTCCTGGTAAAATACATGGGAAAATCCCATTGGAGGAAAATTACGTTAGGGTTAGTGTTAGGAAACCATGAAATCATAGTGCAAAATGGACATCACCAACAAGTTGTAAGTGCTAGGGTATGATTTGGAGGGCACAGACGTTTCTACCCTGCCCTATCTAAGTTTCCTTATAAAATACATGGGAAAATACCACTGGAGGAAAATTCCACTTAGGGTTAGGGTTAGGTCACCATGAACTCATAGAGCAAAATCGACACCACCAACAAATTTTGAGTGCTTGGGTATGGTTAGGAAGGCACTGACTTTTCTCGCCTGCCCTATCTATGTTCCCTGGTAAAATACATGAGAAAATCCCATTGGAGAAAAATTCCACTTAGGGTTAGGGTTAGATCACCACGAACTCATTGAGCAATATGGACACCGCCAACAATTTCGTAGTGCTTGGGTATCTTTAGGAGGGCACTGAATTTTCTAGCCTGCCCTATCTTTGTTTCCTGGTAAAATACATGGGAAAATCCCATTGGAGGAAAATTACCTTAGGGTTAGTGTTAGGAAACGATGAAATCATAGTGCAAAATGGACATCACCAACAAGTTGTATGTGCTAGGGTATGCTTAGGAGGGCACAGATGTTTCTACCCTGCCCTATCTAAGTTTCCTGATAAAATACATGGCAAAATGCCATTGGAGGAAAATTCCACTTAGGGTTAGGGTTAGGTCACCATGAACTCATAGAGCAAAATGGACACCACCAACAATTTTGGAGTCCTTGTGTATAGTTAGAAGGCCACTTACCTTTCTAGCCTGCCTTATATATGTTTCCTGGTAAATTACATGGGAAAATCCCATTGGAAGAAAATTCCACTTAGGGTTAGGGTTAGGACACCATGAACTCATAGAGCAAAATGGAAACCACCAACAAATTTGGAGTCCTTGAGTATGGTTAGGAAGGCACTGACTTTTCTAGCCTGCCCTATCTATGTTTCCTGGTAAAATAGATGGGAAAATCCCATTGGAGGAAAATTCCACTTTGGGTTAGGGTTAGGTCACCATGAACTCATTGAGCAATATGGACACCGCCAACAATTTCGTAGTGCTTGGGTATCTTTAGGAGGGCCCTGACTTTTCTAGCCTGCCCTATCTTTGTTTCCTGGTAAAATACATGGGAAAATCCCATTGGAGGAAAATTCCACTTAGGGTTAGGATTAGGAAACCATTAAGTCATAGAGCAAAATGGAAACCACCAACAAATTTGGAGTGCTTGGTTATGGTTAGGAGGGCACTGACTTTTCTCGTCTGCCCTATCTATATCTCCTATTAAAATACATGGGAAAATCCCTTTGGAGGAAAATTTCACTTAGGGTTAGGGTTAGGACACCATGAACTCATAGAGCAAAAGGGACTTCACCAACAAATTCCGAGTGCTTGGGTATGTTCAGGAGGGCACATACTTTTGTTGCCTGCCCTATCTATGTTTCCTGGTAAAATACATGGGAAAATCCCATTTGTGGAATATTTCACTTTGGGTGAAGGTTAGGTCACCATGAACTCATAGAGCAAAATGGACACCAGAAACAAATTTGGAGTCCTTGGGTATTGTTAGGAGGACACAGACTTTTCTACCCTGGCCTATCTGTGTTTCCTGGTAAAATTCATGGGAAAACCCCATTGGAGGAAAATTCCACTAGGGTTAGGTTTTAGTCACAGTGAACTCATAGAGCAAAATGGACACCACGAACAAATTCAGAGTGCTTGGTTATGCTTAAGAGGGCACGGAGTTTTCTACCCAGTCATATCTATGTTTCCTGATAAAATACAAGGGAAAATCCCATTGGAGGAAAATTCCACTTAGGGTTAGGGTTAGGTCACCATGAACTTATAGAGCAAAATCGACACCACCAACAAATTTGGAGGGTTTGGGTATGGTTAGGAAGGCACTGAGTTTTCTAGCCTGCCCTATCTTTTTTCCTGGTGAAATACATGAGAAAATCCCTTTGGAGGAAAATTCCACTTAGGTTTAGGGTTAGGACACCATGAACTCATAGAGCAAAATGGACTTCACAAACAAATTCGGAGTGCTTGGGTATGGTTAGGATGGCACTCAATTTTCTAGCCTACACTATGTTTCCTGGTAAAACAGATGGGAAAATCCCATTGGAGGAAAATTCCACTTCGGTTAGGGTTAGGTCACCATGAACTCACAGAGTCAAATGGACACCAAAAACAAATTCGGAGTGCATGGGTATGCTTAAGAGGGCACGGACTTTTCTACCCAGTCATATCTATGTTTCCTGGTAAAATACATGGGAAAATCCCATTGGATGAAAATTCCTTAGTGTTAGTGTTAGTAAACCATGAAATCATAGTGCAAAATGGACGTCACCAACAAATTGTAAGGGCTACGGTATGCTTAGGAGGGCACAGACTTTTCTACCCTGCCCTATCTAAGTTTCCTGATAAAATACATATGAAGATGCCATTGGAGGAAAATTCCATTTAGGGTTAGGGTTAGGACACTATGAACTCATAGAGCAAAATGGATTTCACCAACAAATTCCGAGTTCTTGGGTATGGTTAGGAGGGCACTTACTTTTCTTGCCTGCTCTATCTATATTTCCTGGTAAAATACATGGGAAAATCCCATTGGAGGAAAATTCCACTTAGGGTTAGGATTAGGAAACCATGAACTCATAGAGCAAAATGGACACCACCAACAAATTGGGAGTGCTTGGGTATGGTTAGGAGAGCACTGACTTTTCTCGTCTGCTCTATCTACGTCTCCTATTAAAATACATGGGAAAATCCCATTGGAGGAAAATTCCACTTCGGGTTAGGGTTAGGTCACCATGAACTCAAAGAGCAAAATCGACACCACCAACAAATTTGGAGTTGTCGGGTATGGTTAGGAAGGCACTGACTTTTCTGCCCTGCCCTATCTAAGATTCCTGGTAAAATACATGGGAAAATCCCATTTGAGGAAAATTCCACTTAGGGTTAGGGTTAGGACACCATGAACTCATAGACCAAAATGGACTTCAACCGACAAATTCCGAGTGCTTGGTTATGGTTAGGAAGGCACTGACTTTTCTACTTTGCCCTCTCTATGTTTCCTGGTAAAATACATGAGAAAAACCCATTGGAGGAAAATTCCACTTAGGATTAGGGTTAGGACACCATGAACTCATAGAGCAAAATGGACTTCACCAACAAATTCGGAGTGGTTGCGTATGCTTAAGAAGGCACGGACTTTTCTATGTAGTCATATCTATATTTCCTGGTAAAATACATGGGAAAATCCCATTGGAGGAAAATTCCACTTAGGGTTAGGGTTAGGACACCATGAACTCATAGAGCAAAATGGACTTCACCGACAAATTTCGAGTGCTTGGTTATGGTTAGGAAGGCACTGATTTTTCTAGCTTGCCCTATATATGTTTCCTGGTACAATACATGGGAAAATCCCATTTGTGGAAAATTCCACCTTGGGTTAAGGTTAGGTCACCATGAACTCATAGAGCAAAATGGACACCAGCAACAAATCTGGAGTCCATGGGTATGGTTAGGAGCCATTACTTTTCTTGCCAGCTCTATCTATATTTCCTGGTAAAATACATGAGAAAATCCCTTTGGAGGAAAATGCCACTTAGGGTTAGGGTTAGGATACCATGAACTCATAGAGCAAAATGGACTTCACCAACAAATTCTGAGTGCTTGGGTATGGTTCTGAGGGTGCTTACTTTTCTTGCCTGCTCTATCTATGTTTCCTAGTAAAATACATAGGAAAATCCCATTGGAGGAAAATTCCACTTTGGGTTAGGGTTAGGTCACCGTGAACTCATAGAGAAAAATGGACACTAGCAACAAATTTGGAGTGCTTGGGTATGCTTAGGAGGGCACTGACTTTTCTATCCTGCCCTATCTATGTTTCCTTGTAAAATACATGGGAAAATCCCATTGGAGGAAAATTCCATTTAGGGTTAGGGTTAGGACACCATGAACTCATAGAGCAAAATGGACTTCACCGACAAATTACGAGTGCTTGGTTATGGTTAGGAAGGCACTGACTTTTCTAGCTTGCCCTATCTATGTTTCCTGGTAAAATACATGAGAAAATCCCATTGGAGTTAAATTCCACTTAGGGTTAGAGTTAGGACACCGTGAACTCATAGAGCAAAATGGACTTCACCAGCAAATTCCGAGGGCTTGGGTATGGTTAGGAGGGTACTTACTTTTCTTGACTGCTCTATCTATGTTTCCCGGTAAAATACATGGGAAAATCCCATTGGAGGAAAATTCCACTTTGGGTTAGGGTTAGGTCACCATGAACTCAAAGAGCAAAATCGACACCACCAACAAATTTGGAGTTGTCGGGTATGGTTAGGAAGGCACTGACTTTTCTGCCCTGCCCTATCTAAGATTCCTGGTAAAATACATGGGAAAATCCCATTTGAGGAAAATTCCACTTAGGGTTAGGGTTAGGACACCATGAACTCATAGACCAAAATGGACTTCAACCGACAAATTCCGAGTGCTTGGTTATGGTTAGGAAGGCACTGACTTTTCTACTTTGCCCTCTCTATGTTTCCTGGTAAAATACATGAGAAAAACCCATTGGAGGAAAATTCCACTTAGGATTAGGGTTAGGACACCATGAACTCATAGAGCAAAATGGACTTCACCAACAAATTCGGAGTGGTTGCGTATGCTTAAGAAGGCACGGACTTTTCTATGTAGTCATATCTATATTTCCTGGTAAAATACATGGGAAAATCCCATTGGAGGAAAATTCCACTTAGGGTTAGGGTTAGGACACCATGAACTCATAGAGCAAAATGGACTTCACCGACAAATTTCGAGTGCTTGGTTATGGTTAGGAAGGCACTGATTTTTCTAGCTTGCCCTATATATGTTTCCTGGTACAATACATGGGAAAATCCCATTTGTGGAAAATTCCACTTTGGGTTAGGGTTAGGTCACCATGAACTCATTGAGCAATATGGACACCGCCAACAATTTCGTAGTGCTTGGGTATCTTTAGGAGGGCACTGACTTTTCTAGCCTGCCCTATCTTTGTTTCCTGGTAAAATACATGAGAAAATCCCTTTGGAGGAAAATGCCACTTAGGGTTAGGGTTAGGATACCATGAACTCATAGAGCAAAATGGACTTCACCAACAAATTCTGAGTGCTTGTGTATGGTTCTGAGGGTGCTTACTTTTCTTGCCTGCTCTATCTATGTTTCCTAGTAAAATACATAGGAAAATCCCATTGGAGGAAAATTCCACTTTGGGTTAGGGTTAGGTCACCGTGAACTCATAGAGAAAAATGGACACTAGCAACAAATTTGGAGTGCTTGGGTATGCTTAGGAGGGCACTGACTTTTCTATCCTGCCCTATCTATGTTTCCTTGTAAAATACATGGGAAAATCCCATTGGAGGAAAATTCCATTTAGGGTTAGGGTTAGGACACCATGAACTCATAGAGCAAAATGGACTTCACCGACAAATTCCGAGTGCTTGGTTATGGTTAGGAAGGCACTGACTTTTCTAGCTTGCCCTATCTATGTTTCCTGGTAAAATACATGAGAAAATCCCATTGGAGTTAAATTCCACTTAGGGTTAGAGTTAGGACACCGTGAACTCATAGAGCAAAATGGACTTCACCAGCAAATTCCGAGGGCTTGGGTATGGTTAGGAGGGTACTTTCTTTTCTTGACTGCTCTATCTATGTTTCCCGGTAAAATACATGGGAAAATCCCATTGGAGGAAAATTCCACTTTGGGTTAGGGTTAGGTCACCGTGAACTCATAGAGAAAAATGGACACCACCAACAAATTTGGAGTGCTTGGGTATGCTTAGGAGGGCACTGACTTTTCTATCCTGCCCTATCTATGTTTCCTTGTAAAACACATGGGAAAATCCCATTGGAGGAAAATTCCATTTAGGGTTAGGTTTAGGACACCATGAACTCATAGAGCAAAATGGACTTCACCGACAAATTCCGAGTGCTTGGTTATGGTTAGGAAGGCACAGACTTTTCTAGCTTGCCCTATCTATGTTTCCTGGTAAAATACATGAGAAAATCCCATTGGAGGAAAATTCCATTTAGGGTTAGGGTTAGGACACCATGAACTCATAGAGCAAAATGGACTTCACCAGCAAATTCCGAGTGCTTCGGTATGGTTAGGAGAGCACTTACTTTTCTTGCCTGCTCTATCTATATTTCCTGGTAAAATACCTGGGTAAATCCCACTGGAGGCAAATTCAACTTAGGGTTAGGAAACCATGAACTCATAGAGCAAAATGGACACCACCAACAAATTCGTAGTGCTTGGTTATGCTTAAGAGGGCACTGACTTTGCTAGCCTGACCTTTCTATGTTTCCTGTTAAAATACATGGGAATATCCCATTGGACGAAAATTCCACTAGGGTTAGGATTTGGTCACCATGAACTCACAGAGCAAAATCGACACCACCAACAAATTTGGAGTACTTGGGTATGCTTAAGAGGGCACAGACTTTTCTACCCTGCACTATGTAAGTTTCCTGATAAAATACATGGGAAAATGCCATTGGAGGAAAATTCCACTTAGGGTTAGGGTTAGGACACCATGAACTCATAGAGCAAAATGGACTTCACCGACAAATTTCGAGTGCTTGGTTATGGTTAGGAAGGCACTGATTTTTCTAGCTTGCCCTATATATGTTTCCTGGTAAAATACATGAGAAAATCGCATTGGAGGAAAATTCCACTTAGGGTTAGGGTTAGGACACCATGAACTCATAGAGCAAAATGGACTTCACCAGCAAATTCCGAGGGCTTGGGTATGGTTAGGAGGGCACTTACTTTTCTTGCCTGCTCTATCTATATTTCTTGGTAAAATACGTGGGAACATACGATTGGAGGCAAATTCAACTTACGGTTAGGAAATCATGAAGTCACAGAGCAAAATGGACACCGCCAACTTATTTGGAGTCCTTGGGTATGGTTTGGAGGACACAGACTTTAATAGCCTGCCCTATCTATGTTTTCTGGTAAAATACATAGGAAAATCCCATTGGAGGAAAATTCCACTTAGGGTTAGGGTTAGGACACCATGAACTCATAGAGCAAAATGGACTTCACCGAGAAATTCCGAGTGCTTGGTTATGGTTAGCAGGCCACTTACTTTTGTTGCCTGCCCTATCTATGTTTCCTGGTAAAATATATGGGAAAATCCCATTTGTGGAAAATTCCACTTTGGGTTAAGGTTAGGTCACCATGAACTCATAGAGCAAAATCGACACCACCAACAAATTTGGAGGGTTTGGGTATGGTTAGGAAGGCACGGACCTTTCTAGCCTGCCCTATCTATGTTTCCTGGTAAAATACAAGAGAAAATACCTTTGGAGGAAAATGCCACTTAGGGTTAGGGTTAGGATACCATGAACTCATAGAGCAAAATGGACTTCACCAACAAATTCTGAGTGCTTGGGTATAGTTATGAGATGCTTACTTTTGTTGCCTGCTCTATCTATGTTTCCTGTTAAAATACATAGGAAAATCCCATTGGAGGAAAATTCCACTTTGGGTTAGGGTTAGGTCACCGTGAACTCATAGAGAAAAATGGACACTAGCAACAAATTTGGAGTGCTTGGGTATGCTTAGGAGGGCACTGACTTTTCTATCCTGCCCTATCTATGTTTCCTTGTAAAATACATGGGAAAATGCCATTGGAGGAAAATTCCACTAATCGTTAGGATTAGGTCACCATGAACTGATAGAGCGAAATGGATACCACCAACAAATTTGGATTGCTTGGGTATAGTTAGGAGGACATTGACTTTTCTAGCATGCCCTATCTATGTTTCTTGTTAAAATACATGGGAAAAGTCCATTGGAGACAAATTCAACATAGGGTTAGGAAACCATGAACTCATAGACAAAATGGACACCACCAACAAATTTGGAGTCCTTGGGTATGGTTAGGAGGACACGGACTTTTCTACCCTGGCCTATCTGTGTTTCCTGGTAAAATACATGGGAAAATCCCATTGGAGGAAAATTCCACTAGGGTTAGGTTTTGGTCACCGTGAACTCATAGAGCAAAATGGACACCACCAACAAATTCGGACTCCTTGGTTATGTTTAAGAGGGCAATGACTTTTCTGGCCTGCCCTATCTATATTTCCTGTTAAAATACATGGGAAAATCCCATTGGAGGAAAATTCCACTTAGGCTTAGGGTTAGAAAACCATGAACTCATACAGCAAAATGGACACCACCAACAAATTCGGAGTGCTTGGGTATGATTAAGAGGGCACGGACTTTTCTACCCAGTCATATCCATGTTTCCTGGTAAAATACACGGGAAAATCCTTTTGGAGGAAAATTCCACTTCGAGTTAGGGTTAGCACACCATGAACTCATAGTGCAAAATGGACATCACCAACAAATTATAAGTGCTAGGGTTTGGCAAATTATAAGTGCTAGAGTTTGGTTAGGAGGACACTTACTTTTCTAGCCTGCCTGTTTCCTGGTAAAATATATGGGAAAATCCCATTGGAGGAAAATTCCACTTAGGGATAGGGTTACGAAACCATTAACTCATAGAGCAAAATGGACACCACTAACAATTTTGGAGTCCTTGTGTATAGTTAGGAGGGCATTTACATTTTTAGCCTGCCCTATCTATGTTTCCTGGTAAAATACATGGGAAAATCCGATTGGAGGAAAATTCCACTTAGGGTGAGGGTTAGGAAACCATGAACCCATAGAGCAAAATGGACACCACCAACAAATTCGGAGTGCTTGGGTATGCGTAAGAGGGCATGGATTTTTGTACCCGGCCATATCAATGTTTCCTGGTAAAATACATGTGAAAATCCCATTGGAGACAAATTCAACTTAGGGTTAGGGTTAGGTCACCATGAACCCATAGAGCAAAATGGACACCAGCAACAAATTTGGAGTCCTTGGGTATGGTTAGGTGGGGAGTTACTTTTCTAGCCTGCCCTATCTATATTTTTTGTTAAAATACATGGGAAAATCCCATTGGAGGAAGATTCCATTTAGGGTTAGGGTTAGATCACCATGAACTCATAGAGCAAAATGGACATCACCAACAAATTTGGAGTCCTTGGGTATCGTTAAGAGGGCAGTGAATTTTCTAGCCTGCCCTATCTATGTTTCCTGGTAAAATAGATGGGAAAATCCCATTGGAGGAAAATTCCACATAGGGTTAGGATTAGGAAACCATTAACTCTTAGAGCAAAATGGACACCACCAACAAATTCCGAGTGCTTGGGTATGGTTAGGAGGGCACTGACTTTTCTCGTCTGCCCTATCTATGTCTCCTATTAAAATACATGGGAAAATCCCATTGGAGGAAAATTCCACATTGGGTTAGGGTTAGGTCACCATGAACTCATTGAGCAATATGGACACCGCCAACAATTTCGTAGTGCTTGGGTATCTTTAGGAGGGCACTGACTTTTCTAGCATGCCCTATCTTTGTTTCCTGGTAAAATACATGGGAAAATCCCATTGGAGGAAAATTACGTTAGGGTTAGTGTTAGGAAACCATGAAATCATAGTGCAAAATGGACATCACCAACAAGTTGTAAGTGCTAGGGTATGATTTGGAGGGCACAGACGTTTCTACCCTGCCCTATCTAAGTTTCCTTATAAAATACATGGGAAAATACCACTGGAGGAAAATTCCACTTAGGGTTAGGGTTAGGTCACCATGAACTCATAGAGCAAAATCGACACCACCAACAAATTTTGAGTGCTTGGGTATGGTTAGGAAGGCACTGACTTTTCTCGCCTGCCCTATCTATGTTCCCTGGTAAAATACATGAGAAAATCCCATTGGAGAAAAATTCCACTTAGGGTTAGGGTTAGATCACCACGAACTCATTGAGCAATATGGACACCGCCAACAATTTCGTAGTGCTTGGGTATCTTTAGGAGGGCACTGAATTTTCTAGCCTGCCCTATCTTTGTTTCCTGGTAAAATACATGGGAAAATCCCATTGGAGGAAAATTACCTTAGGGTTAGTGTTAGGAAACGATGAAATCATAGTGCAAAATGGACATCACCAACAAGTTGTATGTGCTAGGGTATGCTTAGGAGGGCACAGATGTTTCTACCCTGCCCTATCTAAGTTTCCTGATAAAATACATGGCAAAATGCCATTGGAGGAAAATTCCACTTAGGGTTAGGGTTAGGTCACCATGAACTCATAGAGCAAAATGGACACCACCAACAATTTTGGAGTCCTTGTGTATAGTTAGAAGGCCACTTACCTTTCTAGCCTGCCTTATATATGTTTCCTGGTAAATTACATGGGAAAATCCCATTGGAAGAAAATTCCACTTAGGGTTAGGGTTAGGACACCATGAACTCATAGAGCAAAATGGAAACCACCAACAAATTTGGAGTCCTTGAGTATGGTTAGGAAGGCACTGACTTTTCTAGCCTGCCCTATCTATGTTTCCTGGTAAAATAGATGGGAAAATCCCATTGGAGGAAAATTCCACTTTGGGTTAGGGTTAGGTCACCATGAACTCATTGAGCAATATGGACACCGCCAACAATTTCGTAGTGCTTGGGTATCTTTAGGAGGGCCCTGACTTTTCTAGCCTGCCCTATCTTTGTTTCCTGGTAAAATACATGGGAAAATCCCATTGGAGGAAAATTCCACTTAGGGTTAGGATTAGGAAACCATTAAGTCATAGAGCAAAATGGAAACCACCAACAAATTTGGAGTGCTTGGTTATGGTTAGGAGGGCACTGACTTTTCTCGTCTGCCCTATCTATATCTCCTATTAAAATACATGGGAAAATCCCTTTGGAGGAAAATTTCACTTAGGGTTAGGGTTAGGACACCATGAACTCATAGAGCAAAAGGGACTTCACCAACAAATTCCGAGTGCTTGGGTATGTTCAGGAGGGCACATACTTTTGTTTCCTGCCCTATCTATGTTTCCTGGTAAAATACATGGGAAAATCCCATTTGTGGAATATTTCACTTTGGGTGAAGGTTAGGTCACCATGAACTCATAGAGCAAAATGGACACCAGAAACAAATTTGGAGTCCTTGGGTATTGTTAGGAGGACACAGACTTTTCTACCCTGGCCTATCTGTGTTTCCTGGTAAAATTCATGGGAAAACCCCATTGGAGGAAAATTCCACTAGGGTTAGGTTTTAGTCACAGTGAACTCATCGAGCAAAATGGACACCACGAACAAATTCAGAGTGCTTGGTTATGCTTAAGAGGGCACGGAGTTTTCTACCCAGTCATATCTATGTTTCCTGATAAAATACAAGGGAAAATCCCATTGGAGGAAAATTCCACTTAGGGTTAGGGTTAGGTCACCATGAACTTATAGAGCAAAATCGACACCACCAACAAATTTGGAGGGTTTGGGTATGGTTAGGAAGGCACTGAGTTTTCTAGCCTGCCCTATCTTTTTTCCTGGTGAAATACATGAGAAAATCCCTTTGGAGGAAAATTCCACTTAGGTTTAGGGTTAGGACACCATGAACTCATAGAGCAAAATGGACTTCACAAACAAATTCGGAGTGCTTGGGTATGGTTAGGATGGCACTCAATTTTCTAGCCTACACTATGTTTCCTGGTAAAACAGATGGGAAAATCCCATTGGAGGAAAATTCCACTTCGGTTAGGGTTAGGTCACCATGAACTCACAGAGTCAAATGGACACCAAAAACAAATTCGGAGTGCATGGGTATGCTTAAGAGGGCACGGACTTTTCTACCCAGTCATATCTATGTTTCCTGGTAAAATACATGGGAAAATCCCATTGGATGAAAATTCCTTAGTGTTAGTGTTAGTAAACCATGAAATCATAGTGCAAAATGGACGTCACCAACAAATTGTAAGGGCTACGGTATGCTTAGGAGGGCACAGACTTTTCTACCCTGCCCTATCTAAGTTTCCTGATAAAATACATATGAAGATGCCATTGGAGGAAAATTCCATTTAGGGTTAGGGTTAGGACACTATGAACTCATAGAGCAAAATGGATTTCACCAACAAATTCCGAGTTCTTGGGTATGGTTAGGAGGGCACTTACTTTTCTTGCCTGCTCTATCTATATTTCCTGGTAAAATACATGGGAAAATCCCATTGGAGGAAAATTCCACTTAGGGTTAGGATTAGGAAACCATGAACTCATAGAGCAAAATGGACACCACCAACAAATTTGGAGTGCTTGGGTATGGTTAGGAGAGCACTGACTTTTCTCGTCTGCTCTATCTACGTCTCCTATTAAAATACATGGGAAAATCCCATTGGAGGAAAATTCCACTTCGGGTTAGGGTTAGGTCACCATGAACTCAAAGAGCAAAATCGACACCACCAACAAATTTGGAGTTGTCGGGTATGGTTAGGAAGGCACTGACTTTTCTGCCCTGCCCTATCTAAGATTCCTGGTAAAATACATGGGAAAATCCCATTTGAGGAAAATTCCACTTAGGGTTAGGGTTAGGACACCATGAACTCATAGACCAAAATGGACTTCAACCGACAAATTCCGAGTGCTTGGTTATGGTTAGGAAGGCACTGACTTTTCTACTTTGCCCTCTCTATGTTTCCTGGTAAAATACATGAGAAAAACCCATTGGAGGAAAATTCCACTTAGGATTAGGGTTAGGACACCATGAACTCATAGAGCAAAATGGACTTCACCAACAAATTCGGAGTGGTTGCGTATGCTTAAGAAGGCACGGACTTTTCTATGTAGTCATATCTATATTTCCTGGTAAAATACATGGGAAAATCCCATTGGAGGAAAATTCCACTTAGGGTTAGGGTTAGGACACCATGAACTCATAGAGCAAAATGGACTTCACCGACAAATTTCGAGTGCTTGGTTATGGTTAGGAAGGCACTGATTTTTCTAGCTTGCCCTATATATGTTTCCTGGTACAATACATGGGAAAATCCCATTTGTGGAAAATTCCACCTTGGGTTAAGGTTAGGTCACCATGAACTCATAGAGCAAAATGGACACCAGCAACAAATCTGGAGTCCATGGGTATGGTTAGGAGCCATTACTTTTCTTGCCAGCTCTATCTATATTTCCTGGTAAAATACATGAGAAAATCCCTTTGGAGGAAAATGCCACTTAGGGTTAGGGTTAGGATACCATGAACTCATAGAGCAAAATGGACTTCACCAACAAATTCTGAGTGCTTGGGTATGGTTCTGAGGGTGCTTACTTTTCTTGCCTGCTCTATCTATGTTTCCTAGTAAAATACATAGGAAAATCCCATTGGAGGAAAATTCCACTTTGGGTTAGGGTTAGGTCACCGTGAACTCATAGAGAAAAATGGACACTAGCAACAAATTTGGAGTGCTTGGGTATGCTTAGGAGGGCACTGACTTTTCTATCCTGCCCTATCTATGTTTCCTTGTAAAATACATGGGAAAATCCCATTGGAGGAAAATTCCATTTAGGGTTAGGGTTAGGACACCATGAACTCATAGAGCAAAATGGACTTCACCGACAAATTACGAGTGCTTGGTTATGGTTAGGAAGGCACTGACTTTTCTAGCTTGCCCTATCTATGTTTCCTGGTAAAATACATGAGAAAATCCCATTGGAGTTAAATTCCACTTAGGGTTAGAGTTAGGACACCGTGAACTCATAGAGCAAAATGGACTTCACCAGCAAATTCCGAGGGCTTGGGTATGGTTAGGAGGGTACTTACTTTTCTTGACTGCTCTATCTATGTTTCCCGGTAAAATACATGGGAAAATCCCATTGGAGGAAAATTCCACTTTGGGTTAGGGTTAGGTCACCGTGAACTCATAGAGAAAAATGGACACCACCAACAAATTTGGAGTGCTTGGGTATGCTTAGGATGGCACTGACTTTTCTATCCTGCCCTATCTATGTTTCCTTGTAAAACACATGGGAAAATCCCATTGGAGGAAAATTCCATTTAGGGTTAGGGTTAGGACACCATGAACTCATAGAGCAAAATGGACTTCACCGACAAATTCCGAGTGCTTGGTTATGGTTAGGAAGGCACAGACTTTTCTAGCTTGCCCTATCTATGTTTCCTGGTAAAATACATGAGAAAATCCCATTGGAGGAAAATTCCATTTAGGGTTAGGGTTAGGACACCATGAACTCATAGAGCAAAATGGACTTCACCAACAAATTCCGAGTGCTTCGGTATGGTTAGGAGAGCACTTACTTTTCTTGCCTGCTCTATCTATATTTCCTGGTAAAATACCTGGGTAAATCCCACTGGAGGCAAATTCAACTTAGGGTTAGGAAACCATGAACTCATAGAGCAAAATGGACACCACCAACAAATTCGTAGTGCTTGGTTATGCTTAAGAGGGCACTGACTTTGCTAGCCTGACCTTTCTATGTTTCCTGTTAAAATACATGGGAATATCCCATTGGACGAAAATTCCACTAGGGTTAGGATTTGGTCACCATGAACTCACAGAGCAAAATCGACACCACCAACAAATTTGGAGTGCTTGGGTATGCTTAAGAGGGCACAGACTTTTCTACCCTGCACTATGTAAGTTTCCTGATAAAATACATGGGAAAATGCCATTGGAGGAAAATTCCACTTAGGGTTAGGGTTAGGACACCATGAACGCATAGAGCAAAATGGACTTCACCGACAAATTTCGAGTGCTTGGTTATGGTTAGGAAGGCACTGATTTTTCTAGCTTGCCCTATATATGTTTCCTGGTAAAATACATGAGAAAATCGCATTGGAGGAAAATTCCACTTAGGGTTAGGGTTAGGACACCATGAACTCATAGAGCAAAATGGACTTCACCAGCAAATTCCAAGGGCTTGGGTATGGTTAGGAGGGCACTTACTTTTCTTGCCTGCTCTATCTATATTTCTTGGTAAAATACGTGGGAACATACGATTGGAGGCAAATTCAACTTACGGTTAGGAAATCATGAAGTCACAGAGCAAAATGGACACCGCCAACTTATTTGGAGTCCTTGGGTATGGTTTGGAGGACACAGACTTTAATAGCCTGCCCTATCTATGTTTTCTGGTAAAATACATAGGAAAATCCCATTGGAGGAAAATTCCACTTAGTGTTAGGGTTAGGACACCATGAACTCATAGAGCAAAATGGACTTCACCGAGAAATTCCGAGTGCTTGGGTATGGTTAGGAGGGCACTTACTTTTCTTGCCTGCTCTATCTATATTTCCTGGTAAAATACATGGGAAAATCCCATTGGAGGAAAATTCCACTTAGGGTTAGGATTAGGAAACCATGAACTCATAGAGCAAAATGGACACCACCAACAAATTTGGAGTGCTTGGGTATGGTTAGGAGAGCACTGACTTTTCTCGTCTGCTCTATCTACGTCTCCTATTAAAATACATGGGAAAATCCCATTGGAGGAAAATTCCACTTCGGGTTAGGGTTAGGTCACCATGAACTCAAAGAGAAAAATCGACACCACCAACAAATTTGGAGTTGTCGGGTATGGTTAGGAAGGCACTGACTTTTCTGCCCTGCCCTATCTAAGATTCCTGGTAAAATACATGGGAAAATCCCATTTGAGGAAAATTCCACTTAGGGTTAGGGTTAGGACACCATGAACTCATAGACCAAAATGGACTTCAACCGACAAATTCCGAGTGCTTGGTTATGGTTAGGAAGGCACTGACTTTTCTACTTTGCCCTCTCTATGTTTCCTGGTAAAATACATGAGAAAAACCCATTGGAGGAAAATTCCACTTAGGATTAGGGTTAGGACACCATGAACTCATAGAGCAAAATGGACTTCACCAACAAATTCGGAGTGGTTGCGTATGCTTAAGAAGGCACGGACTTTTCTATGTAGTCATATCTATATTTCCTGGTAAAATACATGGGAAAATCCCATTGGAGGAAAATTCCACTTAGGGTTAGGGTTAGGACACCATGAACTCATAGAGCAAAATGGACTTCACCGACAAATTTCGAGTGCTTGGTTATGGTTAGGAAGGCACTGATTTTTCTAGCTTGCCCTATATATCTTTCCTGGTACAATACATGGGAAAATCCCATTTGTGGAAAATTCCACCTTGGGTTAAGGTTAGGTCACCATGAACTCATAGAGCAAAATGGACACCAGCAACAAATCTGGAGTCCATGGGTATGGTTAGGAGCCATTACTTTTCTTGCCTGCTCTATCTATATTTCCTGGTAAAATACATGAGAAAATCCTTTTGGAGGAAAATGCCACTTAGGGTTAGGGTTAGGATACCATGAACTCATAGAGCAAAATGGACTTCACCAACAAATTCTGAGTGCTTGGGTATGGTTCTGAGGGTGCTTACTTTTCTTGCCTGCTCTATCTATGTTTCCTAGTAAAATACATAGGAAAATCCCATTTGTGGAAAATTCCACTTTGGGTTAAGGTTAGGTCACCATGAACTCATAGAGCAAAATCGACACCACCAACAAATTTGGAGGGTTTGGGTATGGTTAGGAAGGCACGGACCTTTCTAGCCTGCCCTATCTATGTTTCCTGGTAAAATACATGAGAAAATACCTTTGGAGGAAAATGCCACTTAGGGTTAGGGTTAGGACACCATGAACTCATAGAGCAAAATGGACTTCACCGACAAATTTCGAGTGCTTGGTTATGGTTAGGAAGGCACTGATTTTTCTAGCTTGCCCTATATATGTTTCCTGGTAAAATACATGAGAAAATCGCATTGGAGGAAAATTCCACTTAGGGTTAGGGTTAGGACACCATGAACTCATAGAGCAAAATGGACATCACCAGCAAATTCCGAGGGCTTGGGTATGGTTAGGAGGGCACTTACTTTTCTTGCCTGCTCTATCTATATTTCTTGGTAAAATACGTGGGAACATACGATTGGAGGCAAATTCAACTTACGGTTAGGAAATCATGAAGTCACAGAGCAAAATGGACACCGCCAACTTATTTGGAATTCCTTGGGTATGGTTTGGAGGACACAGACTTTAATAGCCTGCCCTATCTATGTTTTCTGGTAAAATACATAGGAAAATCCCATTGGAGGAAAATTCCACTTAGGGTTAGGGTTAGGACACCATGAACTCATAGAGTAAAATGGACTTCACCGAGAAATTCCGAGTGCTTGGTTATGGTTAGCAGGCCACTTACTTTTGTTGCCTGCCCTATCTATGTTTCCTGGTAAAATATATGGGAAAATCCCATTTGTGGAAAATTCCACTTTGGGTTAAGGTTAGGTCACCATGAACTCATAGAGCAAAATCGACACCACCAACAACTTTGGAGGGTTTGGGTATGGTTAGGAAGGCACGGACCTTTCTAGCCTGCCCTATCTATGTTTCCTGGTAAAATACATGAGAAAATCCCTTTGGAGGAAAATGCCACTTAGGGTTAAGGTTAGGATACCATGAACTCATAGAGCAAAATGGACTTCACCAACAAATTCTGAGTGCTTGGGTATAGTTATGAGGGTGCTTGCTTTTCTTGCCTGCTCTATCTATGTTTCCTGGTAAAATACATAGGAAAATCCCATTGGAGGAAAATTCCACTTTGGGTTAGGGTTAGGTCACCGTGAACTCATAGAGAAAAATGGACACCACCAACAAATTTGGAGTGCTTGGGTATGCTTAGGAGGGCACTGACTTTTCTATCCTGCCCTATCTATGTTTCCTTGTAAAACACATGGGAAAATCCCATTGGAGGAAAATTCCACTTAGGGTTAGGGTTAGGACACCATGAACTCATAGAGCAAAATGGACTTCACCGACAAATTCCGAGTGCTTGGTTATTGTTAGGAAGGCACTGACTTTTCTAGCTTGCCCTATCTATGTTTCCTGGTAAAATACATGGGAAAATCCCATTGGACGAAAATTCCACTAGGGTTAGGATTTGGTCACCATGAACTCACAGAGCAAAATCGACACCACCAACAAATTTGGAGTTCTGGGGTATGCTTAGGAGGGCACAGACTTTTCTACCCTGCCCTATGTAAGTTTCCTGATAAAATACATGGGAAAATGCCATTGGAGGAAAATTCCACTTAGGGTTAGGGTTAGGACACCGTGAACTCATAGAGCAAAATGGACTTCACCAACAAATTCGGAGTGCTTGGGTATGCTTAAGAAGGCACGGACTTTTCTATGCAGTCATATCTATGTTTCCTGGTAAAATACATGGGAAAATCCCATTGGAGGAAAATTCCACTTAGGGTTAGGGTTAGGACACCATGAACTCATAGAGCAAAATGGACTTCACCGACAAATTTCGAGTGCTTGGTTATGGTTAGGAAGGCACTGATTTTTCTAGCTTGCCCTATATATGTTTCCTGGTAAAATACATGAGAAAATCCCATTGGAGGAAAATTCCACTTAGGGTTAGGGTTAGGACACCATGAACTCATAGAGCAAAATGGACTTCACCAGCAAATTCCGAGGGCTTGGGTATGGTTAGGAGGGCACTTACTTTTCTTGCCTGCTCTATCTATATTTCTTGGTAAAATACGTGGGAACATACGATTGGAGGCAAATTCAACTTACGGTTAGGAAATCATGAAGTCACAGAGCAAAATGGACACCGCCAACTTATTTGGAGTCCTTGGGTATGGTTTGGAGGACACAGACTTTAATAGCCTGCCCTATCTATGTTTTCTGGTAAAATACATAGGAAAATCCCATTGGAGGAAAATTCCACTTAGGGTTAGGGTTAGGACACCATGAACTCATAGAGCAAAATGGACTTCACCGAGAAATTCCGAATGCTTGGTTATTGTTAGCAGGCCACTTACTTTTGTTGCCTGCCCTATCTATGTTTCCTGGTAAAATA